>NW_027397063.1:111102222-111404227 GCF_003265705.2 Callorhinus ursinus
ATGGACTCTGAGAAACAAACTGAGGGTTCTAGAGGGGAGGGGGGTGGGGGGATGGGTTAGCCTGGTGATGGGTATTAAGGAGGTCACGTTCTGTGTGGAGCACTGGGTGTTATGCACAAATGATGAATCATGGAACACTACATCAAAAACTAATGATGTAATGTATGGTGATTAACATAACATAATAAAATTAAATTAAAAAAAAAAAAGAGTAACCCCCTCCCTGCCCCTCCACCATCTGAGTTTACAGAGAAAAGATGCCTTTTCAGAAGCGGGCCTTCACAGACACTGAATCTGCTGGTCCTTTGATCCCGGACTTTCAGTCTCCAGAACTGAAAAAAATAAATTTCTGTTGTTTTATAAGCTACCCCGTTTATGGCATTTTTATTAAGTGACCTAATGGAATAAGAAGGAACCATGGTAGTTGGGCCCAAAGGACCCATTCACAACCCAAGGAAGCAGTGGTTTGAAAGTCACAGATAAAGACTGGGTGATAATCAGAGGCCTTCAGTCCAGAAAGATTTTATCTGCTGCTTCCCTGACATCTGGGCCTGTCGGCCTCACCCACTAGTTATTGAGATCACCCCGTGCTGTTTGCACCCTCCTGAGTCACCAGAATGCAGGGCCAGCCCACACAGAGCCCTTCGATGGGTCCTCCAGATGCTAGACGTTTGGGGGAGGTTCTGATGCACAGAAGCCAGGGGGTGAGATGTCTCCCCCAGATCCACCCTCCTACCTCCTCGCCCCCAACTTAGTCCTCACAGTCCTGAACTGCTTGGACCTGCCCCCATGGCCACACGGTGTTTCTCCCCCACACCCCTCCTTTTGCGTCTAACCACCCTCATCCCACCCCGACATCCATCTTCCATTGGCCCCCCACCCCCGGTCCTTGCTGCCATCTTGGCTCACGGCACAGTACCCATCAACAGGGGTGTCCACAGTTGGTCAACCAGCCACCCCAAACATCCGGAGGGTCAGGGCTAGGTCTTTTTCATCTTTATACTACCCGTCCAACCAGCACAGGGCAGGCCCCCTATGCCGCTTGTTGAACCGGAAGCCTACTCTGAGCCCGGTGCTGTGCTCCACGCTTTTGATGAAGTGTTTCACTGGACAGAGGAAAGACGGGCAAGGGCCCAGGGTCAGGATCAGATCATTACTTATCAGCAAAGGCCCCTAGGCCATAAGCGCCTGTGTGGCCTTGGGCCTTAGGCCACCTCAGTTACCTCGACAAACTCAGTGATCCAGAGGATCACCAGGTGATCCTACAGCCAGGTGTGTCTGTTGCCAGCTCATTACCAGGGAGACACTTTGACTCGCACACGGACAAGGTTAGAGCCCCTCCTCCAGGGCACCAAGCCAATGCCCATGAGCCCAAGCTCACCTCCCCATATCAGGGCCCTGGTACAGGACAGAGAACAAACATCTACCTGCACACCTGGCCTTCCTCCACTAGCTCTAGCCTTAAGAACCTCCTACTAGTATGCAAGCCCTTCACAGACGCCTCAAATCAGACTTGACTGAGCATCGTGGGGGCTCGAATCCCCGGGTCAGATCACCACCCCTCCCCGCCTTCTCTGGAGTGGCACTTCCCCCCATGCCAACCCCGTGGCTGGGTGGGGGACTGTCACGCTGCTCCTCTAGGATCCCACCCTTGCCATACTGACTGGTCTAGGGACAGGGACTCGAGTCTAGCCAACTGTGCCAAAAAGGGCCCTTTCCAGGAAAGAACGGCTTCCCCATGTAGAAGAAGCAATTTTATAAGAAGTCAGGTGGCCTCCTGCCATCCCTACCCGAGGCTGTAGGCTGCTTTCTACTGTCCCTGGGCTTATGTGGTTTAGTTGTCAGCTCCTCCTCTTGTTACACTGACACCCTGGCAGATCCAAAATCAGGTGTCAGGGATGCTCGGGTGTCCCGGTGAAGGCAAACACGAGGGGGCGAAAGTGCTGGCTCACCTCTCCATCACTGGCTCGGCTGCCTGAGTCACACCACTGACCACACCAGCAAAGACCCTCATGGGGCCAAAGGCGTGGCCCTGCCATCTGCCTTTTACCTTCCTCGCTCCAGGGCCTGCCTCCCCACCTAGCCGTGGGCTGCTCATCTCCCCAGCGGATGGTAGTCACCTCTTGGGACTTGTCATTTCCAGGGCCGCTAAGGGCTGTCCTCATTCACCCCTGCTGCCATGGCTGTCCACGGTTCTGAATGCAGGGAGGTGGTATGGGGCTGCGGACTACTGAGTCACAAACGTGGGTTCGAGTCCTGACCTTGTTACTTCCTGGCTGCATGACCTTGGGCAAATCCTCCTGCCTCACTATGCCTCATTCCCTTCCCCTTCCAGAGTGGTGGTGTGGATGGCCTGAGACATCCCCTGTGGAGCACCGCACGGGGCCTGCCGTGTGGGAGGGATAAAGAAGTGCTCTTTGCTCGCCAGTCCCCTTGAGGGGATTATTCTGGCTACTTCCAGGCTCTTAGAAGGTGCTCCCTTCACCTGGGGATCTGGAAGGGATGCTGACCCTCTGTGTCCACACCTTTCACAGAAGCACAATGAACCAGTCTCCCTTCCCCTCTCAACCACCCAATTTTGGCAGCCTTTCTGACTCCTTTAAATACATCCAGCTGACCCAAGATGGCACCTTTTTTTTTTTTTTTAAAGTAAGCTCCACACCCAGCGTGGGGCTCGAACTCATGACCCTGAGATCAAGAGTCACTTGCTCTACTGACTGAGCCAGCCAGACGCCCCCAAGATGTCACCTTCTTATAAGCTAAAACATCCCTAGTTCTAGCATCCCCCAATAATCCAAAGGCTCTCGAGTTCTGTCTCCTGCGCTGGCCTGCCAAAGAATAACGATTTGCTCTACTGGCAGTTCCCACAATTCCCTCAGTGCTCCTCAATCCACCGAGTTGTCTTAAAGGTCCGTTATGACTCTACCCTGCACCGAATATAAAAATGTCTGTGTGTAATTCTCAAATATAAGCCAGAACCACAACTGGAGACCCATTCTGTTATTTGCCTTTGGCCATTTGCTTTTACAGGCAGGAGTAGAAATCATGCTTAGGGGTGCAAGATGGAAGGCAAGTCCACATTTGCATACTTTGAGAAACTTGGTTTTACATGGACAAGAATTTTTTTTTTTTAAGATTTTATTTATTTGACACACTGAGAGAGAGAGTGAGCACAAGCAGGGGGAGCGGCAGGCAGAGGGAGAGGGAGAAGCAGGCTCCCCGTTGAGTGGGGAGCCCGATGAGGGCCTCGATCCCAGGACCCCGGGATCATGACCTGAGCTGAAGGCAGACGCTTAACTGACTGAGCCACCCAGGCGCCCCTACGTGGACAAGATTGATCAAGCAGCTGAATCCATCCTTTCTGACCTATCTACTTTGGGCCACAATACAGTACCAACTTTTCCTGTTCTCCTTATTCTTAACTATTCTTCATCCCTCATTCTTGTTGCCTCATGGTGAACCACCGTTAGGTAAGAATCTAGTAAGTGCTTTTGGTGCCAGTGATAAATAAGCCCGGTCCCATTTAGGGAGCCAGCAAACCACAAGGAGGTATGGCTCACGGGGTTGGGACTCAGCAGGCTAGAGGTTTTGCTCTAGGCTGTTCCCAAGCTCTTATCTGCTCCTTGCCTGACCCTCCCTCTGATGTCAGCCACTAAGCCCTAAGTCCACTGACTGCCAGAGCACAGGGACAGGGTTCCCACGGTGGCCTGAGCTTGAACCCAGCTGTGGCCTCCCAGAGGGGACAGGAAATCTCACTGTTCTCTGGGGCAACTGATAACTGGCCTGGCCCAAACAGGGTCCTTTGGGTTAGATGACAGAAGCACCAAGGACTCCAAATCATGACAGAAACTAGAAATCAAAAAGCCATCCAAGGACAGGCCCCCAGAAAGAACTGTGAAAAGAACCTCAGTCATTCTTAACCATCTCATAGCCCGAATCCCCCTGCCTCCCCTTTGAGAATCTGATAAAAGTTACTGCTCCTCAACCCTGAAAAAGGACTACATGCACAAGCTTCTGAATTTGCCTTCTGAGGGTTCACAGGAAACTCCGAAACCACACAAGACGATGCTGACATCTGTGGACTCAGGCTAACAACCCAATGTGCCTGGAAATAGTTTTCTGATTTTGACACCCTTGATAGATTTTTCTTTTTTCAAAATGAAAAGGGAGCTAGCTTTACAACTCACATAAACATTTGTTCATCCTAAAATAGCTGTTCAACACTAAGGTATAAAAAGAAGTGAAAATCACCCATAATCTTATCACCCAGAACAACCCACAGTCTACATTTTAGTGCATATGTGTGGCTGGATGTCCTGCCAGAGGTTAATCTATGCTTCAGTCCCTGCTCTGAGGAGGGTACTGAGGCCCAAGGACACTGTTTCCCCTCCCCTCAAGAGGAACAAGTAAGGGGCGCCTGGGTGGCTCAGTCACTTAAGCATCTGCCTTCGGCTCAGGTCATGATCCCAGGGTCCTGGGATGGAGCCCCCACATCAGGCTCCCTGCTCAGCGGGAAGCCTGCTTCTCCCTCTGCCTGCCGCTCCCCCTGCTTATGCCCTCCCTCTCTCTCTCTTTCTGACAAATAACTAACTAACTAACTAACAAGTAAGTTTTCGGTGTCTCAAAGGCCTACCTTTTGAGAGCCCTAAACCCCACTGAGGCCACCAAACCAACCGCCCAGGAAGGCAGCTGGTCATCTGCCCTCTGTGGAAAGGGTGACAAGGAAGAGATGGCCAGGGGTGGGGGCGGGCTTCAGGGAAGCCCCCTCACTGAGAGACAGTGCTGAGAGAGGGGCCTGCACCCTCAGGTACCTGGACTGACCAGCCAGCCCACCCTCTGCTGGATACCTGGGGCTGGGGAGAGGCAGAGCTCTGGCTGGGTTCCAGGTTCCCCAAGAGGCACACCCCCGGGCAGAGGGGTCCAGCCCCTTCGATGACACAGGAAATCAAGGGAGGGGCATGAGGTGATGCTGCAGCCTAAGCCCCACAGGTCAGAGAGGGGCCATGCATCATGGTCGACTTCCTGTCCCTCCCACCCAGGGGCAGCCTGGCTCTGCTGGGCGTGTGAGGCGCTGGGTGCCGACAGCGAGACAGTTGCATAGCTCTCTCTGGGTGCAGCCTGACTTCACCCTCATGTTCCGGATTCAGATTCTGCCCTCAAGACCTCATTCCTGGTCCTTCCCCCCCACCCCCCAACCACCTGGCCACCCTTCCCTCGGGGTGGAGCTGCTATCAAGATCACGGGGCTCCACCTCCAGTTACCACTGACCTCAAGTCAAGGTGGACTTTCTCAGGTTTTTTTGGTTTTTTTAAATGTCATCCAGCTTGGAGCAGGTGCCCTGTTGCCAAGACAACAGGGACTGGGGCCCAAGTTCATCAGTGCAGTTGGTACAAACTCCTTCCCACTGTGTGCTCAGCTCCCCTCCATCCCGCAGTTATTCCAATGCAAACATCCCCCAGCTTTCTCTCCTACTTTGTCCCTCTCCCCACACAGTCTTGGCATAGGGAGGTACCCTCCCTGAGTTCGCTGGCTACTTTTATTAACATTGTCTTGTTTTACTAACTAGCCCCGATAGTCTCTTCTCTAAAACGGGAGATCACCTTCTTGCGAAAACTGTTGAGTTGACACACACACACACACACGTATTCCCATATAAAACACCGTATGTATTTTCAGTTATTATATCATGGACACCCTTGCACGTGAATACAGACGGATCTGTGTAATCACAGCATAATGGCTGCAAGAGTATTTACTGTTGGACTCTTCGGCTGCCTTCCCCGCCTTTGCCTCCTGTAAGCAATGCTGCAATAAACATCTTTAAATATACATTTCTATCCTCTTATTTAATTATTCTTAGTAGAAATTCTCTAAGATCAGAAACTGGGAAGGAAGGAAAGAAGGAGGGAGAGGGGGAGAGAGGAGAGAAACACTGTGCTCCCCACCCCCAGAAGAATACTAGAAATGACCCCCACACATAAATGTGTCATTTTTAGCTCATGGAAGGGCATGATACTCTGCCCTCCCCCTGTTATGTAACTACAACATAAACTTAAGACATATGATGAAAGCTGATTTGTCACACTTAATTTTGACACCTACAGAGTTTTTTCACCCACAGATATTTATTTAACTCTATGGGGTAGTTGGACAGGAAGCACTCAAAACCTCCAAGAAAAGAATTGAAATAAAAAAAATACTAAATGTAAAACCTAAGTGATAATGATGAACTTCTTAGGTTAAAAATGCAAGCCCTCATATTTAATTCCTCATTTTTTTCTGACTCCAATTCACCAAAATAAAATCCCAGGAGGAATCTTACTGTGGCTTTTAAAATAGAGTACATAGGGGCGTCTGGGTGGCTCAGTTGGTTGGGCATCTGACTCTTGGTTTCGGCTCAGGTCATGATCTCAGGGTCCTGAGATGGAGCCCCCCTCATTGTGTTGGGCTCTGCGCTCAGCAGGGAGTCTGGCTGAGATTCTCTCTCCCTCTGCCCCTCCCCCTGCTCGTGCACTGTTTCTCTCTCTAAAAGAAATAAATCTTTTCAAAAAAATAAATAAATAAAATAGAGTACATAGTATATAAGACCCTTGGCATTCTAAGGGTTGCAGCCCCAAACCTTTGCCATGGAAACATTAAAATCTTCAGGAATCCCCAGTTCACACACACTCCTAGGGCACATGGTTTTCTCCATAAAACAGACACAGGATGAAGAGCAGGAGTGACAAAGCCCCTTGGCTGGCTGGCAGGGCCAGGCCCGCTCAGCAGCCAGGAGCTCATTCCCAGCTATTATAATCCAAATCTGTGCCTCAGCAAAATCCCTGCCACCATCTAGCATGGAGTTCAGGGTGCCTGCAAAGAGTGGGAGCCGTGAATGCCAACAGCGACTACGAAGAGCAGGCTGAAGTCAGGGTCTGAACAACCAAGGCAAATGTGACAAAACCCAGGCACCTTACAGGGGCTCCTCACTCTCCTTCTCAGAGGCAATTTTCTTTTAATTTACACACTGCTCTAGCAAAGCTTGGTTATTCTCCTTCCCAGAGGGCACACACACTGCTCACACACACTCACACACCACATACACACCACTCACATGCACCACGTACATACCACTCACACACGCCCCATTCACATGCACCACACACACCACATACACACACTACCACTCACAGACACCACACAAACACACCACACACACACCGCCACTCACACACCACATATATACAACTCACACACACTAAGCTGGTTCAGCCGGGGTGCCCACTGAACACAGACACAGAGCTGATTAAGCAGAGGCTCCTCAGCTGCCTACCTGCTTCCCTCGGCTTTGGGGCCCCACCTGCCATTCTGCTGCCTTCATGGCCTCCCTTCCTCTGTCTGCCCGGATCTCATCTTTGCCCTGTCCCCTCTTCCTCCTACCTGTACCACAGGGCGCAAACTCCCAAGGTGCCACGGTTCAGCAAGTGGAGACCATGGAGAACGGAAGAGCTTGTACTCCCCACGACGGGGGCGGCCAGAACCCAGCTGCGGGCTCCAGCCACTGTCCCTGCAAGAGACCATGGGTCTTGGCTTGCTGGACAGGTTTTTTTTTTTTTTTTAAAGAGGGGCTAGAAGTTTACGTGAAATTGCCTAAGTTCTAAAACATTGGTAAATAAATGTAAAAATGCGAAAACACTGGTTGAGCCAAACAAAACTGTCAGTCTGGAGTGGCTTCTGCATGCTCCCGGTCTCCCCAGGTCAGGGCTTCAGGAACAGTGAACACAAAGTCCCCCAGCAGGGTCTCTCTAAGGCTCAGATCCTGAAACCACTTTCCGGCAAGACACGGTACCCAGCTGGCCCTCAGGTACCTCCTCAACACCTCCAACTCCTCGTCCCGCTCCACACCCAGCTTGTCCACTTGCCTGGGCCTTATCTAGACCCGGGGAGCCATCAGCCCCACATGGTTCCCTCCCAGTCCACATTCTGGGCATTTTCTTTAGCCTTCGGCATATTTAACCCAGGTGGAGATGAGACGTTCATGTGAATGAACACACAAATGCCTGACTGAATGAGGCATCTACTGAACTACCTGAGCCAGACTCCTGTGGGTCATCATGGCGTCTTCCCCTTCTCCCCTCACCCTGGCCCACTCTACCACCCAATTAGCTCGGCGTCCCACACCCTCGCCTGCCGCTTTGTCTCTGCTTCTTCTTCCACGGCCAATACCTTCAAGGTGCCCCCTCAGTCTTTCATGAAGGCAAAACCACCTGAGTTGCCACCTGGCTTCACCCTCCCATCAGCCCCCGAACAGGGAGTGCCCAGGATTTGTGCTTATTAGACTTACCCAGGGAGCTTGTCAAAAGTGCAGATTTCGAGGGTCCCACGCCTGCCAAAATTCTGATTCTGTAGGGAGGGGCGCAAAATGTGCTCATTTTCGGTTGTGGAACATGCATTCTTTACACGTTTCCAGAGCCACCCTGCTCAAGGTGCTCAGGAGACCACACCTGGGCAAACACAATCCTGGACTGTGGTCTCTCCAAGCCATCAATCTCCTGGTGTTGTTGCCTGCTTCCGGTGGCTGGCTCCCCACAGCCTTCAGGATATAATGTAGCAATGGAGGTGGCCCCAGCGTTTGTCCAACTTAACAGCTACACGTAGGTGACTAACTGGGTCCTACTCTCTTTCACTGTCTTTGCACACCCACCTCCTTCTGCAGGAATGCCCCTCCCACCTTCCTCCACGGCCAACTCCTACTTACCCCTCAAGGATGAAGCTCAGATGTCACCTCTGCCGGGGAGTCTTCCCTGAATTCCCAGACTGGATTAGCTTCTTGTCCTCTATCCTCCCATATCACCCTGCCATAAATGATCTCTAATTCATTTTATTTAACAAACACACATACAGTGATCACTATGTGTCAGGCACTGTTATCGGTGTCTTAAAATATGGGCTCACTAAATCCTTTACTAACGCTGTGAAATAGGGACTACCGTTATCCCCATTCTACAGATGAGGAAACTGAGGCCGGGAGAGGGTCAATAACATGGCTGAGGTCACCTAGCTGGTAAGTGGCAGGACAGGAATTCAATCCGGGCAGTCTGGCTTTTTCTTAGAGCCGTGCTCTCCACCACTGTCCCCCCTGCCCCCGCCGTCACCTTACATGTTATTTATCACCTCTTACCCTCCTAGCACATCACACACTGTATTCCAAGCGTCTGCTCGTGATTTTCCCCCAGTAGGACAGACAGCTGCTGTGGTCCTTGACGGATTAAGCTCCCAGCCCAGGACCTCACCTACGGTGGAAACTCAAGGAACATGTGCTGAAGGACAAAGCTGTACACACTCATGGCGTTGGATCAACAAGAAAAGATAAAATTCCTAAAACCTCAGAGTCTGAAGAGACTTTAAATGGAATCAGGCCCGATGACCTACCTAGTATCCTCCTCTTCACAGAGCAATGCTCCAGAGTTTGCACCCCAAGCATTCCACCTCTGCATGCCACTGACTTTTAGGACGCTCCACTGGAATGTGGTCCCCATGGTCACCTGGGCCACACAGAACAAGTCTGACCCCTGCAGAAAGGGCTCTTGAGATACTGAAGACAACCCTGGCTTTCACTGCTGCGGGGTAACCTTCCCTCTTCCACCTGGGGATCTGAACATCCAGTCCATCTTTGGTATTTTCCTCAGAAGCTGCTCTGGTCAACTGGGGCGCTGCCCAGGAAAATCACCGCCAGATATAGTGCCATGTGCCCAGCGTAGACTGGCCACTATCATGCCAATGGGCTCTGATCAAAAACAAAAAGAAGTAGAATATATTTCAGGAGCCTCCTCTCTGACAAGCACCTGAAGGAACCCAAGCCTCGGCAGCCTCTGGGACCCCGAGAGCCCCGGTTTCTGAACATGGTACCTGGCGATGGGACTCTGTGCTGTTGTTTAAAAGGTTTACATTGGGCGCCTGGGTGGCTCAGTGGGTTAAGCGACTGCCTTCGCCTCAGGTCATGATCCTGGAGTCCCGGGATCGAGTCCCGTGTCGGGCTCCCTGCTTGGCGGGGGGGCGGGGGGGGGTGTCTGCTTCTCCCTCTGACCCTCCCCCCTCTCATGTGCTCTCTCTCTCTCATTCTCGCTCTCTCAAATAAATAAATAAAATCTTAAAAAATAAAAATAAAAATAAAATAAAAGGTTTACATTGACTATGCTTCCACAAGCCAAGGGGTTTCCCACAAGGTCTCTGTTCTCACACTGACACTGCAGCAGCCACAACTCATTCCATTTTACAGAAGAAGAAACAGAGGCTCTGAGAGGTCCGACTTGCCCAGGGCACAGGGCTGCCACGTGGCAGAGCAGCATCCAAACCCAAAGCTGTCATTCCAGAGCCTGCGCGTTGCCACCGCACCGCCGTTTTGGGAATGGCCGTTGGAACACGGTGAAACGAGCATAAAATAAGAATTAAGGACAGGCTGGGCTGAAGGAGGAAAAATGGACGATTACAAAAAAGAGCAGAAAAAGCAGAAATACAACTAATCAAGTCTTTACATGCTGGTGGTCTTTGCCCTGTTGCAATGAAGCACTCCCTTAATCTGAGAAGTAATTTTTACACTGGTACACATTTTAACTAGAATAACTAAAGATAGGTATGTCTTACTTGTTCCCTTCTGCAATTTGGATATCAGGAATTTCAGAGTTTTCCTATTTCCAAACTCAAAAATATCCGGGACTTGAAAAGACAAAACGAATGATTTTCATTAAAGGCTGTTAGTCTACAGCAAGTCATTAGTACTATTTAAAATAAACATATTTTGAGAAACTATGAACTGTATCTTAACCTTTTTTATAACCTTTCCATCCACCTCCACCCCGACACTGTAGAAAAATGCGACACACATAAGCACTTAATAAATACATTTGGGGTCAAAGACCCTACTTTCTGTACCAAGAGGAAGAAATGCTTATTTAAACAACCTGATTTTTAAATTGTAACCCGGGTCATAACTTTCTCATATTCAAAACATGAGAAAAAGCCAACAGGACAAAATAAAATACATCATCATTGCAGAAAGCAAATAAAACTATACTGGCTCACTTAAAGCCTGAGAAAAACCAAGTTATATTTGATTGCCTCACATATATTACCTAAAATAATTACATGTGCTAATCTGGTATTTATTCAAAAATTAGTCAAAAGAAATGATGAAAAGAAAGTCCACATATTTTAGGGTAAGAATGAAAACACAAATGTTAGTTAAAGGTATGCTTTTGTATTACCAGCTAGTGCCGTTCCTTATACCGTAATAACCAGCAAGCCACAACGCAATTAAATAAATAAAGCAATTAAACTCCATATCTACAGAAATGGGTAAGTTTCAAAGTTATAGTTTACCGAGAAGTAGAAGAGCAGTAAGAACATCCATATCTTAATATCTTTCCGAACTCCAACGTATCCAAGAATAAAGAGCTCCAACCCGGGCAGGCTAATTTACCCTGCAAAATTTCCCTTAAAAAAAGTATGGCTGAAAATTGGCTCTCCTAAAACAGAAGGTACTTTCAGAAGAGTTATATAAGCAAAACACACTGGCCAATTCAGTGACGTGGAAACCACCTCATGCAAGAGAAACGCAGCAAACACAAGTAACCCACATTCACGTCTCAGATCCTGTCAGCTTCGTAGAATAAAAAGTCAAGGTTGATTGTAACCTCCTACCTCCCCAGCCAAAGGATGGAAAATTTTTAATGAAAAGTTATGAACAATTAAACTACTGAGAGTCCTAACACATTTTTTGGAAAGGATTCGTATTTTATGGTTCATTAACCATCTGGAGTATCTTTAAACTTCCTATGCCCACCTACTCTTGACCTCGTTTCCTATTCTGGCACGATAAAATGAGTATTTTTAATTGTCTTTAGTATTAGAAACAGCCTGTTGTGGGTACCAGACGTGTACATGGAGTATGTCACAAATTGGAGGTGTATCAGGGGAAACTTGCTCAAAGCCTCCTCTCTTCAAACCACTTATTCCAAATGCCAAGTCTTTCCCACATTCCTCAGCGCTCTCAGAACATCTCACTTGCCGAGCCACCTGCTCTCCTTCCCATTACTCAAACTGCGACAGAAATGCCACCTCCTCACAGAGCCATCCTAGGCAGTGATGGGTGCCGACCACGTACCTCCCATCCATCAGGGTGCGGTGGTAAGATGGAGGGAAGGCAGGTGACAGCAAAAACGCAATTCCCAGCATTGGACAGACATTCTCAGCTTCGAGTATATGGCACCAGAAGGAGAGGGAATTCGGGTCAGCCTGCTTTTCAGAGCAGGTGTCGATTCACTCATTCATTCGTTTAACGGTCATGAAACACCTACTGTGTGGTTGGCAGTGCAGTCCCTGGGGTATAGAGGGAAACAGGACATGGTCCCTGCTCTCAGAGAACAGTCTTGTAAGAGGAAGAGTCACAAGAGCTGAACATTAGAATACCATATGGCTAGTGTGAGGAGGGGAACAGGTTTAGGGCATCCTGGAAGTACATACACCAAAGAAGCATCAGACCCGGTTGAGGGGGTGGGGGGGAAGTCCTGGGAGGTTCCTAGAGGAGAGAAAGACTGAGTGAACCATGTGGAGGAAAGGATGGGAGGGGCGTGAGGAGGATGATGCTCCAGGCAGAGGGGCTGGCGGGATCTGGGCACAGAGAACAGCGTAAATGCGTAGAGAACGCCAAGCAGTTCGGCGTGAGAGAGGGGCCACTGGAGGACAGAGAGCCTCCCGGACAGCATGGGCCACCCCTGCAGGGTTACAACCAAGGAGGTGCCAGGGCCAGATCTGTGTTTGAGGATGGCCTCTCTTGGGGGGAGCAGTGGGGTATGCAGCTTTGGGGTCGAACCTGAACACAGGCGCCCAGTGAAGGACAAAGTGCTGGGCAGTGAGATCCGTGGACTGGCTTCATCAGTCCTGCCCTTGCCTCACCACATGAGATGCCCCGTGTATGGTCCCTGCTGCAGAGGAAACTGAGTTTGGTACCTAATCCCCTATGCTCTCCAACAACTGCAGCCTCATAGCCCACTGAACAGAAAACAGACACCCAACCCTCAAAGAACCAACCAGCAGGCTAAACACCCCGGCTCACAATGGGCCGCTCAGTGTCTCCCCCTTGGGAATCTAAGAGTCCAGGAATAACTGGGCAGTTTAGGAACCTATGCACAAGCCAAAAACATTTTGTGAGGCCTGGTGAGCACTCTAGTTCCTTATGGCTGAAAACGACACTCAGGACAAAGCTCAGCGGTTTAGGGTTTGTACTCACAACCATCCACCAAGAGTACCAATAATAAAAAGACTCGGTTGTTTTAAACTGCATTGTTCATTTGAAAAACAAAGGCTTTGGGGCCTGCTTGTTTCCTCCCCACAAGGGCCCTCTATCTCGGAATGAAGCCCCCCTCCCCTCCCACGAGCCGGCGGCACCAGGCGATACTCACAGAACTGCAGGCTGAGGCTCACGAAGGCCAGCAGCCCCGCCAGGGCCAGCAGCAGCAAGAAGCGACTGCGGAAAAGCATTATTGTCGGTTCTATTTTCTGCTCATGGCTTCACCTCCAATCGGGAACACGTCCTGTGAACAAAACAGAGGCAATAAACATGTGCTCCGACGTGGAAAACCAAGTTTGTCAACTGAAAATAATCCAATTAGCCCAGTCCTCCAGCAGGGAAGCGTGAATCCTAGTCACGGAACAAGAGCAGGTTATGTCTTTGCCCCCAAATGAGCCCAGCCGAGAATGCGCCCTTCAAATTAATAAGAGGAAACCAGTTCATGACTGCTGCGTTTATCCGACATCAACACAGAATGAAACACTTCCCAGCAGGACCTTTCCAAAGCAAAATGTAAGGAGCTTTTATCGAGCAACTTACCGTGTGCCAGACACTCAAGTCTTGACGGACCAGCTCATGCTCAGCCCATTCAGACAACCAGCTTCTAAATCTTCAACCTTTTTTGGTGAATATTTTGCTGATATGATTCTGGTCTTTTAAAAACTGTAATCACTAACCTGAACGCCAATCACCGCCACGCGTCCCATAGTCACACCTTTAGGAATGGCTGGAGTATGCCAGAGGATTTGTCGCTACACTCAGTGGCCCCATCTGCTAACGGAAGACCTCCCCCATCTGGACTGGTGACCCTGTTTCTGCCGTGCCCACCTGCCTTCCTGCAGCAGCCCCACTGTACCCACTCTCCTTTCCTCTCATCACGTCAGAGCTGTGCAAAACGACTTTCAAAAATGCTGAATGAGGCCCTTCTGTGAGAAAAGTGAATGGCTGCTCGAGGGTGTAACCCATCAGTTAAGTTTCTCTGCTTGTTCTCTCTGATGTTTAAAACAGAACTTGAAAACCACACTCTCTTCAGAAAAGGTCCAACCTGTTATAGTAAGAGGACAACAATAATTTCAAACCTGATTTTAGCGGCAGCATCTTTTCCTCCTTCAAATACAATCCCCTTCAGAGCCCCAATAAACACAACCAGACAAAAGCTCATTTGCTCACATGGTGAGGGCTGGGGTTGCACAACTTTGTGAACACATGTACCAAAAGCTATTGAGGGGCACCTAGGTGACTCAGTCGGGTAAGCCCCTGACTCTTGATTTGGGCTCAGGTCATGATCTCAGGGTCATGAGATCGAGTTCTACTTTCGGCTGCAAGCTCGGCGTGGTGTCCACTTGGGAGTCTCTCTCCCTTCCCTCTGCCCCTTCCCCCTGCCCCTTCCCCCCTCGTGTGTGTGTGCGTGTGCGTCCATGCGTGCACGCATGCTCTCTCTCTCTCTCAAATAAATAAATCTTTAAAAGCTATTGAATTGTGCACTTTGGGTGAATTGGATGGTTTGTGAATTCTATCTTATATCATCTATTTTTTTTTTAAAAAAAGCATATCTGTAGGGAATGAAGCAGGATCCAGAGCCCTGGAGTCCCTTGTTTCCCAGCCCCTAAGCCCAGGAAGGACCCTGCAAGGGAGTTTGAGAACCACTCCTTTAAAGGGATTTGTCAGACTGTCTACAAAAAGAGAACATTTGCTAAAAGACTAACAAAAATATACTTGTACCTCACAATGGAGCTTGTACATTGGCAACCAACATCTCCGTTGACAAACAGATCCCAATTTTACACCTTCAAATAATCACTGCTTCTGTCCCTTCAGTCACCACCCCTAAGCAAGGACCAGTGCCTAGTGTCCCAAGATGGCCTGTAACTCCTCCTGCGGACACCCCCTCCTTGACCTGGAGGGCACTCACTAGCCTCGCAAGCTCTCTAGCATCCTGGCTAATACAGCATACTATCCTGGCTGATCCTACCCAGGACTTAATATATTTGGGACCCCAAATAATTGTTTCCAAAATTCAAATTCCTCATAAACTCCAGTTGAGAGTGTTTAAAAAGACACACACAGATCTAAAAGCAGCTCAGCAGAATCTGTGCTTGGTGAGAAACACTGGCTTCTACATTGAACCCCCAAGGAAGCTGAGGTCACAGTATGAGACAGAGCGTGGGTCTGCCTGACTGTGGCACTGCAGGTCGTCCTTTCTGTGCTAACAACGAAGGTGAACCCTTGATGCTGATAAACCCAATCCCAGATACAAAGTGTTAAGCCTGGGTGGCTCTGGACCACCTTGACCTTGGGGGTATCCTTGGTAATGCTCATCTGAGCAGGTTCAACAGTAAACCTCCCCATAGGGACCAAACAACCTAAGTAAAATCCGGGTCACAGTTTCTTTCTTTCTATTTTTTTAAGATTTTATTCATTTATTTGAGAGACAGAGATAGAGAAAGAAAACAGGAGCGGGGAGGAGAAGGAGAAGCAGACTCCCCGCTGAGCAAGGAGCCCAATGTGGGGCTCGAACCCAGGACCCTGGAATCATGACCCTGAGCCGAAGGCAGACGCTTAACCAATCGAGGCCACCCAGGACAGTTTCTGTCCTCCACCCTAGACAGCCTCTACTGCCTGGCCCAGCTCCCAGGGGATGTGCGTGGAAGGCGACAACATTCACCTGTGAACACTGGCCACAGTGTTTTCAAAACATACCCCACTTGGGCAGAATAACAATGCTCGGCTACCCTCGCACCTCCCCTTAGAAGCCTTCTACCTTTGCTCTGCTTCTCCAGGGACCAGGAACTTCTAACTGCTCAAAATCAGTGTTCCCTAGGTTTCCATCCACAGAGCACAATGTGAACCAGCCACCATGTGGGGCCCTTGACACAACCTCTTTCACACTCTGCAGGACAGACACATGCATTTCTAATATGCAGGCAGAAAACCCAAACTCAAGAGTACAGGTTATTACGTCTCAGTGACAAGATACAAAACAAGATCTCTGTGCCTTTACAGTTCATTTTACGTGTTGTGGTGTCCCCAGCAGGTGTGCATGCTGACTCTAGCTGCCAGCTGTGGGTCAACACAGAACCAGTTAGCTCTTGGCACGTGCCAGCCAGCTTCTTAGGTACTTGAAGATGGCTGACAGCTCTTCACTAAATAGCCTGAGGGTTTCAGAACCCTCTCTTTGTCTTGGTCATTCCTGATTGAATTTATTCTGCTTTATCAATGACCTTCTTATAAGGTGACCCTTTTAATTTGGGGAGGGTGAGTGGGGTGTGCGGGTGGAGACTGGATCACAGAGGAGTCTGGAGGAGGTTCTAGAGGATATGTCTCCTTTGGGGTATCTCTGAACTCCCGACCATAAATATTCTGGGGTTTCTCTTGACGCCTTCCTCACTCTTTTGTCACCATGCCAATTTCTGAGATCACCATCTTTTCCTTTACATGAGCATCTTCCAGCGTTCCTGCCTGGGAGATGGCCTTTGGGGTCTTTGAGAACTCTCCTGATAGGAGAGCTCTGCAGCCCTTGCTGCTTGAAGAAGCTCTTTCTTGTGGACCACATCAGCAGCGCTGTGGGGAAAGAGAGGAGCAGCCCTACAGAGCCAGACAGACCTAGGCCAGAGCACTCAGCTCAGTGACACAGGCCAAATTCCTTAACCTCTCTGAGACTCAGTTTCCTCATCTGTGAATTGGGGCTAATCACCTCAGGACGTTGTGAGGATTAAAGTCTACATACAGCATATGACAGACATTCAAAAGACAAAGGTTGTTACTAGCATGAGGAGGGAATACCCTCCTCATCTTCTCTCAGTTCACTTTGCTGCTTCTTCCCTCCTCCTGGGAGACAGGAAGAGTTCCTTCACCTGTTTGTTGGTTTCTCCAGGTATGTGAGTACTGAAGGTTCACACGTTATTGCTCACCTCTCCCTCTGTAGCTCCAGCTCAAATGCTGTCTTCAGCCTCTCTCCCTCTGGGCGTGGGAAACAATCTTGCTGGCCCTGGGAAATCACCCACCTCTGACTTCTAAGCCCAGTGGTGTCTTTTGCTCCAGTACCTCAGAAACCAGACCTGCCACTTGATTGCTCTGCGTTTGGGTGTGGGAGGTGAGGATCTTTCTTCCCATGCTAGGCCAGGTCTGGCTCTTCAACTACTTCTTGCCTCCGGCCTCTTGGGGGATTTTCCACCACACTTACTGGCAGGTGAGGCCACCAGAACGACGACTAAGTACTCTGCCTATGGTTTTACCTGACACTGCCTCTTTACATGAGGATGAACCACAAGACTGTTCAGAGTTGCCTTCTAGTGGCATTAGGTGGAAATAACCACTACTTACTGAGTTAGACCTTAGGCTTATAGCATGGTGGATTTGTAGCCTTTCTGTATCCATGGCCTGTGTAGTTTCCTCCCACATGGACTCTAAGCTTGGACAAGGTATTGACTTTGGCCAATGGGGACAACAGTTAACTGAGCTGTAAGCAGAGGCTTTAAAGGTACTTAATGCACTGGGGCCTGTCTTCCTTCGCTGCTTTCGGAACACTGAGACCACCATGGGAAGACACCCGGGCTAGCTGGTGGAGGATGAGAGACCACATGGAGCCAAAGCAAGCAGCCCCCGCTGAAACTCTCTTCAACCAGCCTGCCCAACACCACACGTGGGAGCAAGGCCATCCCAGACCATTCCAGCCCAGCCACGCCACCAGCGGATGGGGACCAGGAAGTCAGCCCAGACTTAAAAGAACTGCACAGCCAACCCACAGATCACAAGCAAGTATAATGGTTGCTGTTTTAAGCCACTAAGTTTAGGGAGCTTGATACAAAACGAAAGCTAACTGATAACAACAAAGAGGAAATGGCTTGCATCTTTACTAGGAATTCCTAAGCCAGGGTCTAGAGCTCCGTACCATCATCTGCAGAAAGCACATGCAAAACTCTACCTTTCTACTTTCCTTAATAAGCTGAGTGCTTTTTCGGAAAGGAGCTATATTTAGTTCCAGATTTAAAATACTGGGGATGTGCTGGGTTAACCAGATGGCGGGGATTGTGTGCCTGCCTGACTGCTTCTAGTTTTTAGGTTACTGACATCTCTACACGTTTGCAGCTTTTCATTTGACACAAGCTCCAGTCTGGGAACACCCACCCTTTTCCCCTTAATACTCCCAGGATTTCAGCACCCTCCCCCTTCTGACCCTCCTTTGGCACCACCAAACACCAAATGCCAGGTATGTGGTCATAGTCTCATTATTTCCACTTATGCTAGTGTGATCATGGCCCCGGGGGTGAGCACACAGCCTGGAGGGGGTGGCGACCTCAACCCCAGGGAAAACACACACCTTCTTCTGGAGCCTATTTTCCTAGAAAACTTGGAAAGGAAGGTCATGCTTTATTCTTCTTTTTAATGGCTAAATAAACATGGTAGCTAAAATTCACATGGATTTGAAGACATTTGTGTTTGCCAGCTGGAGCTAGGACCCCAATGTGTGTGTGTAAGCACCCAAGTGCTGGTCGCATGGTGGGACCTGGGGTGCACGGGTCAGAGAAAAAACGCCTTTGGCAGAGACACTTCCTCAGTGCGAGAGACGGAGAGGAGCCCTGACATGGTGGCAAACAGGCGGCTCCAGAGACCGGCAGATCTGGGCCAATTCCCTGCTCTGCTGCTTAGTTTGTGTGTGCCCCTCTGACAACTAACTTCATTTCTCTGAGTCCTGGATGTCCATCTTTAAATGAGAGTGGGAATAAGAGAATGAGAGAGCAGGAAGGCAGGGAGGTGCACAGCAGTGGCAGCGGGCATATGCTGTGTTTGCCCAGCTCTGGAGGAATCATACAGATCCCTGCACCATCATCTAGACACAAAGACTTGCCCCTTCCCCCGAGCTACTGCTTCTTCCCCATGCTGTGGTTCCTCTTCCAAATCCTGGCCACTGGCCACATCTCTACTCGCCAGCCCCAGCTGTCAGGGCAGGCAGCCACGTTTGCAGCCTCATTCCTGACTCCCCCAGCATGACAAGTCTTCCTTTGGCTGACTCATCTGTGGCGTGCCCCGGCACCACCACAGCTTTTCCAGCCTGGAATATCTGTGTCAGTTTCTTTTGGGTTCCGTCCTAAGAAGATGAGGATTACCAGCCAAAGGGCTCTGTCTCTGTGGCCTGAGCTCTGGCCCACTCTCATTTTCATCCATAGGGAGGAGGCTCGTGCAGCCACTCAAGAAGTCATGCAATCCATGAGTTCCCTCCAGGCATCTTCCCGCATATTCCTTCCAGGCGGGCTCTATGCAAACGCTCCTGGGGTTTACTACAGCTCCGCTGGACACTCCATCACATTTGTTCAAGTAATGCCAAGTGACAGCCAGGCCTCTGGGTCCACAGTTGAAACCCCAGAGCCTGCTCACTCACAGCCCAGAAAATAAAGTGCATGGGAAGAATCACTGCTACAGCAGCAGGGTGAGATGCTGGGATTATGACCTACTTCAGCATGGTCCTCACATCTCCCTGTCCTCTGACATTTCTCAAGTCCCACCACCTTCCAAGGAAAAGACGCTCTAGGCTCAATATGGCATCATGACCCAATCCAACTCCTATAAATACCTCTGTAGAAACAACTGTTTTATGTTCCAGGCTGAACATGTAACAGTGACTAGTAGTCATCAGATGTCTACTGGGCACTGCCTTAGTGCCTGTGCTAAACCCACACAGTAAAAATACCTTAAATCCAGAAACAGAATTATTACTCTGAATTCCTGATGAAACAGCAAAAAACAAAACAAACAGAAAACCCAGACAACTTTAATTTTACAGCAGATTTGAATGGTGAAAGGAAATATTTTAGAATATAATTTTGAAAAAAGGACTAGTTGATAGGTACTTCCCTTTATATTATGGTAAGTACTGTTTCTGAATTAAGAGGAAAAAGGAACATGTCAAAGGCATTTTTATAAACTACCATTCTACCCCCAGAAATTTCCAAAGCCCAAGCGCTGGTCTGATTTTTACCTCATAAGAGTGGGAAATGCCACGTCTAATGACTCTGGTCTCAGGGTCCCCTTCAAAGTGTACAGAATTTAGGGTTTTAAACAGGACCACAACTGCTTGAAAGAAAAATGTGTATTTAATTATCTCTTATTTGTGTAGTTAAAATATCATTACCAGGAATAGAAAGATGTTATTAAAGAAAATGCTTTAGATGTATTCTATACTTTGATTTTTTGGGTCTTAATCACTTTGGCCTAAGTAAATACACTATTATAATTTAAAAAAAAAACCCAAGGCTATAGTTGTGAACTAAATATGAACCAAGCAAAGGTAAAAGCTACATCTTTTTTTAAAATTTTTTATTGTTATGTTAATCACCATATATTACATCATTAGTTTTGGATGTAGTGTTCCACGATTGTTTGTGCATAACACCCAGTTAAAAGCTACATCTTAATAGTCCTCTCTATCCAACGTCACCTCAATGTAGAGTTTAATTGCAAAATCAAAGATGCTTGGCTAAAAATAAACCAACCTTTAAGTCTGAGGAATGATGGACAGACTTCAGAACCTCCTAGAAACCCCCAGGCCGCAGGGCAGACACCAAGGAAGCTGTGGGTTCCTAGCAGTTATTCACATTCCAGTTACTCAAATTCCAGCTAGTGTGCATGCTCAGTTCCAAAGGTCGAAACCAAGTCACTCATCTGGTCAATCAGTCGATTCAAAACCACCTTATTTCTCAAGATCCAATATGTGTCGGGTATCATCCACAGTGCTGTGGACACAGAACACAGGATTCAGGACACAGTTCCGCCATCTTGAAGCTCACAGATGAAATGTACAAAAGTATATACGGCAGAATGATACGAGATCTTGGAATTGCTTTAAAATATTGGGGGGGGGAAGGTTGAAGAGGAATTAATAAATCAAGAGTGGCAAAATGCTGACAACTCCTGGCAAAACTAACAACTGGTTGATGGATTCTTGAGGATGTATTATATGATCCTCTCTGCTTTTGTGTATGTTTGAAATTA
The DNA here is from genome assembly GCF_003265705.2 of Callorhinus ursinus. Taxonomy (NCBI): domain Eukaryota; kingdom Metazoa; phylum Chordata; class Mammalia; order Carnivora; family Otariidae; genus Callorhinus; species Callorhinus ursinus. The sequence goes on from NW_027397063.1 coordinate 111,123,539, forward strand.
AAAGTTAAAAAAAAGAGAAAGGAAGCTCACAGTCTGGTCAGTGGAACAATGAGTAAAAAGACCATTACACCATATGGAACCAGTGCCGTGAGGCAGAAGCGGGAGTGGGAGGAGGAGACCCACCTAGGCCCAGAGAGGGAGGACAGCTTTCCTGCAAGAGGCTCAGCTAGAGCTCAGTCTTGAAGAGCAGACTGGAGCTGGTGCATTTATAATTGCATTTTAGGAAAACAGAAGGAACCAAAGAGACAGCACCAAGTGAAACTCTATTGACTGTTGGGGGGCAATGGGGCGGGGGTTGTGGCACTGTTTGAGTGTCAGGAGCCACAGAAGGGAGGTGGGTTAGTCCAGGCACCCCACACCAGCTGCACATGCAGTGAGGCTGCTGTGCCTGGGGAAAGCTGGCTACCCAGGGCCAGGTGAGCTGCAAGGGTCTCACTCCCCCTGCCCGGGCCAGCCTGCCTGATGACCCCAAGGAGTCCTATCACCAAGGGCACCAGACAGTACATGCACTGATGCCCACTCCCTCCCTAGAGTCCCCTCTTGGCACAAAGCCCCTGACTTCCAGGTCGGAACAGGGGGAGTGTGATCCCAGGATCCATGCCACCAATCTGTGTCAGCTTAAGGGACAGGCCGACTTCCTGGACTGACCCTCATTTTCTGGGGCCAGGGTCCGGTGTCTTCCCAGCCCCAGCCTCCTTTGGGAATACAGGACCGGAGCAGGACAGAGGCTTCCGTGTTCCTCTCACAGGGGCGACAGCTTAAAGGATGCCTATAGGGTGTGTGGTGGTTCTCCCCTTGAGCGTTCTGCACTTTGCCCCACGGCTGACCCTCCCAGGGCTCCTCTCTCACCAGGGTACTCTCCTCCAACAGAACAGCCAGTCTTCTCCCCTGGAGTAGTGAAAGGTGATGTAACCCATGGCAACGTCAGGCGCAGATGTGACAGGTGGTGACGGGAGCCATCTCCTGGCCCTGAGGTAACGGGGCGGTGGGCTGTTCAACGCTGCAGATCGACCCCCAAACTGGCCCTGGATAAAGGGTAGCATCAGGCCCCAGGCTCTTTAGCCCTCCTTGCATGGTTCGCTACGATCTGGCCACACCCCACAAATCCCACCTCATGTCCCAGCCCTTCCCACAACACGGAGTTAAGCGTGTGGGCTCAGGGATCAGCTGGCTAGGGCTGAAGCCTTTCTTAAACCCTTACAGAGCCACAGTTTCCCCACCTATGAAATGGGAACAACCACAGGCTCCACCTCACATGCTGTGTTAGGGATAGTGAAGTTAACAGGTGTAAGGGACCTAGCACAGTACCTGGCTCCTAATTAAGTGCCAAATAGGTTAGCAGTGACTTCTCCTATGATTTTAATACCTACAACCCACGTATGAGGTACTCACCCCGCTTCCCCTTCATCTCTGCCCCCACTCTAGAAATAGAAGGTCTGCAGGACCCTGCCAGAGAAGGTCAGAGTTGGGAGAGGGTTTAAACATCACCTGATTCAAGTCCTTTGGTTGACCAGAAGAGAGGCCAGGACAGGTCAGAACTGGCAAAGGCTCCAGGCTGCTCAGGGAGACTGGCTCTAGTAACTCAAATCCTTGCTTCACAATCTGTGTGGCACCTAGCACGCTCTCCTTGTTATGTGCTGCCTCCCCCTGTATAGGACATATTGTGTGTGGCAGATGTTTCTGTCTCCCAGAGTCTATTTGCTCTTTTTTCTTCCTAAGGGAATCCTCTAGGTTTTAGCTGGATACACGGCCACCCAGCTAGAGATGATATTTTCCTGAGTCCCTTGCAACTAGTTGTTGCCATATGATCAAGTTTGGGCCAATGAGTTGTGATTGGAAGTATTATATGCAATTCTGGGTCAAAAGGAGGCTGTCTGCCCTATCTCATTCTGAACTTCCTTCTTCACCATTTCCCATGCTCTGAAACACTGGCATGGTGGGTAGCCAGCTTTCTTGATGCCTATGGAGACAACATCCTAGTGGATAACAGAGAAGAACCCTGGATGACCTCATGGGGCAGACTACCCATTTCCTTGACCGTCTACCAGCCCAAACTGCTTTGGGAGAGAAGAAACAATCTCACAACCTTTTAAAATCATTGTTATTTCACTTCTGTCAAAGCAGTCAAACCAATATCCTAACTAGAACCTGCCACTAGCACTAAATGACACTAGTCCTCTTCATGGGGGCTCCCTCTGTAGGCAGTGATGAATAAACACACAGTCATGACAAATTGCATTCGGCAGAAAAATCTCATCACACATTTTAAATGTCACTCTTAAGATATGATATACGTGTCACGGTTGTAATAACCTTTGTTCTTTTTGAGTTTTATTTTTTTATTTTATCTTAAATTATTTATTCATCTACGAAGATGGCTTGGATGCAGGTAGCAGGAAAGCCTCACTAACGCAAAGGGACTCATCCATATTCTCCACATTATGAGTCATAGTGTGAGGAACAGCGGCTCCAAGGCTAGTTAATTCAGCACCCCAAAAGCATCAGGAAGCCAGGATCTTTCCATCTCTGGTCTCTCTGCCATCCTGTCTTTGTCCTCTCCCTAAGATGACCTCCCCCCCAGGGTTTAAAGATGGTGGTCATACTGGTGGGCATCACGGTCACACTGGGCAATCTATAGAGGGAGAAGGGACAATCCTGCACATTTCTCCTGGAAGCAAGGAAGGCTTTCCCAGAAACCCTCCAGCAGGCTTCCCCTAATGTCCAACTGCCAGAACAGTGTCATGAGCCCATGCGCAAACTCATCACTGGCACGGGGAAGGGACCACAGCGATTGAGTGAAACCAACTGGGCTTCACCTCCTTCCTGGCAGAGGCCCATGGAGGAAGGGAGAGGGTGGAGGCCTGCACAGAATCAAGAGTTCTGTTAGGAACAAGGGAGCAAGGGAATGTCTGCAATAACCCACAACTGGAGAAGATTCGACAACACACACAATTATTCTAAAAAATAATGACAGTACCAGCACTTGTCAGATCTAGCAATCAACGCACATACAGTCCTAATTATATGTTTAAGGAACATCAGCGCTGGTTTGCTCAGGTATAATTCCGCAGTGACAAACGGGAGGGCAGCATCCCTCACGTAGCATGTCCTACCAACAAGACCGTTTATTCTATATTTTACATGTGTTTAAATATGCAACATGAATTATTTACCTACCATTTCTTTCCAGAAAGGATTTGAGGCAGATAATCTACAGATTTAGTATTTCTAATCCCTGAAATACTAAAAGGTTTCCCCCCCCCCCATTTCTGAACTATACCTTCCTGCCCCTCTCTCCTTTGAGGCTTTTCCCCCCAGCTCTACAAAGGATAAACCTGTCAAGGTGTCTGATCACTTCTCAGGGCCAGAACAGATTGAAATAACTAATTCGTCAAGCCAGGATTTCCAATCTTACGTACTCCTCAGCGATCTCTTTCGGATCCTGTGGGAGAAGCCTGTGTTGCATTCAACATCACTGCTTTGCTCCTTCTTAAAGTTGCACCAGCAGCAACATCTGAAATTGGCATATTCTGACTTTAGAATGTCAAGAGCAACTATAAGTACCTCAACAAAAAATGGGAGAACATGCAGTTGGCATGATTTACTCATCACAAAGCCCCTTAAAAAATAGAGCTGATTCTTTTTTATTTTCCAAGCAAACTGTGTCAACCAGAAGTTTGTTATGATGTCAACGAAAGCACAAAACATTCAATAGGCAGGGTTGTAAAATGAGAAATACAAATGTACAACGAAGGTTTGCATGGTAAAAGCCACATTTTACAGGCAAAAAATAAAAAGAGCTTCAGAGGGCCTGAGAATCCCAGCGGTGCCATGTGGATCAGGCCCGTCTGTAAGTGCAGCTTGCCACAGCCCCTTTCTGAAAGCTGTGTTTTCCAGGTTAAGAATACTACACAGAAATGGGATTTTGTTCTAGATGGACGCATGAATGGGGACACTGATGCATGCTACAGATCAAGGTGTTTTGACCAATGAGGGCTTTTTCAGGCTTGAAGCCCACTTACCTACAGAGCTTTGACTAAACCCGGTGCTCAATGCCAGCTCATTCCATGACTCGATCATGATGAGGTACGGAGTACCAGATCCCCTGTGGACCATCACTACCTGTGCCCAGGGCAGGAACTCCATGCCCTTAAAATATGTTTTAGAAAACTTCTGCATGGTTCAGTGGGAAGTTGGCAGCCTCAGTGTCAGTATAGAATGAGTCCTCCTGCTCAAGGAGGTGGTCAAGGGTGGGTAGTCACCTGCTGGCAATGCTGTGGGGGACTGACACGTGGGTGACCTCTAGGAGCCCTCCATGTACCTGAGATCCAAGGATTCTCTGGTTCAGATCCCAAAATAAGCTCTCAAAACTTTTTTGGGGGGGTAGGGGGGCGCCTTTGCACTTACAAACTCTACAAAAACAGAGCTAAGGGCACTGTCACACAGAAATCACCGACATTTAGCTTGGGAAGGAATCTGAATGGCTATCTAGTCCAAAGTCCCTTCCAGTAAAGTAGGGACTAGCACTGTTATAAGCTCCAAAACTTTGATTTGGCTTAGATTAAAGCTGTAATTAAACATAAGCCTCAAAGTCAATGGTACTCATCATACACAATGGTGAAAAGCTGAGAGCTTTTCCTCTTAGATCAGGAACAAGACAAGGATGCCCACTCTCACTTTTACTCAACATAGTACTAGAAACCCTACCCAGAGCAATTAAGTAAGATAATGAAATAAAAGACATCCAAATCAGAATGCAAGAAGTAACACTGTCTCTATTTGCCTCTGTATGCAGGGATGGATATATATATATATATATATATATACACAAACAACCTAACCACCAAAAAGCTGTCAGAGCTAATAAATGAATTCAGTAAAGCTGCAGGATACAAAATCAGTGTACAAAAATCAGTTGCACTTCTATACACTAACAACAAATTCTCAGAAGGAGAAATTAAGAAAATAATCCTACTTACAATCACATCGAAAAGAATAAAATATCCAAAATACATAAAGAACTCATACAACTCGATAGCAAAAAAACCCCCAACCCCCCCCAATTTGATTAAAAAAATGTGCAGAGGAACTGCATAAACATTTTTCCAATGAAGATGTACAAATGGCCAACAGGTACATAAAGAGATGCTCAACATTCCTGATCTACAGAGAAATACAAAATACAATTCCAAACCACAATGAGATATCACTTCACATCTATCAGAATGGCTATTATCAAAACAATGGCTATATTATAAGAGATAGTAAGTGTTGGGGGGAACATGGAAAAAAGGAACCCTTGCGCACTGCTGGTGGGAATGCAAACTGGTGCAGCCACTGTGGAGAAGTGTACGGAGGTCCCTCAAAAAATGAAAAATAGAGCTACCCTATGATCCCACAATCCCACTTCTGGGTATACATCTGAAGGAAACAAAGTCAATATTTTGAAGAGATATCTGTACCCCACATTTATAATAGCTAAGGCATGGAAACAACTTAAGTGTCCATTGACAGATAAACAGATAAAGAAAATGTGGAATATATATATATATATATATATAATGGCATATTACTCAGTTATTAAAAAAAGAAGGAAATCCTATCATTTGCAACAACATGGATGGACCTTGAAGGCATTACGCTAAATGAAATGTCCATTACGCTAAGTGAAATAAGTTAGACAGTGAAAAACAAATAATGTATGGCCACACTTATATGTGGCATCTAAAAAAGCCAAATTCCTAGAAACAGAGAAGAGTTTGGTGGCTGTCAGAGGCAGCGGTGGAGGTTAGGGGAAATGGGTGAAGGTGGTCAAAAGGTACGAACTTCTGGTTATAAGATAAATAAGTACTGGGGATGTAATGAATAGTACAGTGGCTACAGTTAACAATATTCTATTGCATACTTGAAAGTTGCTGAAAGAGTAAATCTTGAGGGGTGCCTGGGTGGCTCAGTCAGTTAGGTGTCTGCCTTTAGCTCAGGTCATGAACCCAGTGTCCTGGGATCAAGCCCCGCAATTGGGCTCCCTGTTCAGGGGGAGTCTGCTTCTCCTTCTCCCTCTGCTGTTCCCCCTGCTTGTGCGCTCTCTCTCTCTGTGTGTCAAATAAATAAATAAAATCTTAAAAAAATATATAAATCTTGGAAGTTTTCATCACAAGAAAAAATATTGTGTGTGAGGAGATGGATGTTAACCAAACTTGTGGTGATCATTTCTTTTTTTTTTTTTTAAAGATTTTATTTATTTATTTGAGAGAGAGAGAATGAGAGACAGAGAGCACGAGAGGGAAAAGGGTCAGAGGGAGAAGCAGACTCCCCGCTGAGCAGGGAGCCTGATGCGGGACTCGATCCCAGGACTCCAGGATCATGACCTGAGCTGAAGGCAGTTGCTTAACCAAGTGAGCCACCCAGGCGCCCTGTGGTGATCATTTCACAATACATACACATATACACATAGCAAATCTTTATGTTATACACCTTAATACAATGTTATATGTCAATTATATCTCAATAAAACTGGAAAGGAAAGAAAATAGGATATAACTTGATGTTGAGTAAATAGAAACGTACAGTGTTAATAAAATAATCCAAAGGAAAAAAGCACACTTGGGAGTAGCATATTATAGAAGGCAGAGCTTCCACTAGCCTGGATCCCCAGATCTCTGTATGGAGCTCATGAACCCCCATCCTTGATACCACTGTCTTGGAACCAAACTGGACTGCTTTTATATGGAAAAATAATCTACTATGTTAAGCCACTGAAATTTAGGAATTTGTTATAGCAGCTTAACACAAATCCTTACACTTGTCTGTATATATAGGCTTTTGATAAAGATTAAACAAAATAAGGGGCGCCTGGGTGGCTGTCGTTAAGCGTCTGCCTTCGGCTCAGGTCATGATCCCAGGGCCCTGCATCAGGCTCCCTGCTCGGCGGGAAGCCTGCTTCTCCCTCTCCCACTCCCCCTGCTTGTGTTCCCTCTCTTGCTGTGTCTCTCTCGTCAAATAAATAAATAAATAAAATCTTAAAAAAAAAAAGATTAAACAAAATAATATATATAAAACACCTGAGTCATGGTTAATTTCTTTTCATCTTTGGTCCGCTACCCACCTGAAAATATACCAATTCACCAATAAAATCAATTTTTTTGCTTTGGAGCTAGGGAGTTTTCTAGGAATATTCAAATGCACAGATTGGGGCAAGCCCCATAAACTTATTATCAAGCAACATTTTCAGGAGAGTTTTGGTCATTTACATCTTTAAAACACTCTGTCATCTGGAATATGGTACTTACCTTGAAACCTAACTTGAAGCTGAGGGAGGTAGAGGCCTTGAAACAAAGATGTCACTTGGTAGATGGTAGGGCCTTTCAAGTCTTCCAGAGGGGGCCATGCCTACCTGTAAATCACTAGGTATTCTAAAAAAAAAAAAAAAAAAAAGTCAATGGTACTTAATTAATGAGAAACTGGGAAGCAGCTGTTCACACAAGTGCTTCTGAGGATGCCAAGCACCGGGGTGGTCATGATCTTTGTTTACACATCAGTTTCACAAACTTAAGCTAAATGAAAAAATACTTATTCTGTATTATCATCATAAAATTGAGTTTCTAAATTGAGTTTCTCAGTATGTCTACTAAAAGAGCAAAGAGCTATCCTGTAATATTTAGTCATCTTCCAAGGTTTCCTGGTTATTAATTGGGCACTATTCATTGTTAACTGTTGCACTATTAGTTGGGTGTTACAGGACAGCATGATGGTAGGAATGTTTGCTGCAGTCCATGTTCAGCTAACAGTGTTGTGAGCCCTGTCAGCTACGGAAGATTGCTCTGCCCACCAACTCTGTCAGAACTAACCACAGACTGCCGAATCACTGACATTATTATAACGTGTTGAATCAGGATGGAGATCTATGCTTCCTTTTCTGAAATTAGGAAATTTCAGAAAAGTCATCTTCTGTAAGCAAAAGAAATCATTCTAACAGGTTAATTTAAAAACATAATGCAAAATCTTGTTCTTCCCAGAGGTCTGTCGTCTTTTCAGTGAGGTATAATTTACGTATAACACTGTGTTAGTTTCAGATGCACGACATAATGATTCAATATTTGTACATATTGCAAAATGATCACCACAGTAAGTCTAGTTAACACTCCTCACCGTAGTTAACATTCATCACCACACAGTTATAATTTTTTTCTTATATGAGAACTTTTAAGATCCACTCTTAGCAACTTGCAAATACACAATACAGTATTACTAACAATAGTCACCATGCTATACATTACATCTCCATGATTTAATTATTTTATAACTGGAAATTTGTACCTTTTGACTCCCTTCACCCATTTTGCCCATCCCCACCTGGCAACCATTAATCTGTCTCTGTGTCTCATTAATCTGTCTCTGTGTCTCTGACCTCATTTATTTTTTTTTTCAGATTCCACATATTAAATGAGATTGTAGGACTGTCTTCTATAATATCCCTGGCAGGTGGTCATCAAAACTTTGGGCCTTTAGCAGTTTCCTATAATACTCCTGGGATCCTGATCAAACCCTGCTCATGGCCTACAAGGCCCCAGTGTCAGTCCAGGCTCACCTCAGCCCCACACTATAGCCCTCCAGTCATTCTAGCCATCTCTTAGCCCCACAAAAGAGCCTTGCTCTTTGGGGACTTGGTGTCTGTGGTCACGTACATCCTCTGATGACCCAATTAGGAGGTGAGTCAGCTGGACAGATGCTTGGAGTACCAGTCTGCAAGAGGCATCAACTCCCTTCCCCGCAAGAAAGAGCCAGAGATGAAGAAAACGATGACTTTCTGGAGCCATTTGAGGCAGGGGAAGAAGGTGGGACCCCCAAGGGGCATGCTGGAGCCAGGACACAGGCCATAAGACTATCTCCTCTAGAGAACTCTGGTGAGCAGAGCCAGGCAGGTAGGGTTTTTTGGTTTTTTTTGTTTTTTTTTTTTAAGATTTTATTTATTTGATAGAGAGAGACACAGCGAGAGAGGGAACACAAGCAGGGGGAGTGGGAGAGGGAGAAGCAGGCTTCCCACGGAGCAGGGAGTCCGATGTAGGGCTCGATCCCAGGACCCTGGGATTATGATATGAGCCGAAGGCAGACGCTTAACGACTGAGCCACCCAGGCGCCCCGGCAGGTAGGTTTAAAGCCAAGGATGAGGGCCACCTGGGGGACTCCATTGGTTAAGTGGCTGACTCTTGGTCTCAGCTCAGGTCATTATTTCAGGGTTGTGAAATCGAGCCCATTGTCGGGCTCCCCATTCAGCAGGGAGTCTGCTTGAAGATTCTCTCCCTCTGCTCCTCCCCCCACTCATGTGGGTACTTTTTCTCTCTCTCAAATAAATAAGTAAATCTTAAAAAAAAAAAAAAAAGCCACGGATGAAAAGCTAGGGAGAGCAGGGCATGAGTGTGGTGGTTCTAGATAGAGCGCATCTACAAATTTTCCGTCACATCTCCCATCAAGAGAGGGTTCTAGGTCCCCTGAGCAGGCCTCAGGACTACCTTAACAGAATGGGACAGAAATGATGCGGTGTGACCTCTGACACCAGGTCAGAAGAGTCCCTGAGATTCTACCTGGCTTGGTCTCTCTCAGGTCACTTGCTTTGGAGGCCTGAAGCTATCATACTGGAGATACCACATGAGAGGCCACCCAGAGACAGGGACGCCCAACTGTTTGAGGCTTCTCAGCCCAGGCTTCACACATGTGAGTGAGGGAACATTCAGGTGATTCCAGGCCGGCCGGTGCCTGAATAATTGTGCGAGACCCGAGTGATACACACGAGCTGGCTCAGTCCACCTCCAGACCATGAGGATAACAGTAAAATGATGGCGGTTTTAAGTCACCAAGTTCTGGAATGATTTGTTACCCAGCGGTAGCAATGAAGCGAGGGACTCCGTCCATCTTGCTCCTTACTCTTCTGTCCTCAGTACCAAGAACAGTATTTGGCCCAGACCCGGTGATCCATCAAGGTTTGCTGGATGACTGAATGAGTGGACAGATGAATGCATGAATGAACAAAGGGGAGGCTCATCACAGCCACCAGCAGGCCATCCTTTCTGCCTTCCCCCAGCCGGCACCCTGCCATCTCTCCTCTATCCCAGTGATGTGGGAAACAAAGGCAGAAGGAAAACGATTAAATTTCCTTACTTGCTACAGCCCACTGACAAGTCCTTGAAACTGGCAGAGTGACAGTCTTCTGGGGACTCAACTGCCTCCATGTTAATGCTTTGCTAAGGCAACAGGCAATCCTAGGCCAATACCGCCTCCACACAGGATCCTGTAAGTCTACTTCAACATATAAAAATTCTTTTGGAAACTTCATCTCTACCACCCAAGATACATGTTGGCAATCACCTGCCAAGCATATGGCCTACCTCCTCAAGGTCCTGGAAACCTTGCTTCCAAAATTTCTTAGACTTACGCTGTCCCTAACCCCCTCCCAACTTGAGAGTATATAATGGGCCACTTCTCCTGACCCCAGTGCAGCCCTTTCTGCCCACAGGTCCTGTCCCGTGCTTTCATAAAATCACGTTTTTGCACCAAAGATATCTCAAGAATTCTTTCTTGGCAGTCAAGGCTTCAAACCCTAATGTTCTTTCCTACATCACCTCCACCTTTCTCACCTAGCTAACTCATGATTGGCCCTCAGCTCCCAGCTCCAAGATTATTTTCTCAGGGAGCTGCCCTTGAACTCCCCTGTCTAGATCAGATCCTGTCTGACATTCTCAAGTCACCCTGTCTAGAACCTTCATGACACATCTCAGGCCTCTCATTACATACTCAATATAGCCACGCCGAAATGCTGGCTGTCTCCTGTGGTTGACTATAAACCACCAGACGGCAGCAGTGGGGTCTGTTCACAAGCATGTCTCTAGTGCAGGACAAAGCCTGTCCCAGAGCTGGCTGTGTGTCAGAACATTTCTGGAGACTGGTAACATACAGCTCAGCTGTTTTAACTCACAAGGCTTCTGACACCAAATGTGTAGTGTTTTGTCCTCATGCCAACCAATTTTCCAACTCTGTGGACACCAGTTGGGGGTCCTACAATTCAATTCAATTCTGACACTGACTACCCCGAGTTAGTGTCAGACTCCATTGGTGTAAGAGCTAAGTCCCAAAGACGGCCCCCACTTGAGTTGCCAATTACAAGTACTGGGTCCCCAAATTGCCCACTTTCGTCAGACCTGACTACAAAGTCAGACGGGGGGGGGTCTCGCACAACCCCTTTTCCCCTTTCAGTTTTGATAATTTGCTCCAACAGCTCACAAAACTGGAAAACACTTTACTTGCTCTTACTGTAGATTTATTATAAAGGATACAACTCAGGAACAGCCAAATGGAAGAAATGCATAGGGCAAGGGCACAGGGTTTCCATACTCTCTCTAGGCATGTTGCCTTCCTAGCACCCTGATGTGTCACCAACCTGAAAGCTCTCTGAACCTCTGCTGCTTAGAGGGTTTTGTTGGTTTGGTTTTGTTTTTGAGGTTTCTAGATGTAGTCACAATTGATTAAATTGTAGGCCACTGGTGACTGATCTCAACCTCTGGCCTCTCTCCCCTCCCTGGAGGTCAGAGGGTGGTGCTGAAAGTCCAGCCCTCCAATGGTGCTTTGGCCTTTCAGGCAACCAGCTCCCATCTAGAAGCTACCTACCCCCCACCTCTTGCCAGCAGATATTAGCATATAAAAGACATTCTTAGCACTCTGGAGATTCCCAGCATTTTAGGAGCTGTGTGCCAGGAACTGGGGGAAAATGACCAAATATTTATTTTTATGATACCATCCTGTTTTTAGACGGTGCTCGTTTTTATTGTTCTCATCAATATTGAGCTACGGTTGGCCTCTAACTGCTAGCCTATCCTTGACCAGGCTGTCCAAACCCACTCACACCCTGGTCATTCTCACTACACAGATGCCCAGGGAACCAAGAAGTTGTGCTTTCTTCAGGTTTACTCGGCAGTCAGAGGAACAGCTGGGGTCTGAAGCCAACTCTTCAGACTTGCCAGTTCCACCTGGTGTCCATCACACCACACCGCCTCCCGGATGTTCTCACTGCTGTGAAAAGATCTGGGAGAATCATAATCCCTCCCTTCAAACAACAATCAGCAAACCTGCGCACTTTCCACAATGGAACCCAGGAACCCAGCGAAGCTTCTTCATATTTAACATACACTCTTCAACGTCTCTATAGTAAAAAAGCTCATGCAGATGTTTACTTTAGGCACCTCCCCGCCAAATACCTAAGGGATGAGCCCCTGGGCAAACATCTAATTCCTATTTTAATTTGATTCTTTTACTGGACAGAGCCCTGCAGAAGGTGTTCGTTCTGCTTTCCTTTCTTTTCTATTACTTGTCATTCCCCAGGTCTTGGAGATTAAGGATTTAAATAAACGAAGATAAAGAATATTCCAGGTGGGGGCGCCTGGGTGGCTCAGTCGGTTTATGCTCTGCCTTCGGCTCAGGTCGTGATCCCAGGGTCCCCGGATGGAGCCCTGTGGCCGGCTCCTCTGCTCAGTGGAGAGTCTGCTTCTCTCTCTGCCCCTCACCCCACCCGTGCTCTCTCACTCTCTCTCAAATAAATAAATAAAATCTTAAAAAAAAAAAAAAAAGAATATTCCAGATGATCTGCAATAGTTCAGTAAGATAGCTCTCCTGAAACTAAGCTTTTGAAGACAGTGCAATGACCCAGAAAAGAAAATGTGAACATTTTAATGTGACTTAATGTGAAAAACTAAAAAAAGATAGAGCCATGCATTGCACGACTCTAAATTTTTATTTAAATGTGTGTGTATATATATATGCTTGGAAAAGCTGGATGGAAAAAAATATAAATTTAAAAATGACATGGCACGTCTCACCCTTTAGACTGGCAAAAAAATAAATAAATAAAAAATAAAAGATCACTTATCTCTAGTGGATGTTAGTCCCAATGGGGACAAATTCTTTCACACACTCTTGGCAAGAGGGTTAAACTGGAACAGTATTTGTTAAGAATTGGTGGTCTAATTAAAACAGTAAACACACATACCCTTTGCCCCTAGAATTTGTATTCTGGGTATCCTCAAAAAATGCTCGTTCATGTGTACAAAGCAGCAATAGGAATAAATATAAATGTCTGAAAACTTAAATGTTCTCCCATAGGGCAATGGTTGGAAAATTACAGTTTGTTCATGATTCTGCCTTAAAAAAGGAAGAGGGGGACACCTGGTAGAGCATGTGACTTTTGATCTTAGGGTTGTGAGTTTGAGCCCCACATTGGGTATAGAGATTGCTTAAAAATAAAATCTTAAAAAAAAAAAGGAAGGAAGGAAGGAAGGAGTAGGCTTAGGTGTGGATGTGGACAAACCTCCAGATTCTACAAGTTAAAAATGAATGAGAGAGGGTATGCAAGTGGCAGCCTCACAGATACAGAGCATATCTACTGTGTAGGTATCTCACGTAGGTAAGACATTTGCACATCTCAACATATACAAGGAAATTTGAAGAAAACATGTAAACTTACAGAATAAGGTCTGGAAAGAGACAGCCTCTGTAGAGAGCAAAATGGAGTCTCTCGTTTCAAGAGGGAGCCTGGGTCAAGCAATGACACAAGTGGTTGGGAAGATATGGCCGGGACCAACGTCAGCTGATACCCCAGCACCGATAAGTGGCAGAACCAGAGGAGGTCTGCAGAGACCCAAAACTGATGAAATCCCTTTAAAAAAGGGAAGGATTTTGGCAGCAAACTGTCAGACTCTTCAGACCTGACCCCTCTATGTCTGACCACTTAAAAAAGGCAACTGCCACGGAAGGTTCTGCCGGATGGATTCCCGAACAGAACCGATATCCTTCCCTGCTGGAACATCGGAAGCAGTCAGTGCCAAGCTGACCTGGACCAGACCCAGGCCTTATCTCAACTGTGCGCCCCAAGACTGACTTCAGTTTGGTTTGTTAACCTCCTGCACCCTCTGTGATCTTGTTTGTTGTGTGGCTTGTCTTCTGCCCTGCTCTGTGTGCTGTGTAAGAAGCCAAGTTTAATCACATGGTGAATTGTCATTGAGTTTGGAATCCTGAACCTGCTTTAGAATTGTGATTTAACTTTGCTTTATGATTGAATAAAGCTGACATCGTGGAAAGACACAATCGTGTGTGCCTTCATAGCGTGCTTAGGACGACCACCAAATTAATAGTGGTCGTCTCTATTGTGGACTTTTCAAAATTGACTCATATATTTTAATGCTTTGTTTTTACAATGCATTATGTACAAATAACAAATAAAGATTAGTAATGACAGCAGAAAATGTGATGTTCTTAAGTCAAAAAAGCAAGCTATGATACAGCATATACGGTTTGAGCTCAATTATGTTATAAAGATATATTACAAAACTGGACTGAGGGGTTTGAAACAGGGCTGGGAGTGGGACTTTTTACTGTTATACTCTTTAGAATTTTGAACCTATTGCTATTTTTAAAAAATCATTGAAAGACAATTTTTAAAGGAATGCTGAAAAAATAAAATAGACCCTTGATGTTATGAGTGGTTATGACTGGGATTTACAAGTAATCCTACTTTTCTTTGAAACAAATTGCAAGGGTGAAAGACTGGTTTACAACTCTTTAAGTAGGTGGTGAGGTCCTGGAAGCCTTCTCTCATTTATAGTTTTCTCTATTTTCCAAACTTTCTTAAACAAACATTTATTACTTTCAAAATTTGAAAAAAAGAAAGCTGCAGAGCTTACTTAAATTATTTTTTAAACAATGCAGTCCATGGGGCGCCTGGGTGCCTCAGTTGGTTAAGTGTCTGCCTACAGCTCAGGCTCAGGTCGGAGATCCCGGAGCCTGGGGATCTGGGCCCCTATGGTTGGGCTCCCTGCTCAGTGGGGAGCCTGTTTCACCCTCTTCCTCTGCCCCTCCCCCACTTCGTGCTCTCCATCTCCCATGGCGTGCTCTGTCTCATAAATAAATAAAATCTTTAAAACAACAAAAAAACCCCACAACAATGCAGTTAAGCAAGAAGTCACAAGACTTCTTGGGTACATGATAAGTTATAAAGAGACCAGTGGTTTTGAAAGAGCACCTCCTTTCAAAACTAATGCAACATGAAACCCGATGTGTAAGAAAGATAAAATCAGAGTTTACTGGGAGGGGCGGGGTCCCCCACTCAGCAGAAGTCCCATCACAGGCGCAGAAACCAGGACTCTGGGAACGCCATTAGGAAATGCACTGTACAGACAGACGGAGGCTGCAAGGGCTCGGGGAGGGGCCAGTGTGCTCGCTGGTCATGGGGGGCTTCAAGGAAGAGGCAGAAATTGCTAAAGCTACAAGGGCAGGGAGGATGTCAGTGGGCCTGCCTGACGGGAGCTGGCATTTCAGAGAGGATAGGCCATGTCCAGAGTGGTACACAAGTGGAGGCAGAGTACGCCCCTCCCTCTACTGTTGACTGTTGACAGGTTCTATGCAGTCACTCCTCAGTGAACGGGGAGAGTGACTGGGGCCAGACTAGGTTCCTGTAGGAGGAGGGAGCCACAGAAGGTTCCTGAACAAATGCGTGATAGGATGAAGGCGTCAACAAAGAAACATCACTTTTGAGCGGCTGATGGATACACTCCTGCACATTCATCCCACCCTCGAGTTTAGAGCAAGGCACTGGCAGCCAAGAAGGCAGACAACCTTGTGGGCCTCGGCATTTAGGGGCTTGAGGCTAAAATGCTAGCTTTTGCCAAGCTTCTGCTGCATTTGGTCAGAATGTCAGCCAGACAGACTGCGGGTCTTCCTCCAGTGCTATCCTGGAAGCCACCCACATTTCGAGGGCAATAGGGATGGGACCCCAAGTCACAGCTCATGGTGCCTCCCTGGTACTGAGATCTAGCCCATTTTATCCCTGTTATATCCCTTTTATTTATTATACTTACCATCTTAGGCAGGTTACTTAATCTCTCTGAACTGGCTTCCTCACCTGTAAATGGTTATTCAATTATTCATTCAACAAATATTTCCTGAGCATCTGCTATATGCCAAGCACAGTTCTAGAAGCTGGGGATCGGCAGCGACCAAGTCAGTCCAAAACTCTTCCCTCATGGAGCTTATATGCTCGTGGAATGTAAAATTACCCATTTCACGGGGTTGTGGAAGGGATGAGGTACTCCCTGGAAAGCATTTAGGGTATTAAGGATCCTGTACCTAATTCCAATGTGTGTATGGGTTTTCCCCCCACACCACCCAGCAGTTCTCGGACACGGGCTGGGTGTCTCACAATTCAACTCAATCCCACCCCACCTACTTGGACACAACGTCAGATTCCACAGGTTAAGGGCTCAGTCCCACAAGACTGCCCCTCCAGCCCCCACCGCTTCAGAGGCCAATTGCAAATCCAGCTTGTTGCCTGTGCTTCTGACTAACCGGCAGACTGGAGGTTCCAACAACCCCTTCTTGGGTTCAACTGAGTTGCGAGGGTGGCCCAAAGACCTCAGAGAAACATTTTACTTACTAGATCAGTGGTTTATTATAAAAGGATAGAATTCAGGAATAGCCAGATGGAAGAGGTGCACAGGGCAAGACATGCATGTGGGAAAGGTCACCCAGCTTTCACATCCTCTCCCAGGGTGCCAGTCTCCCACATCACCATAGGTTCGCCCTGGAAACTCTTCGAACCCATCCTTTTGTGTTTTAATGGAGGCTTCATTACATACGCATGACTGATTAAATCGTTGGCCATTGACAACTGATTTGACCTCCAACCCCTCTCCCCTCCCGGGAGGTCTGGGGATGGGACTGAGAGTCCCAACCTTCTAAAGGCCTGGCTGGTTCTCCAGTCAACCAGCCCCCCTCCTCAGGTTACCTGGGGGCTTTCAAAAACATCACCTCATTAACATAACAAAAGACATCTCCATTGGTCCCATCACAGGAAATTCCAAAGATTTTAGGGGGGTCTATACCAGAAACAGGGACGAACACATCTCTATTTCTTATTATAAATCACAGTAGAGGTTCTAAGGATCCTCCTTTTCCCATTTTGTTATTATGCACATTCCCTACAGCCCTTAGCACCAAGAAGGCACCTGGTAAACACCGGGGGACTGGTCCGAGTTCCCTTCTATGGACTGAAATTTCCTTACCTGGAAACAAAGCGCTATCCGTTCAGCCCTGGGCTTAGACGTGTATGAAGGTTCCTCTCTGCACCCCACCCCCCAGCACTGTCAATTCCACCTTAACAAACACGGCTGGGGACGGAGAAAGAAGGGAACCGTCCTGGGGCCATTCCTCACCCGGAAGGCAGCTAACAGGTCGGCTACACCCTGGCACAGCCCTCATTTCCTCGGGGAGCTGAGCAAACCTGCGGGCTGGTGAGAGCAGGTCCCTTCCCGGGCAGTGCTCACATCTTCCTCGTCTGGACGTAAACTCCTCACGGACTGGGGGGCAGCACCTCATGGGCCCACAGAGATGACCTGGCCTCTCCCAACAGGCCAGCCCAGGGCAAGGCCAAACCTCACTTGGTGGATTTCAATGTGCTCACGGGATGGGTAATAGGCACAACCAGGCCAGGTTCTGAGCCAAGTGGCCAGAAGTATTGGTAGGAGTTGAAAGGAGAGGGAAAAAATTGTAAACCAACTTTAGAACCTCATCCTCGGGGCTCCAGGAAAGTGCTTTGTCAAAAATCTAGCTGGCACATATCTTGATATGTAATGACAGTTTCAACTTTCCTCACCAACTACATGCCGATGATCTGGTGGCAGCCTCTATTTTTGCAGCCTGAGTAATGCCTGGGCAAAGGACCAGACAAGAATCGGAAACAGAGGGACGGGGCAGGAGAGGTGATGGCACAAGTAATGGGCCCATATCCCACTCACCTCCAGCAGCCAAGCCCTCCTCAGATTCCTGCCCACCCTCCCCAACAGCTTCATTCCCTCTTCCGGCCCAGACCCTGTGCTCAGACCCTGCGATCCCCTGGGGCTAGGACCTTATCTGCTTTGTTCACTGCTGTATTAAATGAGAGAATGGCCACGCTGCCCTACCACAAGTCTGGCACACTGGACCTACTCACCATTCCCTCTGAAGCCCCATATGCCCCTTCTCAGAACTCAGTGTCTGCGCCCATTTCACTCTCTCAGCCCACGTGCCTTCTTGACCTGGTTAACTCCTGCTCAACCTTTTTTTTTTTTTTTAAAGATTTTATTCATCTGTCAGAGAGAGAGAGAGAGAGAGAGCACAAGCAGGGGGAGAAGCATGTTCCCCGTTGAGCAAGGAGCCTGATGTGGGGCTCAACCCCAGGACCGGGGATCATGACCTGAGCCGAAGGCAGACGCTTAATGACTGAGCCACCCAGACACCCCATCTCCTGCTCATCCTTAAATTCAGCTCAAAAGCCGGCTCCTCCTGGAAGCCCCCCCTGATCCCAACGCTAGGTGAGCCTCCCCCCAATACTGGGCAACCATAGCCTTCCCATAATACTCATCAACACGCGGGCTCATGTCAGCTTCCTTGCCTGTCTACCCCCAGGGCTAGGTGGACACAGAGCTGAGTCAGAGCCTGTGCTCAGTAGGTGTGTGTGGGAAGAAAGGAAAGGAGGGAGGGAAGGAGGAAGGGCACCAAGAAAGATGCTGTGGATGGAGAGGCACCTGTCACAGAAACCTACAACAAACTGAACAAGAACAGTAACACCCAGTAGATCAATGAATGGATCATTCATCAGACTGAGAAAAAATAGCAGGAAGTGGTTGGGAAAAATATTTCTCAAATCATTGGAGTGGGAAGCAGAGGTCACTCTTTCCCGCATCTTCTCCTCCGTTCTGGATGTGGGCTGGGGTGGGGGCTGAAGAGGAAGAAAAACTTTGGAAGGTTAGGTGAGTGGGGGCACTTGAAAGGCTCACAGGCTCAGAGCTCCTCCGGCCCACGGGTGCTGAGGGCCATTTCTTCTGGGGGTAATCTTCAACTGCTGAGTGGGATCAATTATGACTCATTCTCATAAAGCTGTTAAGAACATGCCCTGGGTCAAGAAAGAGGAATAATGAGGACCTGCTATTGTCCTGCTGGCCCAGTTCCCAAAGGTAGGAACAGAAGCCGGGAGTTAAGACAGATGATCTGGGGGAAAAAAAAGACTATTTTTGGCTGGAGCCTTCTTAGCACAGTATTTCCTTGTAAGACAGACTCCCCCAGACGTCCCACAATATTCATTCCTTCTTCCTTGCTAAGAGAATTCTGATTTTGGCGGGTTGGTGGGGTGCGGGGAAACAGTGTGGTAGAGATTGCCAGCTAATCATGAAACCCAACTCCTCTTCCTCCTAGGCACTGGACCACGGTCCCCAGCCTCTCTTGCAGGAGGTGTGGCCATGTGTCTGAGCAACTCCCCCCTCCCCCACAGCCAGTAGAATTAATTCGCCACCTCCAAGCTTGGCCCATAAAATTCTCCCACACACCATCCTCCGTGCTCCTTTTTCTTCTGACTGATGTAAACAAGCATGGCAGTCTTAAGAGCCTGGGTCCCTTAATCACCTCTTGAAGGAGAACTACCCACGAATTAGGAACAGCCATTTTGGGATTTGTGTGAGCAAAAAGTAAATGTCTACCATATTTGGGTCATTAAGCCTATTTGGGTTGTTTAACAGTAAGCCCACCTAACTATTCTTGGCAGCAATGTGCCCTGCCAGATACTCCCATGGCCCTTTAAACTGGGAGTGGTCTGCGAGGAGTTTTGGGGAAAATGTCTGCTTTCCTGGGGCGCCTGCGTGGCTCAGTCAGTTAAGCGTCTACCTTAGGCGGAGGTCATGATCCCAGGGTCCTGGGATCGAGCCCTGCGTAGGGCTCCCTGCTCAGTGGGAAGCCCGCTTCTCCCTCTCCTCCCTACTCCTGCTCTCTCTCACTCTCTCAAATAAACGAATAAAGTCTTTAAAAAAATTATTAAAAAGAAAAGAAAGGAACAGAAAATGTCTGCTTTCCTGATAAAAGGTACGGATGTTGCTGGCACCTCCTTCCTGCCCCAGTCATCTTGCCATCATGAAGGACAGGCCAAGACAGGAAGAGAAGGATCAGTGCAGACGGACATCAGCTGCTGAAACTAATGCTAGCAACCACCTACCTTCGGACATCTTGTTACAGGAGAAAAATAAACCATTATCTGCTTAAGCCACTGAAGTAGGGCTTTCTGTTACTTGCAGTCAAAAGCCAACCTGACTGCTTTGCAACCGCCCCATGCATTCATTCATGCAGCCTTTACTGAGGCGTATTTCTTGCCAGTCCTTGTGCTAGGGGGTGAAGAGTCAGAGACAAGCTGGATGTGGCCCCCTGGCCTCCAGGAGCCCCCCAGCAAGCCGGGGAGATGGGCCCATGAGCAGACAACCCGCATGCAGCAGGAACAGATGCTATGATGGCACACGGTGTCCCAGGGGAGTGTGAGCGTGGAGTGGTGGGCGGGCACCGGGGCACGGAGTTCCCAACTCCCTTTCTGGCATTCAGCACACTGAGAAAACACTCCTCAAGCTCAAAAGCAAGTAAAAAGAATGAGCTATGCTCAGCCAAGCCAACTGCAATTACTTACTGTACGTTGAGTTGTTAAACACCATCAATTAATGCAGCTGTTCCAAGATAATCAGCCGTCATGAAAGCAAGATGCACAAGAGGAGAAAATTAAAATATCATATGCCACTAACTTAGAGATGCTGTAAATGAGAGGAACCAAGAACGAGGCAGCCTTGTCGACATCTTCCCGCCTGCTGATGTTAGTCATCTCCTGAAATACACCTTCTCTTTCTCAAAAAAGACCCAGTGATTTTTCACCTTGAAGACAAAGCCAAAACAGAATCAACTGTCCGTGCCATGACCTTCAACCAGAAATGTCCAAGCTTTGATTTCCAGGTCTGTGTTTCCATTAGGAACTGTGATGGAGACAGACAAATTGGCGACAAAAGATGACCCCATCTGGGAAATCGAGAGGCACCCAAGACCAGAAAACTTAGAGCACTCTGTTTAACTCAGTTCTGCCTACATACAAATAAATGGTTTTTTAAAAAAAGGAATGACATTATTTGCCATGTCTTTATCTTCCAAGCGTGGGGCAAGCATTAAAAAAAAAAACCCAATAATACAACAAAACCTCATTTACCTCAAATTCCAGTAGTTTAAAAATGAATAAAATAAGCAGGCTCCTCATTAAGAGATCAGGTTTCCAGTCTGCCTGCCAACTTATTACCGTAAGCGCTCCAGCGTAGAGCGAAGGGCGTACCAATCACACTCACACAAGGCAGAGAGGTGCTCATGTTCCTGAGGCAGCAATCCCAGGCTCCCTGGTCCACGGCCCACGGCTAGGGCCCCTCGCCAGGCCCTCATGGCAGGGACTAGTCAGCAGGCTTCCAGTGGGAGTTTCTTTGTAAGTCACACAGAGCAAGTGAGGACCTCCCTTCTCCAGAACCAGTTATTAACCCAAGCCTATCAATACAGTTTCCCAGAGATCTTCCACATCCAGAAGGTTCTGGCTATGGCAGACTCGGGAAGCACGGGAGTCTGCCCTTCTGCCTCTGGCAAGTCCCTTACCCACCCCTGGGAGCAGCTGTGCCAGTCCTCACTCAGAACTGGGTCCCTCCTGGTATTGCAGGCTTCTAGGGCTGCTAAAAGACCAGTTCAAAGCAGTGGCCAGGGCAGTATGCTGTCCACCAGGACCAGGAGCAGTGCTGGCAAACCAGGTGAGTAAATACTGAGTTTATGGTCTCTTATCACACTTCCCACTAACAACCTGAGACCAAGAGTTATAGTGAAAACATTAACAACCAGCACCTGTCGGGACGCAGACCAATCAATTGAGTGCCTACTTTAAACAGCCGGCAAGGCCAAATCACACCAGTGTGCACCTGCTGAAGATCACCAGCTCCCTCTCCTGCCATGGTCAACCCTTTATAGGCCCACCCTAGGCTCTCATGACCGCAATGGGTGGCCGAGAGCCAGGTGAATGCCTGGGCAACGTCTGTACTACCCTTCGTGTCCTTCGCCGTGAACTTAAGTGTCCTCTGTGCCAGAGGGACAGAGACTACCTGTGTCTTAGCCACTCTCCTATATCTATCAACTCAGTGCAGCTGGCTGGCTCCAAAAATGTATTAAGGAATGAATGAATAGCAATAACAGCTAACATTTTTAATTTTTTTTTTAAGATTTTATTTATTTATTTGACAGAGACACAGCGTGAGAGGGAACACAAGCAGGGGGGAGTGGGAGAGGGAGAAGCAGGCTTCCTGCGGAGCAGGGAGCCCGATACGGGGCTCGATCCCCGGACCCTGGGATCGTGACCTGAGCCGAAGGCAGACGCTTAACGACTGAGCCACCCAGGCGCCCCAACAGCTAATAATTTTAAAGCATACCATGTGCTAGGCACCGTTCTAAGTCCTCATCATGATATCTCACTTCAGCCTTACAATAACAGCATCTCAATTTTTATCATCATCATCACCATAATTTTACAGGTGAAGAAACCGAGGCACAGAGAGGTTAAGTCACTTGCCCAAGTGTACAGACCAGTAATGGCAGATCCAGGATTCAAAGCTAGCCTGGCTTCAGAGTCTACACTCTCCACTACTGTACTACGCTGAATGTACAAACTCAGGTACTCTGGTATTAGGAAGTCATCAGCAGAGAACCTCTGAAATCCACAAACCCTTAGAAATCCTTCCAGGTGGTTCCTGGTGCTGTTAATCATACAGTTTTTGTCTGTTTGACCTGCAGAACATTTTAAAGAAAGCCTACGTTTACTCCTAAGCAGGAGACTATCTATAATTTTCAGATAACTATGTAGCCACATTTGGTTATCAAGCAACTGTAGCAGGAATATCTAGGTTTACACAGTATTTCCCTGCTCAAGAGTTCTGAGCTCTAGAAGCCTCTGAAACCCCCAGGGGTCCCGTCTCCATCTCTAAGATCCCAGACTTGCTGGAAGGATTGAATGAGATCATGGACTCAGTTGCCCATTTATAATGGTAAGGTATTGCATAAGCATAACGTATGATCATATTAATATATTTCAACAAAATGACCTATTAAGATTTCTAAACTCATCAGTCTATACTCACCAAAATTCTATACTTGCCTACATTTCTATGGAAGTTCCTATTTATATCTCTGCACATTTTAACAGCAATGTTTAAGCCTTAATAACTGTGTCCCTCCATTATTATTTTTGACCTTCCAGACATTTCTACTATAATACCGTTCTTCCACCTTAATCCACCTGCTTCCTTCATTTGAGAAGCATCAAGAGTTAACAAGGCAGTAAATGTTTTATTCTTACTTCAGATTCTTCTATATTAGTTGACAAAATTAGCAAGCAAGAGCTTCATTTTATTTTATAATTTCAAAGCTCAAAACGATATGGCTGTACCTCTGAAGGCCCAATGTTGGGTATTGCATCCAAGAATGAGGAGGGTCTAGGAAAATAAACTGTGGTTTTGTTAGTTGGAAAGATACATGTCTCCTTCTAATTGAGAGGTAGGACAGATAGTATTCAAACTATTTGTAAATTTGGTGTAAATTACACAAAATTTGTGTGGTTACACAAATGAGCAGAGAGAAAGGGAGGGGTGTGTCAAAACCAGGTGCAATAATTTTCACCTTAGTTTGTTTTTTAAAGCTCGGGTTTCCATGCTATGATTACAGCTCATTCTAAGGAAGTCAGTTATACGCAGAGGCACACAGTGGTAAGCACATGACAAAAAGATACCCCATAATATGGAAACATGAATGTGTATGTTGTGGAAGTGACTGGGCAAATAGCAACAGAATTTTCAAGTTCCTACAGATGTTTGAGTTCCCCAAATTCTCTTCCACCCCAGGGTACCAGCACACGAGGCAGCTCCACTGCTGTGTGTAGTGTGGAAGGATGAGACTGGGGACGGGACAGAGGAGGGAGGGGCAAAGGAAGGGAGGGAGGGTACATGGATGACCCAGCCAAGAACACGCAGTGAAGGCTGCCTTCTGGGTGCAAGGAACTACTCCACGAGACGCCTCTAAGTTCCTTTTTCAATCATTTTATCTTTTTAATCCTTTATCTTCCTCCATGCTCCTGGGACTACTCCCCTCTTCATTACTGATTGAGCGGTTCCTTTCCAAAAACCAGAGGTTTCCCCAACAGAGGCCCAAAACGTTCAGAACAGCCTACTGGTTCTGGGGGTGGAGGCTAGCAGGCCGGAGTCTATGGCTTGGTTGGATAACCCTGACCCTCCTGCCTTTTGAACTCAGGGCAGATGCTGCGATTCATTCACAGGTGCCTCCTCGCGGCTGCCCTGCAGGATCTGCAAGGTTGAGGGGCTTCAGCAGGCCCTAATCCATCTGCCAGGCTGCCCAGCAGGTTCAAGAAGGGCCCCCGGAAGGCTGCCTTTGTCCAAAGGCCCACCATCCTACCAACAAGCAGCTGTTGCCTCTTCTTCCCCCCTAGTGGGGGTGCACAGACTCTGCCAGTTGCTTCATCTTTTCTGCTCCCCTTTGTGCTCTCCCCTCAGCATCTCAGGTGTGAGGTGACTCCCCAGGGCCAGAGCCCAGACCAACGTCACTCAAGCCATTTCCAAAGGAGCACAATCCTCCCTCAAAAACTTAAAAGAGCTCTGGACTCTCCCACCTTGCTAAGGCCAACTCTCAGTTGTTCTTCAAGGCCTTCTAGAAACCGGAACAGTGAGCCCAGCAAACCATATTTCAGGTTACCATGGGGCTATTCTTCCTATCTCAGTGACTCTGCTCCTCATGGTAACCCCTGGACCAGAATGTGGGCACATGTCCTTATCCACCAACCAAAAGCCTTGACCCAGGGCAAATCCTGGGGCTGAAGTCTACCCCTTCTGTTTTTCCAGGACCCTGGAGAGTCTCCCATCCTTTTCCCTCCCCACCTTGAGATAGCAGGCACCACCAACCCCTCCCAGTCTCTCCCTCTCTGTCTCACTCACAGACTGCAGGCAATAATTAAACCTCTTCTAGAAAACAGATTTTTACCAGCTGCAGGAATTCTGGGTAAGAGCCAGACCCGAAGACAGAGACAGTCTGTTTAAGAAAGATAAGCCCATGACAACCCTGGACCTGTGGGCAGTGCAGGGAATTCCCACATCCAGGTAACATTCTGAATGCCAGTCCTTCCCGGATTCCTGGGAAAAGGTGGTGCGAGGCATGCCCACTCCCTCAGCCTCTGGCTGTTCTTCAGGGCAGGCCTTTGACAGAGGCAGAAAGGCTGGCCTTTGCTCAGACTGCCAGTGGGTCAGAGCCACCTTCAACAGACAGAAACATCCTCACAAAACACCAGCCTCGCTCCCCCACTCCAGAGCTGCAAACCATATTGCCAGAAATGTCTAAGAGGCGGTACTCCCCACTCTCCATGGGCAAGTTATCTGGAGTGGACAGCAACCACCGGACCGCAGATGGTGCTACCTGAAGCAGCCGGCAGGGCTCTGCCAATGGCACTCAGTCTCCCTGAGGGCTTCATCCCATCACACACAGGGATGAGGGATGCCTGAGGTGGGGGGATGCAGCCACAGCTCAGGGCCCTATAGGATGAGCTGTGCAGGACTCGTTCCCTCAGCCAACAGCTTTAGCTCCCCAGAGTGCCCATCATTTCCTCACTCCAGTTCTAGGATGAGGACAACTGATTTCCTTCGTGGAAATTCTGGAGTCCCCACGGAGGTCAGAGACACAGCGATCAGAGCCTGACCCACAAACTGAGCTCTCGGCCCCAAATAAACATGAAAATGAGTTTCTCTCTCTAAAAAAAAAGAGTTTGTCTCCAGTGACATTACGTACTTTTTAAAAAACTGATGAATTTAAGGATAATATTTTGAAAACAGTGAAGCACAATGGAAAACATAAGTTATGGACTCGGACTAGATTGAAGAGGAGGATCCATTTCTTTCCTAGATAAACACTGAGTACATATCACTTAGAGGGTGCCAGGCTGGGTGCTGAGGCCCTCTAGCTAGTGGGGCATCTGACAGCCAACAACTCAGCACCCAGCAGTATGGTGAGGACTGAGCAGATGCCCGCAGCAATCCGTGGGCACTCAGAGGGAGCCCACTGAGCCCCCGTGTGCCCTTGGGCTAATTACTTATTAATTCACTCTACAGTGCTGAAAGAATATTGAGCTAATTACTCTTCGGGCCAATCAATAGAAAAAAAAAAAAAGTTACCGATCCGGCAGTTTCACAAATGCTCAGAGTGTTGTGCTTCAGAAGCCAAGTGGTCCATCCTCTCCCTGGTGCCCCAAAGCAGCCTCCCAAGCATGAGTGAGGGTGGGCTGGCCAGGAGCTAATCCCTGAAAGAGAAGTATCCCCTACATGTCCTTTCTCTGAAATAGGCAATTAATTTAAGCGAAGACTTAATGAAAGCCAGGAGAAGGGATGGGGCAGATTCAGGCACTGGCTTCCGGGCTGTAACCAATACATCTCCACCTCTCTCTAGGGACCACGAGGCTTTTCAAACCATCTGCTTTAAACTCTCTTCCCACAGATGTCCAGAACTGAGCACCAACACCTCTAAGAAGGAGTTGTTGCCAAGCCCCGTTTGCAGTCACGTCACGTTTGTAAGGCTGGGCTGGGCACGGTCTGCTTCACACTCGGGTTCACCCGGGGGCCCTCCGCAAACAGCAACAAATGTCCCCAAGTTGTGAAGCCCTCTTGGGGCCCCCGTGGCCATCCACCCCACGCTTCCCCATTCGCACGGATCTAATTCCACATCTCTCCTGATTTTTACTTTTTGAAAGCCTACAAAGCATCCCAGCCTTCCCAGGAAGGCACTGGCCACCGAGGCGGTAAGAGCCTCGCTGAACGCCCAGCGGAGCGGGAAAATATGGCTCCAGATCCTCCTGCACCGCTAATCCTTTCACCATCCACAGGTACAACTTGAAAGACCGCTGCTGCCACAAAGAAAGCAACCTGGTCTAAGCCAACTCCATTTTTGTGTGTGACAAAGCCGGCTTCTTCAGAAGATCGCAAACAGACGAGCAAAAGCAACGCCGTGGGGTCTGAACCATGCAGCCCTAACCTGAGCACCCAGGCATGACAGCCCGCGAGCGCAGCGGCCCCTCGGCAGGGTCCCCGGAGGCCCGCCGGCGCGCGGCGCAGGCAGCTGCGGGGGAAGCCAGCCCCACCCCCGGGAAAGGCCGCGAAGTTGCCGCCGCTTTCTCACCTGGAGACCAGCAGGTTCGGAAGTGCCGCGGAATCCCGGGAGCTCGAGGGCCGGCTGGAACCAGGCGCGGGAGCGCGGGGGCCCGGCGGGAGCGGGTTGGAGGGGGCGGGGACGCGGTGGAGGCAGGCGGGGCAGGAGAGGCGCGGGGCTGGAGGTGGAGAAGCCAGAGGCAGCGGGATTGGGGGAGGCGCCCGGCGGGAGGTAGGGGCGAGGGCGCGGGAGAGGGCGACGGAATCGTCGTCAGAGTTGGAGGGTGCTGAGGCTTGGAGATAGGGGCGGAGGGCGGGGTGGCTTGGGGAGAAAGCGCGAGTCGGGGGCTGGGGTTTGGGGGTCTGGGGAGGGAGCGAGAATGGAGGAGGGAGCGAGAATGGAGGAGGGAACTCAGGCGCGGGATTCAGACCCGGTGTTCGGAAGCCCGCCCCAAACCCCAGCACTACTCTTCCACTGGAGACTCTGCCCCATCGTCCCGGCCTCGGAGCGTCCCGGGGACCCCGTTGGGCTTTCAACCCCGGGACGCCTGTCCGCCTCGAGCCTCCACACCGCTCAGCCGCAACGGCAACCAGCCCGACCCCGGCCCGCTCCCACTCACCGTCCATGGTCCCGGCCCGGCTCCGGCCCCAGCTCCGCTGCAGAGCACCCGTTTCTGCGCTGGCCGCCTGCTCAGCCCGGTGCGGGGAGCTCGGGGGGAGGCGAGGGCGGCACGCACCGACTGCCTGGCCGCACGGCCGCAGCGCCCCCTGCTGGCCCCGCCCCGCTCCGGGCTTGGCCCGCCCCGCGCCGGGCGCCCTCAAGCTCCGCCCCGGAGGCGGTGATGTGGAGCAGTGCGGCCCGGGAGAAGGGCGCGGAAGGGTTAGCGGAGAGGACGTTGACTCGGGGAGGCAAAACAGTCCCCAGAGACCCGTCAGCCCGCGGAGTTCCCGGCGTGCTTAAGCCACGGTCACGGGCATCCTGAGTGCACTGGGACCGCGGCCACAGGCGCGCAGAGTCGCCGCGCGCCTCACAAAGCCGGACTTGGGATCGATCAGGGGCTACACAGATGCACGCCTAGGCCAGGGTGCACGGACCCGGCCCGGGCCCCAGGACCCAGTGAGAGTGCCTTTGGGCCGTGTGTCCGGCCAGGCGCCGCCCCGATCCCGGTGCTGGGAGGGGCACGCGTGTTTGGGGTCCTCCACCACCGGGGACTGCTGCCTCGTGGACCCAAACTGTCACGATTCTTGCCACAGTGCCCCCACCCTCGTTCAGCCTTCCTCACGTTTCTCTTCCGGCACCGACCACATCCGGCCATGTGTGCCAACTGTAGACCTGCTGCTGCTGGCTCTCGGGATGGCCTGCAGGCGCCCTGGGCAGGTCGCGGGCCCCAGGGTCTCCCCTTCACCCCTTCCCGGCCGCGGCTTCCTAAGAGCGGGCCACTGAGGACTCACCCCGCGCTTGAAACGGATTTGTGTTATGTGCTGTTAGCCGCGAGGCTTGCGGTTGAACTTGATACAGCATTTGTGGGTCATTTCTTTTCAATGTTGGGTTCCAGCTGGGGCGAATTCCTACATGATTTCTCTGTGGGAGATGATCTCACCAACTGTGACTGTCGGGCTTTTGGTGTCAGTGACCCCTTATGTGCCCTAGCACAATTGGCCTCGAACAAAATAGACACTGCTAAGTGTTTACGATTTACCTTCGAGAAGCGCGTTCTGGAGGAGCTCATCACTTGGCCCCTTCTTTCACTCGTGTGTAATGGCTCCTACACTACACTACACCCATATTTTACCCATGTTTCTGCCTGCTCTCTGGTTTTCTGCTTAGAACTGCTTAGAACTTCCCTCACCAAAGTCTTCTGCTCCCAGCTCCCAATCCCATCTTACCTTTCCCCCAGCCACTTCGGATGCCTTCCTCCCCTGAAGGTTCAGGGTTCCTCAAACCCTGCTAGCCTGCCCTTCTCGCCTCATTCCTGTGATGCCCTGCCCTCCTGAGCTCCTTCCTGCCCTGACTGACACACAACCCCTTCCAGTTATGAAGCCGGGAACCGTGTATCTCTCACTGTGCCTGTAGCATCACCCCTGACTCTCTCACCTGGCGCTCAGTCTACCCATCCCACCCAGCACTCCTCCTTCTGACTGTCCTCCCACTGATTCCCGGCTCCACCCCTTTGCGGGTGCTGCCTCCCTCTAACTTACATGGGTTAGAGCACTTTTTGCTGTAAATGATAGACAATGCAATTCCCACTTCCTTAAACAAAACCAAAAACAAAACAAAAAAAAGAATTTGTTGACTTATGCAAATGAAAACCCGGGGCACATCTGCCTCTGGTCTGGATTTGGTTCCAGAGACTGAAGAATCCAGAGATTCTCCATCTCTCAGCTTTGCTTCCTTCCGCGTGACACCCCAGCAGATCCAGGCTCACAACCTCACAGCAACAAGTCCAGCAGAGAAATAACTTCTCTTTGTCAACCATTCCAACGGGCCTTGGGCCTGACTCTCCTCAGCAGGAGTGGGTCACCTGTCCATCCTGTTCTCTCAGCCACTGTGACCTCAGGGTAGATTGGTTTCTTCTCTCTCTCAGGGCTGCCTTCTCATCCCCCACAGGGAACATGTGGGTGCTCCTGGATCCCTTCCTTGTCACAGGGCGACTAAAGGTGACTCAGGGGCCCCATCGGGAGCCATTTCCCATTAAATATGCCACATCACCACTTCACTTTGCCACAGCCCTCCTGTGTTGGCACATGGCATTCTGGGGCAGAGTTCCAAACAGGAAGTGGGTACAGGCTCTCTCTGCTTTCTCCTCAACCTGCTGGGATTTCTCTTGTTGTACTATACCCCTTCCTAGGTCAAGACTTGGCAGAGACGTGGGGCGCCTGGGTGGCTCAGTTGGTTAAACCACTGCCTTCAACTCAGGTCATGATCCCAGGGTCCTGGGATCGAGCCCCACATCGGGCTCCCTGCTCATGCAGGAAGCCTGCTTCTCCCTCTGCCTGCCGCTCCCCCTGCTTGTGCTCTCTCCCTCTCTCTCGCTATCTCTCTCTGTGTGTCAAATAAATAAATAAAATCTTAAAAAAAAAAAAAAAGACTTGGCAGAGACGTGGCCTCAGGCCCCTCAGGGAACTTGGGCATCATACTCTCCCTAGGCTCATTCTCTTCCATCTCTTTCCTCACATTGCCTATTTCCTGAGAGCTTCTGTGCCACCTTCCATTCAGGTGGAAGTATCCCCTTCCTCCTCCCTGTGGATTTTAGTTCTGACCGGTACCCATGCTGCCCAGCTTCCAGGACAATAACACCTCATGGCTGAGCTATAAGGAAGAAGAGGCTCTAAGGAAAGAAAAAGAAAAGGTTCCTATGGGAAAAAATATACGGGGAAGTATCTCAAGACCATGATCCCCATTCCACCTCTTTCCTTTGTGGTTGTTGAGGAGGCAGGATGTCATCGGCCTGAAGCGCCAATGGTCATCTGGCCGGCACCTGGGACGGCTGTACCAGAGATTGTAGCTGACAAAGAGGGAAGCAGAATCGAGAGATAGGCAGCTTTCTGGCATGTCTGAAACCTCCTAGGACCTGGATTTTTTTCAAGTACACTGTCTAGTAAATCCCCTGCATCCCCCAAACAAGTTAGAATTGGTTTTTCTGTCACTTGCAAGCAAGAGAGTCCCGAGTAGTACCAGCCCACAGCACAGTGCCTGGCACCTTGCTTCCTACAAAATAGGAACTGTCATCAACGTGCAGTGTCATCGGCTAGAGGAGCAAGTGATGCCCATCGAAGACTGCAAAACAAATGAAAGCATGCAGTGTCATCGGCTCACAACCTTGGTCTCCCCTTCTTTTCCCAGCCTGTTCCTTTGTCCTTTCCACTCACATCTTGGCCCCCCCAGGGAAACTATCAAAATTCAGTGAAAGCTGAACCCATCCATCTTAGGAAAACAGTCCCAGGCTCACCCGAGTTATGAATATTCTGCTAGGCAGCTGCCATTTGCTGAATGAATATTCTGCCGAGCTTTGCTGCAATTTCACACAAGCAGTCCTTGCCTAGACCAAGAGCAGCTAGGAGCAGGTGCCCATCTTCAATTCAGTTTCAATTCATTAGGCAAAAATTGAACAAATATTTGGACAGCCTCCTTTGTCTTGCACTGCAGACTCAGAGAAACAATGGACAACTGCCTCACCCTTAAGGGAACTTCACTGCAGGGGAAGACAAGCAGTCTAGGACAGAAACTGACATGACCTAACAATACTGGGGAGTCCTCTGGAGGAGGGGGTGGGGTGGTTTATTTGCACCAGGTTCTAAGTTCCAAAGGTCTGCTGCCTGCAATCCTGCCTTACGACAGAAGTATACATCCACACAAAATATTTCTTTTGTGCCCTCCACAATATCTAGGTTACAAATATTATTTTTTAAATTCCATTTACCGTGGGTTTTGGTTCTCTGATTATTAAAGGAGTGCCCATTCACTGTAGAAACTTGGAAAACTACACAGTACACAAAAATAAACATGAAAATAAAAATTCTCCGTCATAAATTTCTGTCAATTAATATAGTACAGAATATCAAACTAAACTCTCAAGAGAGAAGATCGTCCCATGCAATCTTCCACCTCACTGCTGACAACACCGGCCTCAGGAGATAAATATCTTAAAAAAGGCGAAAGATCATTTCAGAGGTTCTTGCAAAAATGTTGTACTCTCCCTAACACTTGCATGTTTAAAAAAAAATGCAATGAGAGCCTCTCAGCTTCGGGGTGGTCTGTTCTCTATTATTTATGTATGCATGATTCATTTTACCAGCTGCAATCTTTTCTCACTGCCGCAGGCTTATTATATAAGCCCCTTCCCCTCCTGAGAGCAACTAGGGAGGGCAAATTCATTTTACCGTCTATCAGGGTGAAATTTAATTAGAAAGGCAAATCTGGAAGAACAGAACACAAAATAACCATGTTAAATAAAAATAAAAGATGGCTCTGAACCTGACCGAGAGCCAAAAAAGATCACAAAGAATTGAAGTAATTTGCTGAATCATAGATCTAAATATTCATTTTTGTCCTCTAAACTCTGAGCTCAACTGAAAGATGTTTCCAAGAAAAAAGAAACAAATAAGCACTAGCTGAACTCACACGAATCTCATTTAGAAATCATAAAGGGACAACAAAGATTCTGGCAATCTATTTCATCTGCCACAGTACTTGGCACATACTTTTAAAAAATAGGATGAATGGATGAATGGAATGAAGAGTCCCTCCCTCTCAGTTAGAAGCCAATCAGAAAGGGGACAAGAGAAAGTGGGAACATGGTGGAGCTTTCTGCAGTTTCATGGGGTTCATGTTCATGAACGTAACACCCCGGACTTCCAGTTAGGACCCAAAACAGAAAAGATGGAAGCTAGAAAACAGCTTTAAAATGCCAAAGGAGGGGCACCTGGGTGGCTCAGTCGGTTGACTGAGGCTTGGTTTGGGCTCAGGGTTGTGATCTTGGGGTTGTGGGATCAAGCCCCATGTTAGGCTTTGTGCTCAGATGGAGAGTCTCTCCCTCTCCCTTTTCTAACCGCCCCCCCCCCACTGCCACTCTCTCTCACTCAAATTTTAAAAAATGCCAAAAGAAAGTCATTGCCAATGCAGAATTCTGTGCCAGAGAAAACAGGGGACACAGAATAGTCAGCTTGTCCAAAATCAATCAGAGAAAAGGAGAGATCTGGGGCATCCTGAACATTTCAGGGTCCTTTTCACTGAACCAAGGTGTTTTCTTTACTTCGTATATATGTTTTAAACCGCTGAATGAAAAGAAAACGAAACACCTCAGTACTATCCAGAGAGGAGCTGAACAAATTTATCTTCTAGTCAGCTTGAATTTTTTTTTGGAATTTGCATTCCAAAGCCAGCTGGGGTCACCCATACTCTCAGTGTACTAAGGTTACTTATATTTTTTAACACTGGCTGAGTTGACTTGGGTTCTGAGATCCTTTGCCTCCAGCCCGGGCCTCTCTGTTGAGCAACAGACAAGAACATCCAATTACTTGCTCGGTGATGCCCCCTGAACCTCCACGAACTCCACCATGTTAAAACTGAACACTTTATCTGATGTCCTACCTGGTGTTTCCTACCTTAGGCAATAACACAGCAACCAGCTTCCCTAACCTGGAAACTAGAGACTGGGAGGTCTTCCTCTCTCCCTCATCCCCTGCATCTACCTTTCCCAGCTCCTGTTAATCATACCCTGTTTAAATATTCCCCCAATTTGCCCACTTTGGTTCTCCCCATCACTGCCATAGTGCAAACCACAGATTTGCCTTCTATCACGAGAGAGTACTTTGCATTTTCTAGAATTTTATATAAATGAAATCACACAGAATGCATGTTTTTTGTTTTGTTGTTGGCTTTTTTCACTTAGTGTAATTATTTTGACATTCACCCATGCTAATGTGTGTATTAAATATTCTTTTTCTTGTTGAATATTATTCCATTTTAAAGATATATACCATAATTTGTTTATCAATTCACTGTTGATGGACATTTGGGTTGTTACCAGTTTGGGCTATTACAAATAAACGTGCTATGAACACTTGTGTACAAGTATTGGTACTTGTATTAGTGGGCTCATGTTTTCATTGCTTTTAGGTAACTATCTAGATATGGCATGGCTGGGTCATATGGTAGGCATATGTTTAACTTTTATTTTTTAAGTAATCTCTGCACCCAACATGGGACTCAAACTTAAAATCCCGAGATCAAGAGCCCCATCCTCTGCTGACTGAGCCAGCCAGGCACCCCTATGTTTAACCTTTTAAGAAGCTGCCAAATTGTTTTATAGGGTGCCTACATCATTTTACATTCTCTCCAGCAGTGTATGATAATTCCTGTTGCTCCATATCCTTACCAACACTTGATACATATGGTCAGCACTTTAAATTTTAGCCATTTTGGTGGGTGTGTAGTAGTATCTCACTGCAGTTTAAATTTGCATTTCAGCACTGTTTAATGATGTTGAGCATCTTTTCATGTGCTTATCTGCCATCTGTATATCTTCCTTGGTGAAGTGTCTGTTCAAACCTTTTAACTATTTAATTGGGTTTTTTTTTTTTTTGGTCTTATTATTGAGTCATGAGTGTTCTTTCTATATTTTAGACACAAGTCTTTGTCAGCATACATTTTACAAATAATTTCTCCCAGCCTCTTGTTTGCATTCTTATTTTCATAACAAGTTTTTGAAGAGCAAAAGTTTTTAATTTTGGTGAAGCTTAATTTGTTGATTTTTTACTTCTACAGTTCTTGATTTTTGTGTTTTCTTTAAGAAATCTTTGCCAAACCCAATGCCAATAGGATTTTCTCCTAACTACTTCAGAAGTTTTAGCTCTTACATTTTGGTCTATGATCCATTTCAAGTTAATTTTAGAGAGAGTGTGAGGTTAGGGTGGAGGTTCAAGTTTTTGCATATGATTTCCAATTGTTTTGTCATCATGTGTAAACATTATCCTTTCCCTATTGATTTGTCTGAACACCTTTGTTGAAAATCAATTGCTTTATTCATGTTTGTCTATTTGTGACCTCTCCATTCTGTTCCATTAATCTATCTATGTATCTGTCTTTATGGCAATGCCACATGGTCTTGAATATAGTAGCTTTATAATAAGTTGTAATAACAGGTAGCACAATCCTCTGATTTTGTTCTTCTTTTTCAGAATTGTTTTGTTTTAGGTCTTTTCCATTTCCACATAAATTTTAGAATCAGCTTGTGATTTCTACAAATTTCTACAAAACACTTGCTGGACATTTGAGTGGGATTGCATCAAATCTATAGATCACTTTGAGGAGGTTAGCAAACTTAACAGTAGTAAGTCTTCTGAAATATGTACATCATATATGTCTATTTGTTTAGGTCTTCCTTACTTTCTGTTACAATGTTTTATTGTTTTCATTGTACAGGTGTTACACACTTTTTGTTGAATTTACCCTCAATAGTTCCATATTTTTGATGCTGTTTTTAAAATGTGCAATTGTTGGGGCGCCTGGGTGGCTCAGTTGGTTGGGCGACTGCCTTCGGCTCAGGTCATGATCCTGGAGTCCCGGGATTGAGTCCTGCATCAGGCTCCCTGCTCAGGAAGGAGTCTGCTTCTCCCTCTGACCCTCCCCCCTTTCATGTACTCTCTCTCTCCATCTCTCATTCTCGCTCTCTCAAATAAATAAATAAATAAAATCTCAAAAAAAAACCTTAAAATGTGCAATTGTTCATTGATACTAGGTATAAATACAATTGATTTTTTTTTCTTTTTTATTAGTTTTTGATGCAGTGTTCCATGATTAAATACAATTGATTTTTGTATTTTGCTCTCCTATCCTGCAAACTTGCTAACCTCATTTATTTGTTCTAGTATCTTTTGGTAGATCCTTTAAGACTTTCCTTGGAGGTGATTATGTCATGTGTGATAAAGAGTTCTTCCTTTCCAACTGGATGCTTTTTATCTCTTGTTCTTACTGTACTGGTTTAAACTTCTAGTAAAATGCTAAACAAGAGAGGTGAGAATGTTTATGATTTTAAAGGGGCTTTGAGTCTTTCAACATTTAAGTATGATGTTAGCTGTAGGCTTTTTATTGGTCCCTTTTATCAGGGTGAAGATGTTCTTTTCTATTTCTAACTTGCTGAAAGTTTTTATCAACAATGGTGTTGATTCTGTCAGATGCTTTTTATCCATCTATTGAGATGATGAAACAATTTTTTCTCTTATCACTGTTAATATGGTATATTATACTCATTATTTTTAAATGTTAAGCCAACCTTGGATTCCTGAGATAAATGCACTTGGTCATGATACATTATCTTTTTAATACATTGTTGCATTTGATTTGCTAAAATTTTGTTTAAAATGTTTGCATCTATATTCATGAGTGATATTAATCTATAGTTTTCTTGTAAAATAATTTTCTGTTTCTGGTGTCAGGGCAATACTTGTTTCATAGAATGAAACCATTCCTATTTTAGTTTCTGGAAAATTCTGTGTAGAACAGGTATTATTCCTTCCTTAAATATTTGGTAGATATCACCATGGAAGCCATCTAGACCTGGAGTTTCCTTTAGGGGAATGTTTAAACCATGAATTTGATTACACAAATAGACGTGACTGTCCAAAATATCTATTTATTTTCCAGTGAGATTTGGTAGTTTGTGTCTTCAAAGTAATTTGTCAACTTCATGTAAGTTGTCAAACATATTAGCATAAAGTTGTTCACAATATTCCCTTATCTTTTTAATATCTGTAGAATCTGTAGTGATTTCTCCTCTCTCATTGCTGTTATTGGTAGTCTGTGTATTTTATCTGTCTCTTCTCTCTGCTAGAGTTTATAAATTTTATTGAGCATTTCAAAAATTTTGATTTCATTGGTTTTATCTGTTGGTTTTTTGTTTTGTATTTCATTCATGTCTGCTCTCATACTTATTATTTACTTTCTTCTATTTACTTTCCTCCTTTTCCCCCTGATTTCTTAAGGTAAAATTTTAGGTCATTGATTTCAGACCTTCCTTATTTTCTAATACAGGCTTTTAGTGCTACATAAATTTCCTTTTTAATTATTGCTTTAACTGCATCTCACAAATTCTGATATGTTGTTTTCATTTACATTCAGTTCAAAACACTTTTTGATTGCTCTTTGAGCCATGAGTTATTTAATTGTCTGTTTAGCTTATGAATATGTGGGGATTATCCAGCTATATTTCTGTTATTAATTTTTAATTTTACTCCATTGTTCAGAGAACATGCTTTGTATGATTTGATTCTTTTAAAATTTATTGAGACTTATTTATGGCCCACAATATAGTTTAATTTGATAATGTTCTGAAAAAGAATGTACATTCTGCTGTTGTTGTGTAGAGTATCATATAAATATGAATTAAATCAAGCTGGTTGATAATATTTTTCAACTTTTCCAATCCTCACTGATTTTCTGTTTGTTCTATCAATTATTGAATGAGGGGTTGACATCTACCATAATTACATATTTGTTTATTTCTCCTTTCAGTTCTATTAATTTTTGCTTCA
This sequence comes from Callorhinus ursinus, assembly GCF_003265705.2. NCBI lineage: Eukaryota > Metazoa > Chordata > Mammalia > Carnivora > Otariidae > Callorhinus > Callorhinus ursinus. The sequence continues at coordinate 111,160,657 of NW_027397063.1, forward strand.
TGTATTTTTAAGCTGTTACTAGATGCACACATGTTTTGGATTGTTATGTGTAACCGATAGGTTGTCCCTTTATCATTGTGAAAAGACCTTCTCTATCCCTTCAAATATTCTTTGATCTGAAATATACTTCATATGATATTAACACAGCCACTTCAGCTTTCTTTTGGTTAGTATGGTACATCCTTTTCTATCCCTTTTCCTTTAATCTATTGATGTCTTTATATTTAAAGAAGTTTTTTGGTAAGCAATGTAAAGTTGTAGGTTGCTTTTTTTAAAGGTATAATTTTATTTATTTGAGAGAGAGAGTGTGTGCGTAAAATGGAGCACAAGCGGGGAGGAGGGGCAGAGGGAGAGGGAGAAGCAGACTCCCCTGCTGAGCAGGGAGTCCCGCTTGAGGCTCTATCCCTGGACCCCGAGATCGTGATCTGAGCTGAAGGCAGACACTTAACTGACTGAGCCACCCAGGCGCCCCTGTGTATTGCTTTTTTATTCAATCTAACAATCTGCCTTTTATTTGAAGTATTTAAACTATTTTCATTTAATAAGATTAATAATTTGGTTGGATTTGACACTACCATTTTACTGCTTGCTTTTTATTTGTCCCGTTCTGTTTTTTGTTTGTTCATTTTGCTAATTGAGTATGGTGCTGCTCCCTCACTGCACAGAGCACCCAACATATTCTCACACATTTTATAGGGAGCAAGAAGCTAAACAACTCTGACTTGTACCTCCTCTGCTCCCTTCTCCCTCTCCATCAGACCTGGCTTCAACATCCTAGCCCATTCCTTTGGACCCTCCCTGGGTTGCAAAATGATCCAAAGGAGAAAAGTTGAGTTGAGCCATAGATTGGGGTGGGGTGGGGTGGGAAGCAGGCCTGGGACAACAGGGGTGCTCTCTGTTGTCCTGGAGAACCGAAGGTGTACCAACCCAAGTCCCTTTGAAAAGGTGACAGGCCAGCATAATGGCAGCATGGAGGGGTGGGCAAAGAATGGAGTGGTTTCGAGAAGTCTCCAATTCTCATTCATTCATTTTTTGAGTGCTAGGATATGCCCTGTGCTCAGTGCCCAGCACTGTGTTGGGCATCACTGAAGCAAGACAACACTGAATCATCACTGCCTGAACAGTTTCAAAGGCCTGTCTGGGAAGATGGTATGGTCAAACAAGCAACAGAGCACAATGTGATCGCTTTGGGTTCAGTAGGAAGAAACGTAATCCTATTTCGTGTAAGGGACAAAAGTAATGGCTAGAGAGGTCCAGTGACATGCCCAAGGTGACCCAGCAATTTGGTGTTTGAGTTTGTATAAAATTAAGGCCCACAGTAGGTTTTCACGCACTGTCTCAGGCCTCTCATGCATGCAACCCTACCCCACAGACCAAGAACATCCTCACAGGTCAGAACTGTCCAGTGTGCAAAACATGACATCACAATTCATCACCAGGGTCCTTTGTGCAGGTCCCAGGTCCTTGAGCAGGGTCTGTAGCACCCAGAGCTCACCCCACATTGTTCCTGCTACCTCGAGGGGCTGCAACTGGTCACGCGGTAGACATGTCAGTTCATCAGACAGCAATGTCTCTGGATCCTCCCAAGTGCCTTGCACATGCCTGGCGATCGATAAATGTCTGCTGATCAAATCTCTGTTAATGAATGGCGACGACTTCATCAGTGAATATTGATGGATTTGAGACTCCTGCTCACTCTGGACAATAAGCCAGGGCTTTTGCCAAAGGAGACAGAAAAGAATTCTCAATAAGCTGGATGTGTTCCAGTCTCCTACATGGACAAATCTGTAATCAATTCAGGGGAAGTGGGGCTCTCTCTGTTGTCATGGTGACTCTTAAAAAAAAAAAACTTCTTTAACAACATCCCAGACATCAAGACTCTGAAGTAATGGCCCTTTTAAAATGGAATCATATTAATAATATCTACCTGACTGAACAATGTATTTCTTTCTTTCTTTTTATTAGATGCATTATTAACTTGGCTAGGCAAGACCTGGTAAATGCAAAGTGCCCATTCAAGAACACCACTTCCAGTTTGTAAGATATAAAGATGCAACCCACCTATTCCAGGGATCCTCTTGGAGAAGAAATAAGCTCTATGAATGGTAATCTTCAGATTGTAGATTCTTGAAGGGTCTGGGTTGTGTGTGGGTCTCTTCTCTTAGGTGAACCCTCAAAACCTGGGGCAGCTCATGCAGACAGGTGGACCAGGCTGGTCACAGAACATCAGAGGGAAGTTGGGAAAAGAATTAGTAAATTTCACATAAGTTCTACATTGTACAAGAAATAAATTACAAGAATCTTGAATCTTACTGCTTTCCTTCCCGTGTCAACTTTGGACATTGGATTAAAGATATTCAGTGTTTATTGAGCAAGTAATAATCCCTTCTCAGCCTTTTGGCTAAGATCAAGTGTATTGAGCAAGTAATGTGGCAGATAAACTCTGAAATAGCCTCCAGTGATCTCCACCTCCTGGTATTCAAACCCTTGTGCAACCCCCTCACTTTGAATGTGAGCAGGACCTCTGAGTTGCTTTTAACCAATATGGCTAAGGTGATAAGATGACACTTCTGTGATTATATTACATAAGATGTAATTTGTTTTGTTAACTGACTCTCTTCTTTGCTGGTTTTGATGAAGCAAGCTACCATATTGTGAGCTAAGCTATGGAGAGGCTCGCTGGCAAGCAACTGAGGGCAGACTCTAGCCAATAGCCAGAAAGGAACTGAGACCCTAAGTCCAACAACCCCAAGGAACTGAATTCTCCCAACAACCATATGAGCTTGGAGGTAGATTCTTTCCCAATCAGATCTTCAGGTAAGATTCTAGCCCTAGCTAACTCCTTAATTGCAACCTCATGAGAAATCCTGAAGCAGAGGACTCAGCTAAGCCATATCTGGATTTTTGATTCATACAAACTCTGAGATAACAAATGTGTGTGGCTTTAAGCCACTACCTTTGTGTATACAGCAATAGATAACTAATACAAACACCTGCTAATGTTCTTTTTCTTCTGATTTCTTTTTTTAAATTTAAATTCAATTAATTAACATATAGTGTATTGTTAGTTTCAGAGGTAGAGTTCAGTGATTCAGCAGTTGCATATAACACCCAGTGCTCATTACATCACCCGTCCTCCTTAATGCCCATCACCCAGTTACCTCACTCCCCATCCACCTCCCCTCCAGCAACCCTCAGTTTGTTTCCTATAGTTAATAATCTCTTATGGTTTGTTTCCCTCTCTGATTTCATCTTATTTTATTTTTCCCTCTATTACCCTATGATCCTGTGTTTTGTTTCTTAAATTCCACATATGAGTGAAATCATATAATTGTCTTTCTCTGATTGACCTATTTCACTTAGCATAATACCCTCTACTTCCATCCACATTGTTGCAAATGGTAAGATTTCATTTTTTGATGGCTGCATAATATTCCATTGTATATATATACACCACATCTTTATACATTCATCTGTCAATGGACATCTGGGCTCTTTCCACAGTTTGGCTATTGTGGACATTGCTGCTATAAACATTGGGGTGCACATGCCCCTTTGGATCCCTACATTTGTATCTTTGGGGTAAATACCCAGTAGTACAGTTGCTGGGTCGTACTGTAGCTCTATTTTCAACTGTTTGAGGAACCTCCATACTGTTTTCCAGAGGGGTTGCACCAGCTTGCGTTCCCACCAACAGTGTAGGGAGGGTTCCCCTTTCTCTGCATCCCCACCAACATCTGTCGTTTCCTGACTTGTTAATTTTAGCCATTCTGACTGAACACCTACTAATGTTCTAAGTGCCTTGCAGACACATGGCAGACAATTCCCTGGCAGACAACTCCCTGCCTTTGTGCATATTCCCTCCTAGTTGAGGAGACAGAAAACAAATAGATAAAATAAATAAATTATTGCCATGAAGAAGAAGAAATCAGGGTGAGGAAATAGGAACAGGAGGTGGATGGTATTTTAAAAGATTTTTTTAAAGTAATCTCTATACCCAGTGTGAGGCTCAAACTCACAACTTCAAGATCAAAAGCCACACACTCTACCGACTGAGGCTCCATGGATGATATTTTAGATAGGGTTGGTGAGGAAACTTCTCTGTGCAGAGGAAACATTTGAACAGAGAACTGAAGAAGTGGGACTATCAGAAGGAAGAGCAGTCCAGGCAGAGGGAATGGCAAATCCAAAGGTCCTGGGGTGGGATCAAATTTGGCAAGTCAAATCCCTTGGTAGAGGTGGTGTAAGAGCTGAGCTCAGAGAGTTGGTGGGGTTGGATCACAGTTGGCCCAGCAGGCTGTGGGTAGGGCTTGCTTATTATGTGCCATGTGAGAGGAGGTACCAGAGCCTTCTGAGCAGGTGGGTGACATGATCTGAACTATGAGAGTCTCCCTGGAAGGATGATCCTCTTCTAATACATTCAGCATGAATTGCATGAAGCTACACAGAGCCTGAAAAGTAGAAAAGAGGCTCTCATCTATTTTTTTCTGGGATTCTCCCAGAAACCCTGTTAAGTAGATGGGGCAGGTACAGGAATTCCTCCCCAGCTTTGCCTCTAGTTTTTTTTCCCCTCTAGTTGAAAATACTGGTCTATGTGTTGGACTGCTGGGTCCTTTTTTCACACTCAGGATCCATTATAATGGAGGCAGGATGAATGGTGAGTCACTCCAGTCATGACTTAGGGACCCAGATCATAATGTCAGAAAGGCTTTGAATATTTGCATGGAGATGAAAAATAGTGCTTCTTAGATGCAGAGCATTTGCAGCAAGGCAAGTGGACGTAGGGAAATCCTCCCACCCCCACTTTTTATTTTTTTTTTTGAAATTTTAGGGAAGGAAGATCCTGAAAATATTTTTTGTGAATTAATTATACAGGGCACATTATTGCTAATCTAAAATGTTTTAAATGCCAGTAAAATGGTAGTTTTTTTTGAATGGTACTCTATGTATTGTGTTTTTGTAGAGATCAACTTAAATATAATTGGAGTTTTATATAGTCACATTATTAATTCCTCAACCTTATTTTCTGGTAAGATTTGACACATTTACAACATTTTTGTTAAACAAACATAAACCTCAGGTTTGAAAGAGAAATCTGTATTACTATCACTGAAGTTGGAGAGATTAAGTAAAAGACCTCTGTGTTTTCTTAGCAGGGTCCTGCTGGCTTGGGCCATGGGAGAGGGGGAGGGCAGCAACCCTAACAATATTGGGAAAGAGGTGACTGAAACCTCACCCTACTTTCCATTCATCCACCATCCATCCATTCCCTCATCCATTCATCCACTCATCTACCCACCCATTCATTTATCTATCCACCCATACATCCATTCAACAAATACTTATGGAGTACCTGACAAGAACCAAACATTGCAATAGAAAAGTGGAGATGAGGCAGCCATGGCCACTGTCTTCATATAGTCTAATCTTCGTTCTCCACACAAAGTTGGGTACCATCCCTAAATTACCATCTCCTCCTCCATTACCCTGAGCTCTCATTTCTGCAGTCACACATCTCACACTGGCTGGGGGATGTCCAGGTAAATGTTGCTCCCTAGTCTTGCAGAAACAGAATCCAAGAGATTCTCTCAAAGCACTCTCTGAGATAGATGTGGTCAGAGTAGACAATAAGAGATCTCAGAATCTGGTCCAAAGTCCTTCTGGTACCTAATTCATGGGAAGCTCTTCTAGGTAGGAATACTAACAGCACAAAGCCTTCTGAAATAAATATTCAGATCTGTTGAAGAGTATTACAAGCTGGAAGGATTAAAGAGTATGTTCTTATTTTCAAAAAGTATGTGTTTCTTTTTCTTTTTTTTTTTTACATTTTATTTATTTATTTGAGAAAGAGTGAATGACAGAGAGAGAGCATGAGCAGTGGGGAAGGGAAGACTCCCCATTGAGCAGGGAGCCAGATGGGGGACTTGATCCCAGGACTCTGGGATCATGACCTGAGCCAAAGGTGGACGCTTAACCAACTGAGCCATCCAGGTACCCCCAAAAGTACGTGTTTCTTTCTAGACCCTGTTACTCTGTTCCCTCTGCCCTAAAATTTTGATGTGTTCCCCAAGGTTAACTTCTTTGCCTTCTGCTCTATGTATCCTGAGTGAGTTCAAACATTTCTTTTTACCAAATCTGAATCCTGGTCCAACAAGATCTCTTAAGCTCGTGACTTATATGTCTGTTTTCCTTCTGGACTCACATATCCCAAAGGGCATAGAAATTCAGCCTGTCCTAAATCAAACTTTAAGGCAAGTACAATAGCAAGGCCTCCAGACTTTAAGATCTGATGAACGAAATCTCAGGGGATGTATCCTGGGCTAAGCAGAGTAGTCCAGAGAGACTACCCCTAATTTAGGGACATGAACCCACCTCAAGAAGCACGCAGCAGAGAAATTCTGGGGTTCAGAGAGAAAACTATGTTACTGTCCAAGGAGGAGAGTCCCTGGATAGAGGAGTTCTAGTAGCAGTCCTGCTACCAGAGAGGTACCTTAGTCCTGGAGTAGGAGACTGTTTTAGGATGTTCTGGTTCAGGGTCCATGGCTCCTAAACAGCTGAATGATTAAGACCTTCCCATCTTAGCATATTGACACATTCAGAACTTTCCTGACTCCAGATCAGGATCCCAGGGCTGTGAATATATGAATATACACCTTTTGGGAGAGGAGGTACATCAGCCTCCTATAAGTATGGTTAGTGTGAGCCGAACACTAAAAGACATCATTCTGAGTGGCCTGTGAGCCCCAGCTCAGGCCTGGATTCCCCAGGTTCTGATGGCCCAGAGAAGCGCTGTCCATTTTGTGTGGCATTAATGCCATCCAGTTGATCCATATTTGCACCAATTGTGCATGACCACTTTCGTGCTGTGATTTCTAGGACTTTTGGGTCTGGCATTTCCCTTATTTACTCACTGACACCAGAAAGTTCACTTTTAGGAGCCATTACTCCAATAGCTAAGGCTTTCTTGCTATTTAAATGCAGTCTGTAGATCAGTATACACTGATTCAATTTTGGAAAACTGTCTGGGAATACTTACTAAAGATGAACACCTACTCCATGATCCAGAAATTCCATCCCTAGGCATATACTCAAGAGAAATGAATGCGTACATCTGGCAAATAAATATATATGAATGTTCATCACCTTTTCCGTTATAGCCCCAAACTGAAAAAAAAAAAGACAACTGTGCATCAATAGAAGAATGGATTTAAAAAACTGTGGAGAGAATGGCTAAAATTAACAATAGGGGAAACAACAGGTGTTGGTGAGGATGTGGAGAAAGGGGAACCCTCTTACACTGCTGGTGGGAATGCCAACTGATACAGCCACTCTGGAAAACAATATGGCATTTCCTCAGAAAGTTAAAAATAGAGCTACCGTACAACCCAGCAATTGTACTACTAGGAATTTACCCAAAGGATACAGAAATACAGATTCAAAGGGGCACCTGCACTTCAGTGTTTATAGCAGCATTATCAACAATAGCCAAATTATGGATAGAGCCTGTGTCCATCGACTGATGAATGGATAAGGAAGATGTGGTGTGCGTGTGTACACACACACACACACACACACACACACACACACAGGAATATTGCTCAGCCATCAAAAAGAATGAAATCTTGCCTTTTGCAGCAACGTGCGTGGTGCTAGAAGGTATTATGCTAAGCAAAATAAGTCAATCAGAGAAAGACAAATACCATACGATTTCACTCATTTGTGCAATTTAAGAAAGAAAACAGATGAACGTATGGGAAGGGGGGAAAGGGAAAAAAGGAGAGAGAAACAAGCTACAAGAGACTCTTAACTGTAGAGAACAAACTGAGGGTTGACAGATGGAGGTGAGTGGGGGATGGGCTAGATGGGTGATGGGGATTAAAGAGAAGAGGGCACTTGTTGTGATGAGCATCATGTGTGGTGTGTAAGTGATGAATCACTGAATTCTACTCTGAAACCAATATACATTGTATGTTAACTAACTAGAATTTAAACAGAAATTTGGAAGAAAAAAATTCTGTAGGTAGAAAAAAAGTGGAAAAAAAGAAGACAAAAAAGAACAAAGAGCCTCCCAAAAACCTGTGGATAGCCACACAATGGAATATTACACAGCAGTAAAGAGAAATAAAGTGCTGATGCAGGCAGCAACGTGGATGAATCTCACAGACACGCACTGAATTAAAGAAGTCAGGCACAAGAGGCTACACGCTGTATCATTCCATTCATGTGAAGTTTAAGAACAGGCAAAACTAACAGCGATAGGGGTCACAGGAGAGGTGACCTCAGTGTAGAGATATCGACTGAGAAGGGGCACAAAGGAACCTTCTGGGGGCCAGATATAACTTTATCATGATCTGGTGGTGGCTACATGAGTATATTAGTGTGTAAAAATTCATTGGCTTGTACACTGAAAAGTAGTGCACTTTTGGCAATTTATTACAAGTCTCAATTTTTCAACATCGAAAAAGAAAAAAAAACAGGGAAAAATATAAAGAACATAGTCTTGAGCAGGGAGAGCAAGTGTGTTTAATATCTCACCTAGACTCTAATTGAGCTACATTTTTTGTATGGGGCCTGACAGTAAACACTTTGGGCTTTCTGGGCTGTACCATCTGTCGCAACTACGTCGCTTTGCCCTGGTAGAGTGAAAGCAGTCACAGACGATAAATAAATGAATGGGGTGGTCGTGTTCTAATAAAACCTCATTTACAAAAGCAGGCAGTGGGTCGGATTTGGCCTGGTGGCCTGTGGTGTGTCCACCCCCTGATCTAATCCACTGGTGGCGACTTCCCAGAGAAACTGTTGAGCAGTTGGAGGCCCCTTTGGAGGTCCCCGGGGAGACTGTAGCGATCCCTAGCTACGTCTGTCCTAAGAGAGGGACAGAGCAGTTACACAGCAGGGAGCAGTAGCCAGTCCCCCCGAATGAGCCCTTGCGAGGCCTCGTTTCATCGGGAAAAGAAACCGTTTGTCCTTCACCCTCTTACCAAAGGCCTCCTCCGCCATCGGCCTTCACGGTCTCCCCCCGAGGCACTGCTCAGTGCCGCTGATGCTTCCCCCTCCGTGCCTTCTAGCCCAGGTCTCCCTCTTCCCCATGCCACTCCCAACCACCTGTCATGAAATCCTCCCCTCCCCTGGGGGTTCTGCCGTGTAACCATGTCATCCTCTCTCCTCTCTCCCTGCTCAGAGCTGACTTGTGTTACCCTCCCAGGCACCTCCCTCTCACGGCCTTCCTCCTCATCCCAGGGATTCTGGTGCCTACAGGGCTGCCCGTCCATGCCCTAACCTCTAGGACCCTAGACAGCCATGCTTCCAGAATCTTCACCCGCCTTCTCCCTGAGCTGCTGGTTCCCATAGCTGCAGTGCACACCTCTCCATCACAGAGCCACAGGGGCCCTGGCCATTTGCATCTTAAATCCACACGTTGCCCACTCTAGACACAGCCCTTGCCTGTCTTGGCTCTCCCTCCCTCATTCTCACTGCGCCTCCTCATGAGATCGGGAAGCCTTTGTGTGACTTGGGCTTCTCCCTGTTAACCCCTCCAGGCTCCACTGCTCTTCATGCCAAGCTTTCCACCCTCTTGCGGTCACTTCAACCTCCTCGCCCCTCTGTCAAGCTCTCTTATCCAGCCCCCAAGCATCCCAGTTCCTAAGGAATCCTGTTGTCTGCCCCTCTGTGCCTGCCTCTGCGTGGCCTAGAGCTGTTGGAGAACATCTTACAGGCTCAGGCTGGGCAGAATATAACCTCGTGGACCTCAACTCAGCTGGGTCCTCAATGCCACCGGGATTTCTTTCCCCAAAGTGCTACAGCAGCTCTTTGCAAACCTGTCTGCGGGCTCCATCCTGTACCCCTCACTCCGCGGGTGACTTTGCCCCCACTGCTCAGAGGGGGCTCTTTCACTTCTCAAGTGTCCAAGGGAGATCCAGGTTCAGCTTAACCCCCTCCCCACATTCTCCCTAACAGTCAGTGCACATTTTTGGGGGCTCATATCCTCAGATCACTCTGGTCCTGAGTTCCTGCCTCAGGGGGCCTCCTCCCTGCCGTTGGCTCCAGGCCTGCCCACATAAAACCACCCTTGGGAGCAAAACCCTTCCTCTTCCAGCTTGTGTCCAGTGCTTGGGGGCCTGCAAATTAACAGGAGAAAAGACAATGTTCATTTTCACACACGAAAGTGGAGTTCCCAATAATGGGAAAAACACAGAATAGCCTGAAGCAAAGGTTTATATATATCAACTTAACAAAAGAGGGGTTTTTAGGGCTTCGATGGGAGAGTTTGGGAGGTTGTTGAGGATATTGGGAATGGGCAGTCTGTCTTTTTGGCAGCTGAATTTGCAGTAGACTCCCTCATAGGAAGATTAAGGACACCTGTATTTTGGGAGGCCCTGCTTTAGTCATAAGATTTCTTTCTGCATCTTCTGTAACTCAAATGTTTTTACTGTATGTATGTATATATGTATGTATGTATGTATGTATGTATGTAGGCTCCACGCCCAGCCTGGAGCCCATGACGCAGGGCTTGAACTCACGACCCTGAGATCGAGATCTGAGCTGAGATCAAGCGTCGAATGCTTAACCAACTGAGCCGCCCAGGCGCCTCTCAGATGTTTTTATTTTAAGATTTTATTTATTTATTTGACGGAGAGAGAGAGACAGCGAAAGAGGGAACACAAACAGGGGGAGTGGGAGAGGGAGAAGCAGGCTTCCTGCCGAGCAGGGAGCCCCATGTGGGGCTCGATCATAGGACCCTGGGATCATGACCTGAGCCGAAGGCAGACGCTTAACGACCGAGCCACCCAGGCGCCCCTCAAATGTTTTTACTTTAAAATAATCTTTATACCAACTCTGGGAACCCCAGAGGGTCGCCACACCACTCGGACAAAGCATTTGCAGGTATGGCAGATTTTACCAGCCATTTTGAGGACCAGTGGAATTTACGTCATAGAAAAGCAAACAGCCTAAGATTGCACATTGGAATTTCCTGCTGGGAAAAAGTCCCTCAGCGGCTTTTGCCAGTTAGAAACCCACTCCCACGTGCAGCTCTTCCTGGCCCTGTTTTGCTCTATTCGCAGCCCAGCAACCATAACCTCCCCCTCACCTTCTCATTCAGAGCAAGGTAGCCCTCTCCTGCCCCTACACCTAGATTGCCCCAGGCCTCCCTTTACATTGCCGAAGGCTTGATCTATTCAGCTGAACAATGGGCACATCCCCTGAGCCCCTCAAGTCTCAATCACCCTCTTACCCACCAGTCTCTGCCAGGAGGAGGGGAAGTAGCGAAATTACTTTCCCCTCTGATCTGAGAGTGTGGTGGTGGGAAGGAACCACCGTCTGCTTTTATTTAGAAAACCATTCTTTTCCCTGTCACATCTGTGTTCCGTGTCCCCCAGTCCCCCCGCCCCCCGTGGAGAGGGGCCCTCCTTCCTAACAGCAAACCACTGAGTCTGGAATTCTCCCCTCCCGCCTTCTTGGGGCCTCACTCCTACTTTTCTCCTCTTTCTCGAGGTTTTAACTGCTTTCTCCACTGGCTTCTTCTTCCCATCTGCATTTAAATACTCTCAATTCTCTTTTAATCCTTGGGGGGAGGAGGAAAAAACCCCCAAATCCTCTTTAAGTCTTTTCCTCCGTCTGCAACTGCTGCCCTGCCTTTTTCCTCTCATTCACCCCCACGATCTGGAAAAGTGATCCCTGCTCACAGTTCCAGCTCTTCCTGCTGGCTTCCTCCGGTGTCACCTCACTGAAACCTGCTCCGGTGCCATGTTGGGTCACCGCTTTGTAGTGAAATCCAGCTTCCGCTCCGAAGCCGCTGCGACTCTAGGTCTGCATTGCATTTCATGCTGTGAGCCTGCCGTTCCCCTCCAGACCCTGCTCCTACTCGGGCCCCTCTAGCTCTGCTGACGTCCCTCCTGCCTCTTCAGCTGCTCCTCCTCAGGCTCTTCCTCACGCTCTGCCGCCCATCCCTGAACCAGTCCTTCTGCAGGACTCTGTCTGCAGGCACCTTCTCACTCTGTGTGCTGGGCCTGAGCAAGGTTGCAGTCAGTTACCACCGTTTCTTAAGCGACACCTCTCCCTGGAAAGTTCTGCGCATCTTTGGGGTGATGATTATAGCAGGGACTGTCAATTTGCCTCCTTGAATCTGTTCTCCCCTTTTTACATGGTAGCAGATCCCTGTTATTTATTTATTTATTTATTTATTTATTTATTTATTTATTTATTTAGTAAAGATTTTATTTAATAATTTGACAGAGAGAGAGACAGCAAGAGAGGGAACCCAAGCAGGGGGAGTGGGAGAGGGAGAAGCAGGCTTCCCGCTGAGCAGGGAGCCCAATGCTGGGCTGGATCCCAGGACCCCGGGATCATGACCTGAGCCGAAGGCAGACGCTTAACGACTGAGCCACCCAGGTGCCCGCAGATCCCTGATATTTAGCTGGGTACATGGCTGTTCACCATAAAGAAGGTATCTTCCCACCTCCGTTGCAGGTGGGTGTGGCCATGTGACTTGGTTCTGGCCAGTAGGCATGAACATGTCATGGAGAACTTCTGAGAAGACTATTTAGAAGAAGCTCACTGAACTTGGGGTCACATCCTGTGTTCTTTTCCCCCCTTCCTTCTGTCCACTGACTGGAAGGAGCTGTAATGGCTGACTCCCCTGCCATCTTGGATCATGAGGCAATTTTAAGGATGGCAGTCCCATGTAGTGGGGCAAAAAGATGGGAGCAGTCTGGGTCCTGGAGAGCTTGGTAGAGCCTCAACGCCTGCCCTCGGTGCCCCCCTGGACTTCTTCTGGGGGAAGAAAAACATAAAAACATAAAACATACAAAACAGAGCACTGCTGTGTGTCTAAGCCACTGTTGAGTCTGTTGAGTCTGGGAGCTGAAATAAGCCCCAATACATCTCTTGACCTCCCAACGGATGTAGGAAGTGTTGCGGTTTGGAGCCGACGGCCAAAAAAGAATTCTTGAGACGTCTTCGGTGCCAAAAGGTGGTTTTATTAAAGCCCAGGGACAGGACCCGTGGGCAGAAACAGCTGCACTGGCGTGGTGCTGGGTGACTGGTTGTATACTTTCAAGTTGGGAGAGGTCTAGGGATAGCATGAGTCTCTAAGGAATTTTGGAAGCAAGATTTCCAGGACCTTGAAGGGTCTAGCCATTGTTAGGAAAATGTCATTTTTTAAAAAAGATTTTATTTATTTATTTGACAGAGAGAGAGACAGAGTGAGACAGGGAACACAAGCAGGGGGAGTGGGAGAGGGAGAAGCAGGCTTCCCGCGGAGCAGGGAGCCCGATGTGGGCTCGATCCCAGGACCCTGGGATCACGACCTGAGCTGAAGGCAGACGCTCAACAACTGAGCCACCCAGGTGCCCTAGGAAAAGGCCATTTATTACTGTCTAGTAAAACCGTAGTCACGAGACTCTTCAGCTGTATATCAGTGGGCCAAATGCTTGGGGGATGATTGCCAACAAGTATCTTGGGGGGTAGAGATAAAGGAAGTTTCCAAAGGAACTTTTATTTGTTAAAGAAGACTTAGAGGATCCTGAAGGTCAGGATAATGTTGAGCTGAGATGGCCTTTTGCCCTCAGCAAAGTATTAACATTGAGGTCGCTGAGTCCCTAGAGGAATGTCACTCTGCCTGTTTCCAGGACTTGTCAATGGGCTGTAAGTAGAAAGGAAATTAAATTTTTTTCTTTGGCCTCTGTATCCCACATCACTGACCATTAAGAAGTTGGTGATCTTCTCCTGCCCACCTGTTCCTCCCCCTGGGTGTCCAACCACAGGTAAAGATGCACTCCTCCCTCCTGGTTTCTCCAGACCGGAAACCAGGGAGTCACTTTTGACTGCCGAGTATCTCCGGGCACACACCCAGTGATGGAATCCTGTCATCCCTATCTCTTCACTGCATCTCAGGATCCATGCTCTGCCTCTAGGCCAGCATAAACCATCACCTCACAACCACCCACAGACCTGGGAGTCCCAGGGGGCTGGGAAACCGCCTAATGCCCCCAGTGAGGATCCTGGAGGCTAGGCCTCGCTTGCCTGAGACAAAGGGGAAATGGGGAGGTAAGGGTGCCTGGGGGCTGGATGGAGGGAGGAAGAGACTTGAAGGGACTCGAGGCCCCAGGGACAAGCCTTGGATGCCCCACTGTTTCCTCCAAGGCCAGCCAACTGGGATGGTGTCCTGGGCAAGGGAAGATCTGGGCCAGATCTCAACATTTGCTTTTTGGAACTGCTGCAGCAGTGCCTTCCCGGGGACTTCCCTTTTCCCCCAAAGCCATTTCCAGCCACTTCTTGGCGAGGCTTAGTTATCAACTCACAGTCTGTGTGTGTGGAGCTCAGGTAAGTACAACCAGGGCCCCCAGGCATCCCTGGGCTTAGTCTTCCTTCCATTAAACTCCTGCTGTGGGCTTGGCATTGTGCTAGGAGCCTCCACCAACCTTTGGGGAGAGTTTTCATGCCTATTTTCTAGGCCGGACACTGGAACTCAAAGAGGTAAAGTGACTGGCCCAGGGCTGCACAGATGAAAAAGAACGGGCCTGGGATTTGCCCTGGGTCTGACTCTGAATCCCTGCTCTTTCCTGCTCACCAGTACCCTTAAGACTGGATAAATATCTCCATCACCTGCAGAGCTATTAAAAAGTCTGATTCTAGGGGCGCCTGGGTGGCTCAGTCGGCTAGTGTCCGACCCTTGATTTCCGCCTGGGGCATGGTCTTGGGGTCATGGGATCAAGCCCCGAGTTGGGCTCCGAGCTCAGCACGGAGTCTGCTTGTCCCTCTCCCTCTGCTCCTCCTCCCTCCCACTTGAGTTCTTGCTCTCTCTAAAATAAATACATTAAGAAAATCCTAAAAAGAAATAAAAGTTCTGATTCTAGGGTCAAACCGCAAAGATTCTCCCTCAGCTGTTCTGGGCTAGAGCAGGGGAGTTTGTTTTCCACAGGTGCCCCAAATTCCCAGGTAATTCTGATGCTCAAGCAGGTCTAAGATTGGAGCTGCTTCAAGTCCTGCTGCCTCTGGGAGCCTGGAGCGGCAGCTCCCCGCCCCCCCCCCCCCCCCCCCCCCCCCGCCCCTGCCCCGCTCCCGCCCATACAGCAGGGAGGAGGGGCCGCTAGATGAGGCACCTGCAGCCCTGCACAGGGGTCTGGCCGAGTATGAAAGAATCGCACCTGCAGTAGGCCCAGCAGAGCCTGCTGAGAAGTGCTGGTGCCAGGAGACAGCTGTTTTCACCTAATAATACCAGTTTCAGGGACTGTTGCTTTGACTTTTTTGTGCATTTGACCAACCTAATTGTTCTTGCCCTTCACCTTGCACAGAGATGCCAAGTTTGGGCACAGCATCTGCCTATGTCAGTCTGTGTTCGAATATCTTCATGGGCTTCTCCCATTCCACGGAGTCCAGGTGAAGCTCCTGGCCCCAGGGTGGTCTAGCCTGACTTCTTGTTCCGGCTTCTCTCTGGCTGGTCTCCTTCACAGAGCCCCTGGACCCTTTGCTCGTGCTTCTCCTTTCGCCCCTTCCCTGATCTAGAACCAGCACCTCCATCC
Source organism: Callorhinus ursinus (assembly GCF_003265705.2). Lineage (NCBI taxonomy): Eukaryota > Metazoa > Chordata > Mammalia > Carnivora > Otariidae > Callorhinus > Callorhinus ursinus. Next base: position 111,176,178 of record NW_027397063.1, read on the forward strand.
CCAAACTCTTCCTCACTCTCCAGATCCTATTCTAACTAAATATCCTTTCCTCCAGGGAGCCCCCCTTGATAGACCTGGTCCATAGTCTTCCTGGCCCCGCTAGAACATTTGCTGTTGCTCATGTCTTCTGCTCTGCTGTGTCCTGTGACCTCCACACATCTGTGTCCTAAGGACACAGCACAGGCTGCTTCTCAAGGTCATCGGCTGCGTCTTGAATGTCTTCTTGACTCCACATCTGCACTCCTGAGTCATGGCCCAAGCCCGGCATTGTCCTAACAAGTCCCTTTGCCCTTTCCTCCCCGCCCTCAGAACTGATCTGCCTTATGACCCTTTACTCCGCTAAGAAACCAATGACCCAGTTTGTAACAATCTAATCATGTGACTTCATTTTTCATTTTGTTAGGAGAGGAGCTAAATTTTAGGCAGCATTGTCCCTGGCTAGGTGTCTTACCCCAGTTATCTCATTTATTACAAAAACACCTTGAGGTAGGTGCATTAGTCATTTTACCATCGCGGAAACTAACGTTCAGGGAAGTTAAGCGATATGCTCAAGATCGCGCGGTGGGTGGGTGATGGAGCAGGACAGTGAGGTCCAGCCGGTGCGTTTTCAATCATTCCCTCAGCTCCTGGTAATCCCTTTCTTACTCTGCAGTGTTAACAATAGTCACCAGATGGTGTCTCGAGGCAGCTGCGGAGCCGGGCTCCCTTGGATGGACCCTTGACGGGAGGCCGAGACTGTGGTGCCCAGCTTCACCACCAGGGGGCAGTCGGGGGAAAGAAATGGCACACAAGAGGCGACATAGCTCTAAATGGCTAGGGCACCCCGTTACCTTAGGGCTGTGGAAGGCCACCGCAGTGCACTGATTATTTTAGTTACGCTAAACATTACGGGTTCCAAAATATGTTATTGAAATCTTCCTTGCGTATATCAACGCACCCTAGATGAAGCAGAACTTTAATCTTTTTTGTTCACTTGAAGTCATCAGCATGATTGATAGAATGAACAGCATCCCCTCTGCAACCTCCAGGCTTGAGCAACAAAGAGAATCACCACCAAGTACCTCGTGCATGCAGATGCTTTACATGCTTTATCACGTTTTATCTTTACGTCTTTGAGAGGTTCTGAGAAAGGAAGTGATTTGCCCAAGTTTACAGGACTGCAATCCCAATCAAACCAACCTCAAAGTTTCTTAGCCTCTCTGAGCCTCAGTAGCCTCATCTGCTAAATGGACATAATGATAACAATACTTATGACAGTGCCGAAAAGGATCATGCCCATGGAGTGGCACAGGTGGGAGCACTCAAGTGTGTGAAGTACTAGATGCTAGGTACCCGCAGTCTGTCAGGGTGAAATCTAAAACTCATCCCCGAGGCCAGTCTCCCTGTGCAGCACCAACAGCATTATACATTCTGGTGGTGGGTATTTTCATATTTGACTTACGTGGAAAGACTGAGGCCCCCAAAGGGAAAAAGTCTTAGCTGAGCTTTCTGAACTGGCTCGTGTTCGTTGATTTTCATTGATTCACATACTTGACAAACATTTATCGAATACCTACTGTGTATCAGGCCTCTGTCAGGCACAGGAAAACAGGGATAACTCAGATATTTTCCCCTTATTTCAGGTGTTCACAGTCGAGGGAAAGGATGAGTGCTCCGATCAGGACTGTGTTCTCATTCCCCACTGCCTTCTGTGATGTCACCTCACCCATATATCCACTCACAGACCCACCTACCAACTCCCCCATTCAACTACTCATCCATCCAACCATCCACCCACCTATCTACCCACATATTCATGCCCTCATCCATCCGCCCCTGTCTGCTCCTCCGTCCATTATCCACCCATCCATCCTCCCCCTTATCAGTACATCCATCTAAAGAGTTGTTTAACCATCTTTCCTCTGGGTGAAGTCCCTTCCCTGTGTCCCCACAGTCATTCATGTTCCCTCTGTCACATCGCCTATCAGTCTGGTTGTAATGGTCTCTTCTCTTACCTGTATTCCCTTCTCAACGATGAGATCCCTGAGAACAGGAGACTGGCGTGTAAGAGACACTCAGCAAATGCTTGTTCAATAAAGCAGTGATGCCCAAAGTGGGAGATGGGCACCTCAGGGTTTGTGCAAGATGATCCACTGGAATGCAGGAGGACAATTTTAGAACTTCCATTTGCATTTATTTTTAAAGTAAATAGGAACGTAGTTAATTATCTCTACATTGATCCTGATGCAGCTGGTGTATTAGACAATCCTGCATTGCTCCTAGCACAGGAGGCATCCGGAGAGGAGAACAGGAGCCCCCCATTGTGAATGGACTCCAGAGGCCCCCTCCCTCGTTTGCTGGCTTTCAAGCAATCGCAGATGTAGTACTTGAACTATAGGATATTCCCTGATGCTAATTTTACAAAAGTGAGATTTTCAAATATCAGAGTCTTTGGTGTGACTTTGTAACAGGATGTCAAGTGACTAAAACTTTTGAATTCGTTGATGGTTAAATATGGTTAATACCATCCCCTGAATTTAAGATCAAATGGCAAAACTGGGTATTATATTTAGCAAAACAAGGGGATAAAACAAGAAAGAACACATGGGATCTAAGACCCAGGGGACCCCACAGCACAGCAGGGTGGAGGAGGTCCGGAACAGTTGATGGGCAGCAGGTCCAGAAAGCAGGCAGGTCAGATGAAGCTGATGGCTGAATGACTCAGAGGAAAACTACTTGTTAGCAGGTCTGATGTTTAGCCAAGATGTGCCAGTTGTAGTACTTCTGAATTGCTTGTTAAATAGCAACTAACATGAGCCACCCTTCTTCCACTGCCCCGTTGGAATCCAGAGTTGATGCTTGGCACGGGGCGGGGCTTCCAGTACCTGCCCTGTCCTTTGATGGCTAGTGCTTTGTCCATTTTGATTGCTCTCTGCTATGAATCATCCCCACATATTGAATTAAATTAGGTTGGTTTTTGATTAAATATTTTTAGTATAATTCTCTGCTTATTAGAATATCTGATATGATGGAAAGTTTGAAAGAAAACTAGGGTATGATATAGGCAAATGGGACAAAGAAAAGAAAGGCAAATAGAAACTCCTGAACAAACAAGACTTCCAAGAAAGCGTGCTTATAGTATGCTACCGTAATTGGCTGAGCCACCATCAATATTTGCCTAGTCATAATCGTGTAAACACTGTTGCCTGATTTTCAATTTTTAGATTCAGCCTGTAAACAACAGAAACCCTACGTGTAGCTGTGAAATGGAACACCAGTCCTGAAAACATAAAGTAAAGCTGACCAGCATTAGGAGGAAGGAATAGGGAGAGAAATTAATATCTTCATCCGACTAACGGAGAGTCAGAATACACTGTGGAGGGCTGGTGGGCCTAAAAGTAGACAGATAAAGGTAGCATTTATGCTTACAAAGACATCCAAATGAGGAATGCATATGATAATCTAAATTCAGGTTAACTAGGAAGGTCACAGATAATGCCTAAAATCGATAAGTCTAGAAAGCATATTAAAGTCATACTGTCTCGAAGAGGTTTGGGAAGATGGCAGAGTAAGCTCACATCTTCCCATGTTTACAACTAGATATCACTCATATCTGAGTAAATAAACTGGAGAGCAATCTAAAGACTGGCGGACAAACTCCACAACTAAATGTAGAGAAGAGAATCATACTTTCTGGAGATATGGAATGAATGCCCAGCAAAAGTACCTGACAGAGATCAGAATGGCCCCACTGAGAACAGGTGGGAGGGGTGGCTGGGCTTCCCTTCCAAGCTCTTCTGTGCTCCTTGACATTTTATCAACCATGTGCATCTGCTAAAAACTTAAAACCAGCAAAAGGAGCTTTTTTGTGATTAAAGTGGATGAAGTGGGAACAACTTGAAAGCAGTCCCTTAAGTGGTGGTTCTTGAAATTTAAAATTTGTTGACAGACATGCTTTTCTTAGAAATCTGTTGTGATTCAGACTCTAAAAAACCTCCCCTCTCTCCCCTGTTGGATCTCATCAGGTGAGGTCTGAGAAAGGTGACCAGGTGTGGTCCCAAAGCTGGAAAGCTGCTGCTGAGTTCAGAAGGGGATCGAGGCTCCTTCTCTGGATGGGGCATGTGTGCTGACGTGGGGGCGGCAGGTCAGGAACCAGACCACATCCCAGACAGGAGCTCAGCAATCCAGGGGCCCCACAGCTCCCGCACAGCCCTAGCTGGGATGTAGGCCTGGGGAACCCTGGGGAACCCTGGGGAAGGGTCATTCTTGCTCCGTGAGTAAGAACCCAGGGCTACCTGTGTGCTAGATGAGCTGCCCCCAGCCCCTGGGCCATTCTGAAGTCCTAGCATCCCTCCCTGAGGACAGATGGAGACAGCAGTTGGCAGGCAGACACGCACACAGGTGGGACAAAGACTGTCCATCGGTTGGGGGGTGGGCAGGGCCCAGGAAGGGAAGCCCGACCCTTTTCTCCTCCCTTCTGCCCCAATCTGAAGAGCTGAGGATACCAGTCTGCAGGGTCCCCTCCTGCCCCTCCTCCTACTCCCCTTCCTGCCCACTGCAGACCCCACACAGATCCCCAGATTCTTCCCACTTCGAGCAGGGCCCCTAATTCCAAAATAATACACCACTACTCCTCAGTCAAACCCAAACTCTCAAGGTCTTGCTCCTCCCTGACCTGGACCCTTGCTGCTCAAAGGGTGGTTCTTGGGCCAGCAGTAACACGCATCACCAGGGAGCTTACTGGAAATGCAGAATCTTGGGTTCCACTCCAGACTCCCTGCATCAGAACCTGCATTTTTAAGAAAACCCCGAAGAGGGGGCACCTGGGTGGCTCAGTCAGTTGAGGGTCCAACTCTTGGTTTCAGCTCAGGTCATGAACTCATGGGTGGCAAGATCAAGCCCCACATCAGGCTGTGTTCAGCAGGGAGTCTGCTTGAGGAATCTCTCCCTCTGCCCCTCCCCCCAACTCACACACGCTTGCTCTCTTTCTCTATCTAAAATAAATATATCTTAAAAGAAAAGAAAGAAAGAAAACCCCCAAGTGATTCACATGCACATTAACATTGAGAAGCCGAGAGTTAGAATACACTATCTGATAAATCAACTGACCCTATTACTACTAGCTGACATTTAAAAAATCCTTCCTATGATGCAGGCTGCGTGCTAAGACTTCACATGTCTTGCCTTATTTAACTTTCACACAACTTGACAAGGTAGGGACTCTATTGAGCCCATTTTACAGATGAAGAAGCTAAAGTACAGAGAGATCAATCGACTTGCCCAAGATTACTGGGACTGACCTGGGATTGGAAGCCAGGCAATCCAACTCTTAGGTCTCAAGACTGAGGTTAATAATGATGTTATCCGTCTGGGGAGGGTTTGTGCTTATTCTAAAAGGTCTTAGAAAAACATTCAAGCAGGAGAAGCTGTCCAGGAGCTGGGCAGAGCTGAGGACAGGGTGGGAAGGGATGTGGATTCAAGAACCACTGTTTCAGAGGGTGACTTGGAGCAAGTCACTTAGCCTCATCTGTGGAATGAGAATGAGAATGATGGTTTCTGCCACTCAGGGTTAGTCGATTATTCAATGAGAAGGTATGCACATCCTTTTACTAACAGTGAGCATTGGACATTAGTTGCTCCTCGAGTTCGAGGCCAGTACCAGATGCTGGGATGTAGAAATCGGGAGATGACGCTCCACCCTCTGAGAGTTCAGAGCCCAGGGGGAAATGGATTTACAACAATATAGCATGTCTGTTACTCCAGGGAAGCATGGGGGTTATGGGAGCCACAGGAGAGATGTGCAATCCCCTCTGTGCAAAAGGAAATGCTTCCCTAGAGGAGGTGACCCCTGGGTTGAGTTCTGAAGTTAGGCCGGTGGAAGAGCATGATCTAGATGAAGGGAGAGGCATACTGCCAAGGCTGGAATGGCAGTTGGCACACAACACCATCCAGCAGCCGGAGGGCGAGGGGCGTGGGGAAGGCAGTCCCCAGCCCACAGCGCAGGGCAGGCCAAGGCCAGGGCATAGGTCAGAGAGCAAAGGTGCCTTACTTGCCCCTCCCAGATGGTTTGCTCCAGGCCTTCCCCCACCACCTGCTTCCTCTGAATTCTCATTGTCTCTCTTGGCTTCTAGGCTCTTTCTGACTGAGGCTTTACTGTCTTCACTGACACACAATTGCTCTCTCCTCTCCCTGCTGCTGGGTTTGGAGACCCAGTTTTTGGGCTCACACCCCAGACCCCCACAATTCTGCTTCCCAGCTTCCTCCTCAGACCTGACCCAGGTCTTGGGAAAATGGCACCCTCCTGGTTGCCACCAGTACGCATACTGGCTTTGTGCCTCTGCCTCTGGGCAGACACAGCCCTGTGCTGGGGGTCACAGATAAGCAAGGGGAGTGCTGACAGCCTTCAGCCTCACTCACCTCTCAGGTACCTTTGTGCAGTGCTCAACCTGCACAACCATATGGTTGATGCTTAAGAACTCGCCCTGTTCTCTGCTCAGGCTGGGGGTGCCTTGGGAGCAAAGATACTATCATACTCATCTCTGATACCCAGTGTCCAGGAACAGGGCTTGCCACTCAGTGGGATGAATGGATGGCCTCACACTCATATCTTCCAGCTCAACTGCCAGGGTTAGGGAAAACAGATGCACTGCATAACCTGCCTGGTGGGACAAGGCTAAACTTGTTTCAGTCTCTAGCTCCCTCCCACTTGGGCTCAGAGCAACTTGACTACGCCATTTCTGTTGTCCAGTGGGACCCAGTCTCAGCAAAGTACCTGAGGGCAGAGGTAGGAGTGGGGCCTTCTAGGCTCTTCTACCCAATGGAAGATCTGCTCCCCACAGCCAAGGAGGGATAAGGGACAGGCATGGCCATCGGGGAGTGATAGCCAGGGTGGGGAGATATTAGATTCATCATGAGAACATATAATGAATAATTCAAACCTGCTGATCATTTCAAGCTATGTTCAAGCTTCCCAGACTCCACCAGTGAGCGTGTCCACTGAGCTCCCGCCGGGGGCCCCTGGGAGTCTGGGGTGAGCCTGAGCCGCCTGCTGCAAGCTCGAAGGCTCTTTGAAATTACCTGTTTCATCTTAAAAATTCATGAGAATTTTGCACTCTAGTTCTGGGCTTGTTTTAATGTAACATCGTGTGTGAAATTACTTTCTGTGGGTAAAACAGAAGTTGCAGAGAGATGCCTGAGTTTCTCTGTGACTTTGCATTCCGTTGGCGCCGTCTTGGTCTTGGTGAGGAGACAGCTCTTCTGTTGTTTTTCCTGCCCTGCCTCCAGTCCTTTCTGCCTCCAGTGGCTCGGTTTCCCTTTGGGGGAACCATCCCCCTCATCCCCCCTCTACAGTCAGACTCTGCCCTCTGTCACAGGGGTGGGCCCATAACTTAGGTTACATTCTTCTGAGCACAGTGAGTGCTTTGGGAGTGGATGTGTGGCCCAGGGTGAACCAATGAGCATCACCCTGGGGACTTCGGCTGCTGCTGTTGGGACAGAGAAGGCCTATTTCAGTTGGGATGGCTAAATTGCTGTGAGACAGCCTGGAAGCTTCGAGCCACCTAGTAGAGAAAAGCTGCCTGGGAATGAACCAACCCAAAGGAAAGCAGAACTGAAACATGGAAAGAGGCCAGATCTCAGTGGGCCATGTAAGTCCCTGGATCTAGCTATACCTGAAGCCATGTCATTTTTTGGTGAAACTGGTTTGCATTAGGGTTCTTTCACTTGTAAATAAGAGTTCTGAGTAATTCAACCAGTGGGAACATGCTTCAGTTTAGAGGCCAGGCCTATTGGAAAGAATCTCAGAGCTTTGGCATGGGAGCCAGAAGACTGGATTTGGGTCCTAGCTTTCCCACAAACTTGCTAAGTGATTTTAAGGGTTGAATTAGATCATCTCCAGGGGTTCTTCCAACTCTAAGATCCTCTGCCTAAAAAATTTTGTAGAGATTTAATGAAAGGCAAATTTACCAGAGGCTTGGGGTGGGATTCATGGGCTGTGTATCTGGAGATTCTGACTCTGTCAGGGTGGGGCTTACAAGTCTGTATTTTTAATGCAATGTCCAGGTGGTTTTGATACACAGCCAGGTTTGGAAACCACTCAGATTCTTGAATTCTTTTTCCTGAGGCAGCCATTTAAAGATTTGTCCAACAAGGACTTATCGAGCACCTACTATGCACCAGTGACACCTTCTTCTGACAATGGCCTTCTTGTTGGGCAGGGAGGGTGACCTCGGTCCTCATGCCGACTTTCTGTAAAATCCCAGAGCTGGCTCTGAGAAGGAACATACATTACTGGCAACACACTTCCTCCAGTCATTCAATTGCTTCATAAATAGCATTTAAAACTTTTATTGATGAATAAGCTATTCACTGTCCAGTTGGTTCATTTATAAACAGCAAGTAGGTGAACGTGTGCATTTATGTAGCTGTTGCTGTTGACGTCTCATTTAAAAACTTAACAAGACCATGCCATGGCAACCGTAACTCCCACATTACTAGAATTCAAATGGCTTATTATCAAGATAAACATTTATTATATTAAGGTATGCAATATTAGTGTCATATTTTATACATGGTTACTTGTAGCATAGTTCAGCTTGGGGCCAACACCATATTGAATTATTTAAAGCCATTTCTCCCTGGGTTATTAAAAAGTTCAGTAAAATATATATTAGTGTATAAAATTTTAATGCCTCATTCACATTGCAGTGTTTGCAAGCTCTTGGCCTTTAGAAGAGGAAAGCCAGGGACACCGAGCTCTAAACAGACTGTGTCTTTGAGAAGGTGCCCACCGTGCAAACAAACACAGCTTGCACTTTGTCTCAACAATGACTTCCAACCACACCAGGCTCTCTTATGCAAGCTACGGGCGGGGAGGCCAGGGTAAGATGACAGCGACCAATCACGGCTTTGGGAGGCCTTTGGGTCCTTAAATGCAGTGATTTTTGACCCTATTGACCTAAATACAGAGAGAGTGGCCACCAATTCTCTCTGCTCTGTGTGACCCCTAGTAACCCCGGGGTTGCTCAGGTGGGGACTGAACCAGGTGTTCCCCACACTGTTGTTCACCCATTTCCCGAGTGTTCATTCTATCTTCCCTGCGCCACGCCTTCCCTCCTGGCTGGAGTAGGTGGGGCTGGAGTACAAGGTTTTAAAAAAGCTCGGTCAAGGCAGAGAAGCCCTGTCAAATGAAGGGCCTACTCTTGCCAACGTCCCCTCCTACTGGCCCAGATCCCCTGTATCGGGACAGGAGGCTCTGCTGGCCAATGTCTTATCACACCAAGGTTGGACCACGTGCCCTTCACCTTGAGCAAATTACTGCATTCCTCTGAACCCCAATTTCCCCAATAAATACCTGTGTCTGTGAGCATGAGACACATGACACAAACCAGGTATGTTCCCACTCCTTGAATGTTGATTTTCTGCTCCTGAGATCTGGGTTATCAGCACCTTCTAATTTTTCTTCTTTCTCTACCCCAAGTCCATGGCCATAGATCAGGCTGGGCATGTGGTAGATGTTCAGTATGTGATTGTTCTGTGGCAGGAAAATGTATTACAGCGTTCATTTCTCATATTCTCCTTGTGGTAGGAGACTCTCCCAAAGAAGAAGAGGTAATTTTTCTCTCTTATCTTGCCTCTCTTAACAGATAAGGGCAGACTGGGTCTGGACTCCTTTATCTCTGGAGGTATTGAGAGTTTTTGGGTTTTAGAGCCCAGAAACAGAAGCTACCAGGAGCCTTAGGCTGGGGTCCCCAGAAGCAATCCCCAAGACAAGGATCTGCAAGCACTCTGGGAGGTGATCCCAGGAGTCACAAGTAAGGGAGTGGAGGGAAAGGGAGCGAAAGTTGGTGTGCTAACAAGCACTGGGGCTCCATCCTACTTGGACATCTGGGAGATTGTGGGAAACACAGACGTGCACTGTCCCACCCTAGGCGCCCAGAGCTGGCATATGTATCCACCAAGTGCTATTCCTCACCGGTTGAAGTTGCTCCCAGGGCATTAGCTTCTGGGTACTTCTGGCCTTCATCCTGGGCCAAGCATAGTCCTGCAGCTGGAGAAGTCCTCAAGCAGAGTGTCAAGGGCCTGCAGGAAGATGCTCTTGGCTTCCCCAGAAAGGTGAGCTCGGGGTTAGGGGCAGTGTACCTACAGTGACAGCGACATCTAACACCTAGAAGACAGCTCTTCCACACTGAGGGGGTTAAGTTTGGTTCTCCCTGAGGGGAAGGAATGGAGGCTAGAGCCTGGGGCTTTGGGTGACGTCTGGGGATGGAGGGGAAGAAGGTGAGTCCATGCAAGGTGAGAATGACACCTCACTTTCATAACAGGGCCTCCGAGGGATGGCATACAGACGTCTGGTACTGGATCCTAAGGAGTCTGACTCCAGGGAACAGCAGTGAAAAAACACTGTGCCCAAGCTGGAGAGGAGGTAACACCACCCATTTTAAATGGGCGACATGGGGGGAGCCTGGGTGGCTCAGTTGGTTGAGCATCTGACTTTTGGTTTTGGCTCATGTCCTGATCTCGTGGCTCCTGAGATCGAGCCCTGCCTCCGGGTTCGTGCTCAGGGGGAGTCTGCTTGGATATTCTCTCCCTCTGCCCCCTCCCCTGCTCACTCACTCTCTCTCTCTCAAATAAATAAACAAATCTTTAAAAAAAAACCAAACAAATAAATGGGCAACATAGGTGAGGAGAATCTCATTGGTGGCTGTGATGGCCTGAAGACCAGAGATGCTTCCTCAAGTTTTCAGGAGTCTGCAAGTTCCACTGGCATCTTGGATGACCCTTGGGAAAAGAGAGAATATCCCCAATAATGGGTTGTACTGAGCATCTTACTGCCCTGGTAAGTGGAGGCTGAGATTCTGATGGAAATGGAATTAGGAAAAGAGAAGTACTATGATGCTTCTTGCTCTTGAGTGTTGTGGAGCAAATGCAAACCTATTTCAGCGGTTGCAGTGAATAAAGTTTTGAAATCAGGTGGGAGAGAAGCCTGAATTGTGGGGCCGTAACCCCAAGGGCGAGCAATTGTACTTAAATGCTGTGTGTCCAGCACAGGCACACAAAAAGAAGTGTCCCCTCTGCAGCAAGTGAAATAGCATCCCGAGGCCAGAACACACAGCAAAGTGATTTTTAAGTGACAGAGACCAAAAAAAAAAAAAAAAAAAAAGTGCCTCTTCCTCCTTAAAGACTCACGAAGTGTGTGAAGTCATGGAGAAGATGAAGAATAGGACTTGAATCTTATGACAAAGTCTAGACACCCAGAGGAACTTTAAAACACAGAGCAGGACATCCTAAGGGCAGCCTGTCACTTTGAGAAATGGCCCAGGCTGGAAATGGAGACAGGTTCCAGAAAGCCTAGAGGAATTTACAAAATTGACAAAGGCAGGCATGTTCCTTGAGGAATTCAAAGCTTAGGGTAACTGGGCCTGATTGAAGGACATTCCTGACCTTCACAAACCCACTGCAGCCCACAGAACCATAAGGAAGGGTAGGCCAGTGGGCCCTGGGTACCAGTCTGTAGAGATATCACTCCAGAGCTATGCTAAGATGTCAGTGGGATAATTGAAAACATGATACCAGTAACTCAGATGTCCCCACTTGGCCAAATGTACTGCGGTCCTACTTTTGCTGAGGCCCACAGCACACTGGAGGGGAAATTAAAAATAACCATAGAGTGTATCCACCTACTATATGTGAAACAAATACTGTGAAAATATCAAAGCAGCCCCTATTTATCAGCCTGTCTGAGACACACATGTCTCAGGCCAGCCCTGAGATAGTAATTCTAACCCCTGGATGATGTAGGTGTCGCTATGGAAGCAGGATCTGAAAGGCACCCAGGCTTCCAGCAGAGGCACAGGGGAGCAGGGCAGACCTCTAGGAGCAGGTGGGGCCTGCTAGGGGAGCCTGGGGGAACACAAGCAGTTCTATGTGGCTGGAAGGACAAGTTGGAAGTTTCAGGATATGAAGTTGGAGACATAAAACAAAGGTCAGATCACAGTGGGCCCTGTAGTATGATAATCATATACTATTCTTTCGATTGGGATGCTTTTTAAAAATTAAATTTTTAATTTTGAAGTAATTATAGATTTGTATGGCAGTTGTAAGAGATACTACAGGGAAGTTCTGTGTGCCCTTTATCCAGTTTCCCCCAATGGTAATGTTTTGCAAAACTATAGTACACATCACAAACAGGATATAGACACTGAGACAGTGAAGCTCAGAGCGTTCCCATCCCCACAAGGATCCCCAATATTGCCTTTTTTTTAGCTACAGCTGGTTCCCTTCCATGTACTGTCTCTTTCACTTATGACAGCCATTAGTCTGTTCTCTATTTCTATAATTTTGTCATTTTAAGACTGTTACATAATTGGAGTCATACAGTGTATAACTTTGGAATTGGCTCTTTGTGCTCAGCATCGTTCTCTGGCAATTCATCCAGGATGTCACACGAATCAACTGTTCATCCTTATTTATTGCTGCATAGTATTCCATCGGGTGGAAGTGCCAGATTGTTTACCCATTCACCTGTTGAAGAACGTCTGGATTGTTTCCAAGTTTTGACTCTTTTGACCACAGCTGCCATAAATACTCATGTACTCGTAAATACTATGTGAACATGAGTCTTTATTTCTCTGGAATATACCCAGGAGTGCAACTACCAAATCTTATGGATGTTGCATGTCTAGTGTTTGGAGAAACTGCCTAAACTGTTTTCCAGAGTTCAAGGAACTCTGTACTATTTTACATTCCCAATAGCATGTGAGTGATCAAGTCCTTCTGCATCCTCACCAGTATTTGGTGTTGTCCTTATTTTTTTTTTTATTGAGAAATAATTGACATATAGCATTGTGTAAGTCTAAGGTGTGAAACACATTGATTTGGTACATTAATATTGTAATATGATTGCCATCGTAGTGTTAGCTAACACCTCTATGAGGTCACATAATTATAATTTCTTCTAGCGGTGATAACTAAGTGAACAATTAAGATGAGATTTAGGTAAATGGATTGGCAGGGTCAAACCCAGAGGAGTGACCCCCTTAAGTGGAGAGCAGGGTGCTTCTAAAACTCAAAGAACCACAGGATATCAGGGTGGGAAGAAGCCTCAGAAATCACGGAGTCCAACCTTCTTGATATATGGGTGAGTATACTGGGTCACAGAGATGTGCCCCATCAGCAGATTCTTAAAAAAAAAATTATTTACTTATTTATTTGAGAGAGAGAGAAAGAGAGAGAGAGAGAGAGAGAGCACGAGTGGGGGGAAGGGCAGAGGGAGAGGGAGAAGCAGACTCCCTGCTGAGCAGGGAGCCTGATGTGGGGCTCAATCCCAGGACCCCGGGATCATGACCTGAGCGGAAGGTAGATGCTTAACTAACTAAGCCACCCAAGTTCCCCTCACCAGAAGATTCTTATCACAAATGATGGAAAATTTCTATGGATAGTTGAGAAATCTGTTAGTGCTTCATAACTTTAGTCCAAATTCAGGCCACTGGAGATCTTGTTAAAATACACATTCTGTCTCAGTAGGTCAGGGGTAGGGCCCAAGAGTCTGCATTTTTAATAAGTTCCCAGGTGATGCCTGTTCTGCTGGTCCATGGATCACACAGAGAGGAGCAAAACTTAGAAAACATTAAATAGCTCACAGAATTTACAGGTGAGCAAGAAAACCAGGCAAGGTGGCTTCATGATCAGGTGGAATCACACTGGGGAGCAGGCACAGGAGCTATGGGGACCCTTCTAGGAACCCTGGCACCGAGTGGATTCCATGGAGGTCTGTTTCTTCACATCATGAACTTCAGTTTCACAATCTGGCATGGAGCTTCTGACTGGCAGAGTGGGGATCAGGCTGGTCCCTTGTTTCAAGGGAAGCTGGGAATGAGAGCTCCCCTAGCTCTCCTAGTCAGGAAGCCCTGACCCACACAGTGGAGGATCTCCTAAACTCAACTCAAAGGGGCTGGATGGCCAGAAAGAATGACATCCCCCTCTTGGGTACAAAGTATAATTTCCCCTAACAACCAATAAGATTAAAAATGCTGAAACTTCTAGGAGGAGGCACACATTAACTCATATTTGTGAGGGCCAATGGTAATTTTTTATTCCTCCATTAAAGAAGCATGTGGATATTTACTAAATATCTACTATAAGCAAATCACTGAGGTGGGTAGTATCCTGTGTTCATCTTACCATCTAGTCAGGAACTAGGCTCCAAATATCTCTCTATAATTTTCTCCAGGCTTATGATTTTTCTCTGACCTCAAAAATCATGGGAATGGTCTCTCTTTAGGAAATCCCTGGCATCCTTGATCCCTTTGAACTTCTTTCAGATGTCAATTCATTGGCACCAAATTGTTAAACTCCATTTATTCATTTAATCAGCAGGAGGCTCCTGGCACATTCTCCTTCATACAGAGGGTAGAATGGGCTATCTTTCTAAAACATTCCAAAACATACTTGAATAAAATGGTGTTCTTATAGAAATCAGAGAGGGACATGACACACCACAGATGGAAGGAGCCTCAAGATGTTCAATGCTTGCAAAGTAACAAACAATAGAAAGGGTGAAAGATGGAAATGGGATTTGCTAACAGATGGTCAGTATGAAAATATGCAATCCTAATTCAGATATGCAGATCTGTACCTTTATGAAGAAAACTGGAAATGTTAACTAAAAGGGTAAATACATAAGATTTTTTCTTCTTATTTAAATCTCATTGAAAAGATAATTATCTAAACAACAACAATAACCACAAAATACAATGGTTTGTGGGGTTTATAATATGTGTATAAATAAAATATATGACAACAAAAGCATAAAGGTTAGGATGGGTGAAATGAGAGCATATGATTGCAAGGTTCTCATACAATAGAAGTAGTGGTAAAATATCCCTTGGAGGTACAACATAAGTTAAAAATGTATAAACCTGGGGCGCTTGGGTGGCTCAGTCGGCTGAGCGACTGCCTTTGCGAGCCCCGCATCGGACTCCCTGCTCCGCGGGAAGCCTGCTTCTCCCTCTCCCACTCCCCCTGCTTGTGTTCCCTCTCTTGATGTCTCTCTCTCTGTCAAATAAATAAATAAAATATCTTTAAAAAAATGTATAAACCTTAGAGCAACCACTAACATAACAAAACAAAAAGCTATAGTTTATAAGCCAAAAAAATGAGATAAAATGAAGCATAAACAATGCTCAAGTCATCCAAAAGAAGGCAGATAAACGAAGAAAAAGAGAATAAAGAACAGAT
Source organism: Callorhinus ursinus (assembly GCF_003265705.2). Taxonomy (NCBI): domain Eukaryota; kingdom Metazoa; phylum Chordata; class Mammalia; order Carnivora; family Otariidae; genus Callorhinus; species Callorhinus ursinus. The sequence continues at coordinate 111,191,394 of NW_027397063.1, forward strand.
GGAACATGAACTCCCTTAAGAAAAAGCAACACATATTTCTTGTAGGCAGTATAATGTTTAAAGTTGGATTTGCTTTTTTACCCACAAAGAAGAATCCAGGCACAGACAAATTCACCGATAAATTTTATGAAACATTTAAGGAAGAAATAATATCAATTCTACAGAAATTTTTCAAGAAAAGTGAAAAGGAGAGAATCTTTTCCAACTTAGTATTATCCTGAGACCAAAACAAGAGAAAAGACATTACAAGGAAAAAAAAAAAGGGCACAGACTATACCCCTCACAAAACAAATGCAAAAATTTAAAGCAAAAATGTTAGTAAATCAAATTCAAAAATAACTAAAGGGATAATATATCATTGGTGAGTTTATCCCAGGAATGCATGTGTCAAATGATCAATGCAATTAACCTTATTAATAAACTAAAAAAGAAAAACCATATAATCATCTCACTACATGTGGAAAGACATTTGACAAAATCTAACATCCATTCCACATAAAAACTCAGCAAATAGCAATTCTTTCCAAGGGAACTTTTTCTTTTTTTCTTTTTTTTAATTTTAATTTTAATTTTAGTTTTTATTTTATTTATCTATTTACTTATTTTTATTTATTTTTTAAAAATATTTTATTTATTTATTTGACAGAGAGAGACACAGCGAGAGAGAGGGAACACAAGCAGGGGGAGTGGGAGAGGGAGAAGCAGGCTTCCCACGGAGCAGGGAGCCCAATGCGGGGCTCGATCCCAGGACTCTGGGATCATGACCCGAGCCAAAGGTAGATGCTTAACAACTGAGCCACCCAAGCACCCCCTATTTATTTATTTTTTTATGTTATGTTAGTCACCATACATTTTATCATTAGTTTTGATGTGGTGTTCCATGATTCCTTGTTTGTGTATAACACCAAGTGCTCCATTTGGTATGTGCCCTCTTTAATACCCATCACCAGGCTAACCCATCCCTCCACCCCCCTCCCCTCTAGAACCCTCAGTTTGTTTCTCAGAGTCCATAGTCTCTCATGGTTCATCTCCCCCTCCGATGTCCCCCCCTTCATTTTTCCCTTCCTACTATCTTCTTTTTTTTTTTTTAACATATAATGTATTATTTGTTTCAGAAGTACAGATCTGTGATTCATCAGTCTTACACAATTCACAGCGCTCACCATAGCACATACCCTCCCCAATGTCTATCACCCACACCCCATCCCTCCCACCCCCCTCCACTCCAGCAACCCTCAGTTTGTTTCCTGAGATTAAGAATTCCTCATATCAGTGAGATCATATGATACTTGTCTTTCTCTGATTGACTTATTTTGTTTAGCATAATACCAAGGGAACTTTTTCAACATGTTAAAGAACATTTATGAAAAGCTTATAGCTAACATCTTGATTAAAGGTGAAAAACTGAATACTTATGCCCTAAGATCAGGAACAAAACAAAAATTTCTGTTCTCACTGCTTCTATTCAACCTTGTATTGGAGGGTCTAGCCAGTACAATAAGACAAGAAATAAAAATAAAAGGCATCCAGATTAGTAATTAAGAAGTAGAGCTCTCTTTATTTGCAGACAGCATGATCCATTTTGTAGAAAATCCAATGAAATTTACAGAAGATCCTGGAACCAATATGTGAGTGTAGCAATGTTGCAGGATACAAGATCTATATACAAAAATAAATTATATTTCTTTTTTTTAAGATTTTATTTATTTATTTGACAGAGAGAGACAAAGTGAGAGCGGGAACACAAGCAGGGGGAGTGGGAAAGGGAGAAACAGGCTTCCCGCTGAGCAGGGAGCCCGATGTGGGGCTCGATCCCAGGACCCTGGGATCATGACCTGAAGGGAAGGCAGACACTTAATGAATGAGCCACCCAGGTGCCCCAATAATTGTATTTCTATAAATAGGTACCAATGATCTGAAGCAGAAATGTTTTTAAACATTTTAACACATCAACAAATATTAAATACTGAGGGGGTGAATCTCAAAAAAGATGTGCAAGACTTATCCACTAAAAGTATCAAACACTTTTGAGAGAAATTAAAGAGGACCTAAACAAATGGACAGATATATGTTTCTCATGAGTTGGAAGACTCAACATTGTTAAGATGTCATTTATTCCCAAAATGGTCTATAGATTCAGTGCAATCCCTATTGAAACCAAGCAAATTTTCTTTTTGGGAGAAATTAATAAGGCGATTCTAAAATTTATATGGAAGTACAAAAAACCTTAGGATAGCCAAAATGAATTTCATAAAGAACAAAGTTGGGGGACTAATACTAACTGATTGCAAAACTTATTATAAAGCTATAGTAGTCAAGACAGCGTAGTATTGGCATCAAGACAAATGGATCAATGGAACAGAATACAGAGTCCAGAAAAATACCACACATATATGAACAACTACACTTCTACAAAGATGCAAAGCCAATTGGGTGAAGAAAGGATAATGTTTTCAACAAATGGTGCTAAAACATTTGGATATCTATATGCAATAGCAAGACTTTGGCCAATGGCTTACCCAATATACAAAAATTAACTAAAAGTGGATCAAAACCTAAATGTAAAATCTAAAGCTATAAAACCTTTAGGCTCTTCTAGAAGAAAACATAGGAGAAAATCTTTGTGAGTGTAGTAAAGAAAGATTTTATTTTATTATGTTATGTTAATCACCATACATTACATCATTAGTTTTTGATGTAGTGTTCCAATGTTTCATTGTTTGCATATGACACCCAGTGCTCCATGCAGTATGTGCCCCCCTTAATACCCATCACCAGGCTAACCCATCCCCCCACCTGCCTCCCCTCTAGAACCCTCAGTTTGTTTCTCAGAGTCCATCGTCTCTCATGGTTCGTCTCCCCCTCTGATTCCCCCCCTTTCATTCTTCCCCTCCCGCTATCATCATCATCTTCTTCTTCTTCTTCTTTTTCTTCTTTTTTTTGAACATATAATGTATTATTTGTTTCAAAGGTACAGATCTGTGATTCAACAGTCTTATACAATTCACAGCGCTCACCATAGCACATACCCTCCCCAATGTCTATCACCCAGCCACCCCATCCCTCCCACCCCCCACCACTCCAGCAACCCTCAGTTTGTTTCCTGAGATTAAGAATTCCTCATATCAGTGAGGTCATATGATACATGTCCTTCTCTGATTGACTTATTTAAAGCAAAGATTTTAAATAAGACACCAAAAGCACAGTGGATAAAAGAAAAAAATTAATGATTTAGACTTTGTTGAAGTTAAAAAATTCTGCTCTTAAAGGACACTGCTAAGGGAATGAAAAGACAAATGACACAGTGGGAGAAAATAAAGCATACATCTGATAAAGAATGTGCATCCAGAATATGTAAAGAACTCTCAAAATTTAATAATAAAAACCAAACAACTCAATTAAGAATGTCCAAAAGATTGGAACAGATATTTTAACAAAGATATATGGATGGTAAATAAGCATATGAAAAGATGCTCCATGTCATTGGTCATTAGAAATCTGCTAATTAAAACCTTAATGAGATAGTGCTTCACACCTAAAGTTATAAAGGCTGATGTTATCACATGTTAGCAATCATGTGAAAGAACTGGAACTCACACACTGGGAATGTGAAATGACCCAACAAACTTAGAAAACAATTTGGCAGTTTCTTTTCTTTTCTTTTTTTTCTTTTTAAGATTTTATTTATTTATTTGACAGAGAGAGACACAGCGAGAGAGGGAACACAAGCAGGGGGAATGGGAGAGAGAGAAGCAGGCTTCCCGCGGAGCAGGAGCCCGATGCGGGGCTTGATCCCAGGACCCTGGGACCATGACCTGAGCCAAAGACAGACACTTAATGACTGAGCCGCCCAGGAGCCCTGGCAGTTTCTTAAAAAGTCCAACATACTCCTAACATATGGTCTAGCATTCCACTCCTGTGTATTTACCCAAGAGAAATGAGCATATGCCCACATATGAATATTCATGGTAGCTTTATTTGTAATTGCCCCAATCCAGAAGCAACCCAAATGTCCATCAATGGTGAGTGGATAAACAAGTTGTGGTGTATTTATCCAACGGAATGCTACTCAGCAGGAAAAAGGAATGAACTGTTGCTGCACATAAAACTATGGATGCATCTTAAAAAGAATTGCTGAATGAAAGAATCCAGATAAAAAAGAGCACGTAAAAACCAAATATATCTGAGTGATCAAAAAGGAAAGCAAGAAGGTATTCAACCCCAAGCTTAGATTCCAGTTAATGAAGGACACATTGATGATAGAAAGTCATTAGTTACCTGGAGGGAAAATCAGGAAATCTTATTTTCATTTTCAAAGGTGGATGAGAAATGGCAAGTTGATTTCAACAGTCAGAATCTCCCTGATTATTAATCTGTGTGATCGGATGTAAATGCTATCCCTCCAAATCAATTCACCTGTAGAGAATCTGTTCTTTGTTATTATTATTATGACCAATTTCAAACAATAAGAGTAGAATGGACAGTATAACAAACTCTCATGTTCCCATTACTCAGCTCCAACAATTTTCAACTCGTTTCCTCTTTTGTTTCATCTCTATAACCCTGTCCACTCCCTGTGCCTCCAGCCCCAACATCATGCCATTCCATCTGGAACTATTTGTTTGTATTTCTACAAAAAAAAAAAAAAGATTATTTTCAGTCTCCGTTTTAAATTTCTAAGAATTCAGAACCAGTCCTGGCAACTTCATCTGAAAATCTTGGAGTAGTTTGGGAGGAATGTAGGACTGCCCACACACTGATAAAGGAGAAGCGATTTACCGGCCAAGACATTTTTCTCAAGAAAAGGAAAAAGGTTTGTCTTCTCTTCTCTGTTTACAAAAAAAAGCAAAGTTGATTTTTCTGTAATGAGTCGCAGTGCTATCTTCTTAGGCTCTATGTGACTGTCCCAGGGGCTGCTGTGTAACATGACCATTATCCAGGAAAGAAATGCGCATTTTTAGACGGAAACGTGAAACCTTCTCCGTGGCAATCGGGCTCGTAAGGGCATCCACACTTGCTTTATAGGAGGCCACTCGGAATGGGAAATCGTGGAACAGATGTTGCGCTCCTGGGAGTGCTTCGCGGACCTCAGCTCTCTGGAAATGTTTTCATGAGACAATGGGATTCTTTGTTCTTTAAAATCTTCAAATCTCTCAGTTTTCTTTTCTCCTCCCCTTTCCTCCTCCTCCTCCTTCTTTGGAAGCCTCTTCCTTCTCAGATGTGATAACTACTAATTGCTGCCAAGGGTAATAATACTGCACTGCATCCAAAGAATTTCCAGTGAGAAAGAAGTGACTTTTGAGGGAATATGCTCCTCTCTCTTTTTTTTTTTAATTTAGGTTTTTTTTTAAATATAGGTTTATACATAAATAAAGTATGTGAATCTTAAGTATATAGTTTGGTGAATTTGTATATATATATATCCATGTAATCATCATTTAGGTGAAAATGTGGAATTTTTCCAGGACCCTAGCAAGCTCCCTCATGCTTATCCCCAAGATCAGAGTCATGCCCCCTCCCCTCCAGAGTAACACTATACTGACTTCTACAATCAGAGATACTTTTGTCTGTTCTTGAACTCACCTACACGAAATTATGTATTCCTTTATGTCTAACTTCTTTCACTCATCATTGTCATAAGTTCCACTCAGGTCATTTGTAGCAATAGTCCATTTCTTTTATTAAAAATTATTATATAGTATTCCACTATACGAATATGCCACAATTTATTTTTCTCTTCTGGGGATGGACATTGGGGCTGTTTCCAATTTGGGCCTGTTAGGAAAGTGTCCAGTTATGTGTGTTGCCACTAGCTTCTTCCAGACTGTGACTTGCCTTTCCATTCTCTTAACCTGTGTCCTTTGATGAAGAACAGTTAATTTTGATAAAGTACGATTTATTTATCTTTTTCTTTATAGTTACTGCATTTTGTGCCTTAAGAAAGCCTTGCTTCTTTCTCTAGAAAACATATGTTGTCGTTGTTTTACTTTCACATTTAGGCCTCTATTCACTTTCACAGTAATTTTTGTCTGTGGTGTGAGGTAGGGGTGATGATTCGTGTTTTTTTCCGTATGGCTATCCGACTGAGCCAGCACCACTTTTTTTTTAAATTTAATTTTATTATGTTATGTTAATCACCATACATTACATCATTAGTTTTTGATGTAGTGTTCTATGATTCATTGTTTGCATATAACACCCAGTGCTCCATTCAATACGTGCCCTCTTTAATACCCATCACCAGGCTAACACATCCCCCCACCGCCCTCCCCTCTAGAATCCTCAGTTTGTTTCTCAGAGTCCATAGTCTCTCATGGTTCGTCTCCCCCTCTGATTTCCGCCCCTTCATTTTTTCCTTCCTACTATCTTTTTTTTTTTTAACATATATTATTTGTTTCAGAGGTATAGGCCTGTGATTCAACAGTCTTAACACAATTCATAGTGCTCACCATAGCACATACCCTCCCCCATGTCCATCACCCAGCCACCCCATCCCTCCTACCCCCTCCACTCCAGCAACCCTCAGTTTGTTTCCTGAGATTAAGAATTCCTCATATCAGATGATGGACTCTGAAAAACAAACTGAGGGTTCTAGAGGGTAGGGGGGTGGGGGGATGGGTTAGCCTGGTGATGGGTATTGAGGAGGGCACGTTCTGCATGGAGCACTGGGTGTTATGAACGAACAATGAATCATGGAACACTGCATCAAAAACTAATGATGTAATATATGGTGATTAACATAACAATAAAAAAATTAAAAAAAAAAAAGAATTCCTCATATCAGTGAGATCATATGATACATGTCTTTCTCTGATTGACTTATTACGCTTAGCATAATACCCTCTAGTTCCATCCACGTCGTTGCAAATGCAAGATTTCGTGGGGTTTTTTTTTGATGGCTGCATAGTATTCCATCGTGTATATATACCACATCTTCTTTATCCATTCATCTGTCGATGGACATCTTGGCTCTTCCCATAGTTTGGCTATTGTGGACATTGCTGCTATAAACATTGGGGTGCACATGCCCCTTCGGATCACTATGTTTGTATCCTTTGGGTAAATACCCAGTAGTGCAACTGCTGGGTCATAGGGTAGCTCTATTTTCAACTTTTTGAGGAACCTCCATACTGTTCTCCAGAGTGGCTGCACCAGCTTGCATTACCCCCAACAGTGTAGGAGGGTTCCCCTTTCTCCGCAACCCCGCCAACATCTGTCGTTTCCTGACTTGTTCGTTTTAGCCATCCTGACTGGTGTGAGGTGGTATCTCATTGAGGTTTTGATTTGGATTTCCCTGATGCCGAGCGATGTTGAGCACTTATTCATGTGTCTGTTGGCCATTTGGATGTCTTCTTTGGAAAAATGTCTGTTCATGTCTTCCCAGCACCACTTATTGAAAAGACCATCTTTCCTCCACTGAATTTCAGTGACACAATCATTGACCATGCAAGTGTGGGTCTGTTTCTGAACTGTATTCTTGTCAGTGATCTATTTGTTCATCCTTACACAACCAGCAAACCATCTTAATTATTGTATCTTTATAGCAACTCTCAGTATCTGGTAACATAAGTCCTCCTATTTTGCTTTTCTTTTTTAAGACCATTACAGCTATTTTAGGTCCTTTGCATTTCCAGATGAATTTAGAATCAACTTGTCAATTCCCACAACAAACTCAGAATTTTTAATGTTATTGCATTGACTCTAGATCATTTTGGGCAGAATAACTTATTAACAATATTGCATCTTCTTTTTAAAAAAAATTTTGGGCAGGGAGGGGCAGAGGGAGAGAGAATCCCAAGCAGACTCCACATTGCACAGAGCCTGACCCCAGGCTTGATCTCATGACGCTGAGATCATGACCTGAGTCCAAATCAAGAGTCCAACGCTTAACCAACTGAGCCACCCAGGCACCCCAATGATATTTCATCTTCTGACTGACATGGTATATCTCTCCGTTTATTTAGGTCTCCTTCAGTGTCTCTTGAAAATGCTTTGTAGTTTTCAGTGTGGAGGCCCTATACATCTTTCATTAGATTTTCCTATTTTTGTTACTATAAGTGGCACTGTTTTAAATTTCATTTTCTAATAGCTGTTATTATGAAAACATGCAATTTAAAAAATACTGACTTTGTATCCAGTTATCTTTCTAAATTCCCTTATTAATTTTCACAATTTTCTTTAGATTTGTTTCTATGTATACAATGATGTCATCTGCAAATAATGATGATGTTATTTCTTCCCTTCCCTTCCCTAATTTTTATACCTTTTAAGTTTTTGTTCTTATCTTATTGAACTGCCTAGGATTTCCAATATGATGTTACACAGAAGTGGTGAGAGTGGGCAACCTTTCTTGTCTGTCATCTCAAGCAGGTGGGGACACTGCCACCAAGCTTGTCACTGGCTTATTTACTCCCAAGACCCATCAAAGAAGTGGAGGTCATAATTATTTTGGCCAAATGTGTCATCTCGCTTAAGGAAGCAAGGTTTGGCAATATCAGGAAGCAAAGCATTCTTATAGCCAGGTCTCACCATCTCAGTTCTTCTAATGAAACAGTAAGTTCAAGACCAAGCCACTCTTAGTCACTCTGTATTTATTATTCTGTGGTTATTTTGATTGATCATGATGATTCTCTCCGGGAAATTCTCCACACACCATGGGCCCCACAGGTTGCGGGTGGGTGGGGCTGGAATGAATTAGTCAAAAATTGTGCACCATCAGGGCAAAGTGAATAGTCCCTCCACCCTGGTTCTGGAGAGCAACCAACTCAACATCGCTGAAGGAAGAAAGAGAGTTGGGAAGTACTCCCTGGCTTCGGACTCAATCACCTGGTGACAAGTGCCCTTCAAAATCTTCCTGCCCTGAGAATTCTGGGTGGGCTGGGACAGCTTTCTCAGTTCTGTGATACAGGTTCTCACTAATGTCAACCATACCTGCCCCGAGATGACTTAATTAAGCACGTCTTTAGGGGTGGGGGGTGGAGGGGGTTCAACCTGGCTGCATATTAGAATCACCTGGAGAGTTTGAAAAACTACCAAGGCCCAGGTCCCACGCCAGAGGTCCTGATTTAATTGGTCTGGGGAAGGACCTGGGCCCTGGGACTTTTTACAAAGTTCGTCAGGGGATTCTAATGCACATCCAAGCTTGCCTAGTCCTATCATGCAGCTCCTTAAAAAGAGGACCCAAGAATTCTTGTCCTTGTCCTCTGGGAGTTCATCATCTAACCAGGGACATACATGCTGTCCCTGGCATCTGGGCAGAGATCCTGGGTGTCTGTGACCTCCTTGGGTATCAGTGGCTGGGGCTGTGAGACACTTCAAAGTCAAGTCTAGAACTAGCAGACTCACCTCCTGAAGCCGCCCTTGGTTGAGTGTGCCTGTGTATGAGATTGTGTTATTGTAATAGTCCAGAGAGGTGACCTGGAAGCCTTGACCCAGATCCAGACAGTGACACCCACGAGGGAGGTTGGCAGTGAGAGGTCGCGATGTTGTGCTGTGGGAAGGGTGGACCTAGGGCTGGGTCACACAACAGAGACCTCCTCTCAAGAGGCTGTCACTGCTCGGCTTCCGCCAACATCACCATAGAGGAATGTGGGCCTGGTCTTTCAGCATCTCTCTATTTTTCAAGAGAGGTCAGAAATCTGGATTTTCTGTTTAATTACCTGATTTTTCTGAGTTGGGCTCAATTTTATTTAAACGCACACATTAAGTGGGATGACAGATGTCTGACAAAACGACCTGGCCCCCAGAACTAGAGGAAAAAGCGGACCAACTCCTTGCGTTTGGGACTAAGTGGAGATTCCCGCTCTTTGCCGGGGCCCGGGGCGAGACGCTGCGTGGTCTCCTGTCGGTCCGCTGACGCGCAGACGGGTCTCCTGTCGGTCCGCTGACGCGCAGACGGGTCTCCTGCTCTGAGGCTGCCGCTGGGAGCGGGGTCCTGGGGAGCAGGCACAGCTGTCCTGGCACAAATCAACCACCACTGTGTTACTTGTCACCTGCCGCCACTTCGGCCGCCGCATCGTGAGGTGAGGAAACCTTTGTTTCTTACGAAAGATGGCCCCTAAAGAGGCCAGCGGCTGGCATGAGGGTCTGAGGGGGAAACAGGGGAAAGAGGGTGGCTTTTGTCCAGAAAGTGGCAATGGTAGGTGGGGGACAGCGTGAGCCAGGGAGCTCAGCAGGGCTCGGCTCTCTGCGGGGACTGTGCCCCCCATGTGCTCTAGTCTCCGACAGTTAGAAAGCGGTTAGCGCGACTGTCTCAGCAAGTGCCTCGGTCAGAAACGGGTCATGGAAAGGCCAAACCTCAGAGAACGTGCGGGGATGAGAGGGGGCCGGGGGCTGGGGTGTGACGGGCACTGCCTCTGGGGAGGCTCCCAGGCTGCCTGCGGGGAAGGGCCCGCGCCGGGGTGCGCGTGTGCGCGCGTGGGTGTGTGCGTGCAGGCGGTACTAACACACCGGGAGCCCTGGGACGTGGGGCGCGCACACAGGCGGACTCAACTGGGGGGGCTACAGCAGCTCCTGACCTCAGCCCAGCTCACCTGGACACAGAAGCTCCCGCCTAGGGAAGGATGGGACAGCAGAAAGTCCCCCCCCCCAGGACCCCCCCTTTCCTGTGCATGGCTCCCTCTCAACTTGTTCACAGCTCTGCATCTCTGCCCTGGTTTTCCTTGATCGCCGTCAGTCCTGGGCGCCTTCCACTCCCTGCCCTCCCGCCCTGCCTGGCTCCTTTCTTCCCTCTGACACCATTCTGTGGCGTTGCTTCGCGCTACCCGTCTCCCCTTAGAATGTGAGCTCCAGCGGCGCGGGACGGCACCCCCTCCTTGGTGTTCTGGCAGGGCGGGGCGCACCCCAGTGCCCCAATATCTATGGAATGGCTAAGGGAGTGAAAGGGCCTGAGGTCCCAGAGGCCTCCTGGCCAGGGTCTCCGCTCTAACAGGAATTCCTCCCCTTTCCCCGGGGAACTTTCCTTGCAGGTTCCATGGACATCCCAGCTACAAGGGGGCATTTCCGCACACACCTCCACCTCACTGGTCTTTGCTGAAGCCATATGTCTGGGCCAGGGCTGTGTGGAAACAGCAGGCCCGGGCTCTACCGTTACAAGACTCACAGTCCGCAGGGGCAGAGAGGGGCTCTAGCGCTTGGTTGAGAGGCATACTCAAGCCTGGGAGCTGAGGAGTGGACTCCCAGAGCAGGCAGACGTTAGCAGCGGGGGGTGGGGAGAGCTAGGGAAGGTCTTCTTGGAGGAGGGTCAACCTAAGCCAGTCCTGGAGAAGGTAAAGTGAGGAGAACATTGCTGGGATGAAGGAAATTGCATAAGCAAGGTGTGAACAAGACAGATGCCTTTAAGCTGGAAAGCTGGTGCTGAAACTGGGACCCTAGGAGTTGGGGAGAGTGTCCTTGTCCACTGGTCACCTGGTCCAGCCCCTGCAGTGTGTAGAGAAGGAAGTGATATACCCAAGGTCACAACATATAAGTGACAAACCCAGGCCTCCTGACTCCAAAGCTGAGCCCAGCCTCCAGCCTTGAGATTAGAGCAAGGAAAGAATGCTGCCCCTGGTGGTAGGTTTAACATGTCTGATGCTTTTGGTCCGTCCTTACCCAGGTCGTCTTTGCTTAAAAAGCAGAGATAAAGAGTGCCTCCGCCTCCAGGAAGCCTCCCCCTCAGACCCTATCTTCCCACACCACCTCCATGATCTCCCTCTCACTTTGTTAGTCTGTAACATCCGTAAATGTCCCCTTGGAGGGACAGATCTGCCTGAGCCCTGGGTCCTCAGAGATTGGCACGGTGCATGTTTGTGACCTGTCCTGCTGCGTGAATGTTGTGCCAGTCCTCGCCCAGACCTTAGCCTGACTTGCTTGCATCCCCAAACCTGCCTAGGCTGCATGGTCACTCTTCAGCAACTGGCACTACTCCTTGATGATGACATACACTTCCAAAGTTGCATCTGGCTACACCTTTGGGTCTGGTTTGCAATGATTATCCCATAGGGTTCACTCTGCTGGACCCTGTACCCCTTGCAGAGCCACCCCGAGGACACCCCTACCCAGGCATCAGGAGTTCAACCTGGTTTTCCGCCACCATGACTAGCTGGTGTGGACGCAGGACCCAGGCACGTTCGCCTTTGTAAAATGACCTCGGGTTCAGGCTCAGGTGGGAACAGCAAGACAGAAGAGGCGAGAAGAGCCTGGGGAGGGGTTCGCGTTCTTGCCTCCTGAGGGTCTGGGGACACACTGGCCAGGCTGGCGCAAGGCCCCCGCCCAACCCTCCCCACAGAACATTTAAGCAGCTGAAGGACTGAACAACAAACTTTATTAGAAACACTCCTCATTCATCAGTCAAATTCACATTGAAGTGGGGGAAGGCAGTGCCATCCGGGGCTCTGGAACCCCACTGCTGTGACAATTTCCAGTTAAAAATGGGTCTGGGCAGCGAGCTTCAGAAACACATGAGAGATGCTTAATGGTGGCGGCGGCGGCGGCAGCAGCATCTCCAGGAGGGGACCGGGCTCGGAGCGGGCGGAGAAGCTGCTGTCCACAGCCACCCTGCCAGCGACAGGGCTGCCCCTGAGGCCCCAAGCTGATAAATAAACAGCACATCACACACACACTGGAAACAAACAAACTCGTACATGTCTCCTAAAGTGAAAAAATAATTCGCTCAAATAAAGCTTTGTGGCAGCTAGGCACCTCCAGGATGGGCAGTTGCCTAGAGACCCCCAGCACCCCAGGAAGGCTCACCAGCCTGAGGACATCATCTACTTGGGAGGCACAATGCCCCCAATTCCCCCATTAGCACCTTTGGACTAAGTACTGCCCTCTCACCACATTCCTCTTTTAAAATGCAGCGTGACTCAAGATAATAATAATAATAGTAAGGATACACTCTGTCCCTGGGGTGAATGAGTCAGACTCAGCTTCCCTGAATAGAGGTGCCTGGGGTAGCCAGAGAACTGTGGGCCAGCGAGGGGGTGGGGGGGTGAGGGGGATGGGACAGAGAGGGCGGTGAAGGGGTAAGTAAACAATGTTTGAAGAGGTAAGCAGGAAGGTGTCAAAACACACGGCTTTGTCCATGTGCCAATTCTGCAGTTGGGCATCCCTGGGTAATAGTCTTGCAAAGGGGCACATAGTCCTAAAGTGTCAAGGGGTGGGGGCCCAGAGGGGCACCCGCATCAAGCTGCTTTCGTCATTCATTATTCAGAGGCAATTTCTCCCCGAGCTGGCCAATTTTCCCCTGGTCCTGTCTGCACCAGGGCAAGCAATAGAAAAGTCTCCTGCCCAAACGTTTTATTCATTCTCTTGAATAAGAAGACAGGCTTTCTGATCAATACCAGGGGCCGCTGGGTCTTGGTCGGCGGGCAGGATCTCTGCTGGGCGCAGGCTCCCGGCTCTTCACAGCTTCCAAGGAGGTGCCCGACTTAGAAGGGCTGCCTCCAAGGCAGCAAGTACTGTTGGCAAGAGACATTTCGTTTTCCGAGTTGGGAACACGTCCTGGTCCTTTCAAAGAACTGAGTGTCCTGGTGCTCTGGGGTGAGGAGGAGCACCCCTTCCTGAAGGTACTGCGTGACCATGAAAAGCCAGGCCCTGCTGTATGCGGGTACCCACTGCTGCTCCTCAGCCTCACTGGTACTGCAAATAGTTTTTGAGAGATTGAGGCAGGGGCAGGGTGCTGATGTCCCGTAGGCGCTGGCGGCCCAGGGCCAAGCGGATGGATCTCCGGCACAGGTCCATCAGCGGCAGGGGCTCGGCTGCAACGAGAGGGGAGTGGTTAGTCTTGCTGGTGCCTTGCACACCTGCTCGTCCCCACCTACCCTCTGCCCACCACTGGCGCACCTGCTCCTCAGAGCTGACCTTCAGGGCCTGGGGCTCCTCCTCCGAGAAGCCGCCTCTAGTTATATTAGCTGAGGGCTTAGAGCAGTGTTTTTTAAACTGTGGGAAGTAACCGGTTAGACTAAAGAATGGTGAAATCAGTTCCTTGGACTGTGACCAGCAGTTGAAAAGAGAGAAAGAAAGAAGGAAAGAAAAAGAAAGAAAGAAAGAAAGAAAAGAAAAGAAAAGAAAAGAAAAGAAAAGAAAAGAAAAGAAAAGAAAAGAAAGAAAGAAAGAAAAAGAAAGAAAGAAAAAGGAGAGAGAGAGAGAAAGAAAGAAAGAAAGAAAGAAAGAAAGAAAGAAAGAAAGAAAGAAAGAAAGAAAAAGAAAGAAAGAAAAGAAAGAGAAAATGAAGAGCAATGACCATAGCAAGGGTAAATATCATTCCATGAAAACTTTGTCTCTGATGTGGATGTTCAGTGTGTCTCAGTGGAAAAAAATACTTCTCGCTGCAGATCGTGATAAAAATGAAAGTCTCTGAACTAGGAGGGGATCTGCAGGGGGCTTCCTCCTAGAAACAGGTTAGACTTAGGGAGGCTGTTTGAAATTCCTTTGAACCCTCACACTTCTCCTGTAGTGTTTTTTGATGATCAGCAGAGGGATGCATTTTCTTCTAATATCCAGTTCTGGAAAAAATTCATGAATTAAAATCCATAAGCCATAGAACCTCTGGATGTAGGACCAAGTTTAGTTAGTTTTACTGCAGACATGTTGATTAAGCTCTTACACTCTTCCAGGCCCTCTGATTGGACCCAGGGATACAGAGATAACAAAGCCAAGGCCAGAGGCAGCCCTGGAAGTAGAGGAGGGCTCGTGGACCCAAATTAAAACAGGTGAATAATCCGAATAGAGTATAATATGCGCAATAATTCTTAAATGCACAGGGGACAGAAACTGGGTGGTTCCTATGGAAGAACTGTTTGAAAGCTTCAAAGAGGATAACTGAATGAGGTTTTGAAGGGTGAATAGGAGTTTTATGTGATGTCAGGGAGGAGGGTATTCTAGGCCAAGAGAACAGGCAAAGGCAGAGAAGCGTAAGACAGGACAGGCTGGGAGGTCTAGAGAGAGAGGAGTGGTGCTGGTCTGCTGGACCAAGAATGAAGATGGTGGTGCTTACAGTTGTCTCATCTGGCTTGTACAGGCCTAGTTTCCCCAAGCCAACAGGAACATGCTAGAGGTCTGAAGCTGCATCTTCCCACTTCTTTTTTTTTTTTTGATAAGAGAATAAGTGATAGTTTAAAAGCATTCTATAATGTACTAAGATGCAATCAAACTGTAAATAGCAAATACTAATGCAAGAGCTGTGAGAAGAATAATATCATAAGGGATGAGAAAGTGGTCAAGAGTGTGTTTTATGGAAATTTTCATTTACTACAGCTGCAGAGTTCATGTGGAGAGCCATTAGAACTAAGGCAGGACTTGGCTGGTGCCCTGGAAGGCTCACACCAGAGCGTGTCCCGCTCTCCTTCACCTGAGGTGAGGCTGCACGGTCCCATATCTGCACAGGGTACTGGTGGCTTTAAACACTCTCCCCTCTGTATCCTCTTGTGATCCTCACAAGGATGGCCACTGTTGGCCAGGGAGGACTGGTCATCCTGTTTTTCAAGCCCAGAAAACAGACTGCTCATCCCCAGGCACATGGTCACAGAGTCACCATGCCTAGACCAACCCTTGACACCCCTCTTAACGTGCCCCCACCCTCCTTCAGCTGTACCCCTGTACCCAGCTTTCTTTCTCCCTGTGCCCCACCTGGTTCTGATTCAGGCTTTGCATTGCTCCCCAAATCATGCCTCTGTGAACAACCCCCCTCCCAAACCCAAATCCTCATCTAAGTGTAGTTACATTTTTATTTATATGTTTTGTATTCGAGTATTGCTGACACACAATGTTACATTAGTTTCAGGTTAATTGTAGTTACTCTTTATTGAAGACTCATTATAGGGGCACCTGGGTGGCTCAGTCGATTAAGCGTCTGCCTTCGGCTCAGGTCATGATCCCAGGGTGTTGGGATCCAGCCCCATGGTGGGTTCTGTGATCAGCCAGGAGTCTGCTTGTCCTTCCCTCTTCTTGTGCTCTCTCTCTGTCTCTCTCTCAAATAAATAAATAAGATCTTAAAAAAAAAAAAGACTTATTATGTGGTCAGGTGCTGTCCTAAGCTATTTGTAGCTGCTCACATGCATGTAGGTATCAAACTCATATCACAACAACCCTTTGGGGTAGGATTATTATTACGATTATTACTATCATCCCCATTTTAAGGAGGAGGAAACTGAAACACAAAGAGGGTGAGTCACTTGCCCAAGGACACATAGCCGAGAAGGGCCCGAGCCAGGAGCTGGTCCCCACGCGTGGCATGTTGGCAGGACATGGGTGGGCGCCATGCACAAGGCGTACCGAGCGGAGGTGTGCTCTTCTTCCACTTAGACAAATGTGGCAAGGATTTTCAATCCTAGCCATTGAACAATGAATGGGTACAAGGCGTCTATAAGCTTCTTAAAGGACATGACCCTGACTCACCTGTCTTAGGACCTACAGGCCTCAGTCTGCACCCATCGCAGGGGGATGGCCCAGAAACTGTCTATTAAATGAACGAGCTGATGTTCTGCTCCTGGGTGTGTCTTCTCCAGAGGTTTTAAGCAATTGGAATAAATTAATCTTGCCTGGCAGCACTCTCCTATAAATACCCTGAGAACAGGGCAGGTTTTAATTGACAAGAGGCTTGTGGTGAGGAGTCAGTGAGCTAGAAAGTGTAACGTACTTAGCACAGTGACCGGCACATAGTCGGTGCTCACCATACGCCACTTCCAGCTCCCTCTCCTTCCCATCCGGGCACTTGCGTGGTTGCCCTTGGGGAGGATAAGCTTGGGGATGGCTGGTAACAAGGTAGGCTCTGTCTGGGAGGCCAGCAGCAGTTCCTTCTCCAAGTGAGGGGAGATGGGCTGGCACTTGGCATCAGGAAAATTTTGAGCTGATAATCACTGCCAGATCTTGAGAGCTTTCTTAAATATTTTAAAGCTCTAGGCACACATTAGGTCCTCAATGCCCAAAATGCCAAGCCTTTTCAGCAAACCCAATTCCCTGTGTGTTTCCTGCCTAGTTAGGAGCTGGGGAAAAGGGAAGATCTCTGTTCATGGTCACTCCTCTGCAGTCATGGAAATCAATCCAGAGCCCGATTCTATAAAGGAAGCGAGAAGGGGGGGGCAGATGGGGTTCAGGGCACGTCTTTAGCTCTAAGTGTGATATAAATCATCTCTTCTCATTATTTGAGAGACCTTTACACTGACAGAGGCAGAGCAGTGCCAAAGCGCACAGGGCAAGTCCTCACTGCGGCTGTGAAACTTCCCAAGATCTGGGGATGCCCCGTGTCAGCTGGGCCCACCCTCTGATTCCTCTTTCGGACTCCCCTTGGCTTCAGATCCCTTCTTCAAGCTGCCACAAGCTGAGGCTTAGAAATGATCAACCAGGTGGCAAGAGAAACAAGGGATCTTTCAGCACAGGAGCCATTTTTGGAAATGTTTGCCAACTAAAAAATGAAAAAGGAATCCTTGTTCCCCAGAAGTGAATATCCAAATGGCCAATGAGTCCATGAAAAAGTGCTCAACTTTATGAATCATCGGAGAAGTGCAAGTTAGTGCCATGAAGTGACTCTACTACGTGCCAACCCAAATGGCCAAAATGCAAACAAGACATTAGCAAGTGCAGACAAGGATGTGGAGCAACTGGAACTCTCATAATGCTGAAAGCATGCAAGAGGGCACAACCACTCCGGGAAACTAAAGCTGAACCTCTGGCCTGCAGTTTGAGTTCGGGTGCACACAGGTGTACCAAATGCATGTGCACGCATACCCACAGTAGCATTATTTGTAAAAGCACAATCTGGAAACAACAGTTCTGCGGTCCACCAACAGTGGACTGTACACATAAATTATGTCTCTTCATACAGCGGGACACTAATCAGCCATGGGAAGGAAGGACCCACAATGACATGCAAACACGTGGATGAATTACAAACACAATCGTGAGCAAAAGAAAATTACACCTTGTGTGTCTTCACTTATCAGGTTCTGGAGCTGGGATGGTGAAGTGAGGGCAGCGCTGATACTGGGCAGGAGGTGATGAGGAGGGGCAGGAGGAAGCTCCTGGGGGGGGGGGGTCAGACATTGTTCTGTTCTTTGAGTTCTGGCTATACTAGTGTGTTCAGTTGGTAAAAACCATCAAGCTTAGTCCCCTGAGATTTGTATACTTTCTGCCTATTTATACTTCAAAAACACATTTACAGCAAGAAAAATAAAGTCACTGGCTGGTTGGGAGGGCCTCTACCCCCTGCTGGGGGGGTGTGGATCCAACACAAGCCAGGCATCTCTCCCCACCCCCAGCCCCAACGGGGTAAAGTAGGGAGAAGAGGTTGGCGTGGAGTCCCTGCTTCTGCTCCCACCCCCAGTGGGCCAGACAGTTGGCTCACCTTCTTGGAGCCACATTTTCCTCCTCTGTAAATTAGGGGATAGCAACATCTCCATCTGCATGTTGTGATGGTGGTATGACACCACATGCTCTTGCCTTAGAGGCACTCTCTCCACAGTATGTCTTATTTCAGGCCACCGGCCCAAAGAGGTACCTTTAAAATAGTAATAATTTACTTATTGTGGTTCTAAAAATTGCTCAGTACATCATCCTAATTGACAACAACGCTCTGCTCTTGATGAAGATTTATTGGAGCCGGGGCTGAATGTCTGGTTCCATGCTAAAAATACTCCAAAGCAGCCATCGCCAAGGTTCTATGGTGACCCAAATTTTCCATAATTCTCCACCAGTAACCTCCTGTACAACCAACCCCAAGTAAGCCACAGGACTTCCCAGGGACTCTGTTTTGCTGTCAATAAAATGGGGGAAGTTAGCTCATCTGGCTTAGACAGTCCACGTCTGTGATGGAAATGTAGAGATTTCACACAGGGACTGGTGGCTGAAGCAGCTTTCCTGGGCCCCTTGACAGTCTCCTCTCTCTGCGGCGGAAGATGCCAAGACGTGAGGCACCATACCCTACTCCCATCCCTACGTTTATATTTTGAAAAAAGATCAACATTTTAAGATCAGGAGGTGAAATTCTTTTGTAATTGTTTTAGACAATGGTCAGCAGATGGGGGAAGGTTTGAGTGACAACCCTGACATCTGAACTCAAGTAGACCTGGGTACCTTTTGTTTTCAGGAAAAGAAATGAGAAGACATGCATGTGGATAAGCGCACACACATTCTATATGCACCATATGCTGTGCTGATCGCTTATGCATAGACTATGGTTTTGGTGCTGGAAGACTCAAGAGAATTGCCTGCATGCCTCTGGGCCTCCCCTCATACTGCTCCTTCAGCTGGAAGACCCTCCCCTGCACCACCTGCCAGAAACCTGCCTCCTCTATAGGACCTCCACCAAGGGTCACCTCCTCCCCAAAGATTTGGCTTCCCTGCCCTCTGCATCCACATCTGTCAGGTGTCACCCCACTTAGTTAATTACGTCAACGGACAAATATATCATTACCCACTCATTTCCAAAATATATGACATCCCTGTACCAACTGGCCCGGTCATGGTTGACAGGGACCTCAGCTCCCATCTAGAAAGCATTGGAATGTGGGGTTTTCTCTTTGCAAGCTTCACTGTCTCCCCAGCAAAAAGGGGTGTGACTATAGCTGGGACATAGCAGCACTTTCTGGTGAACTCTGTGCCAGCAAGCGTCCCTGGCACAGATGGGCCCCACATTTTTCCCTGGGATAGAGAGTGAGCAAGTCCCTTCGTGTGCATAGGAGTGCTGCACAGCAGAACAGTCCTAAATAATGCATGGCCTTCCCTAGCAACACTGCGGAGAGAGGACGTGGGAAACCTCCAAAGGGGAGAACCCAGAACAAAGAGTGCTAGAAAATGCCATCTGAACTGCATGGGACTGTGCTCCAGGGGGCATCCGTCCCAGCCCCATCTCCCCAAAAGGGCAGAAGAGATGTGCACATGTGTGCATGTATGTGTTTAAAGGATCTGACAACAATACTGGGAAGCAAGAAGGACAGTCAGCAGCCAAGATGTTCAGGTAAATTCTGGGAAGACACAGGCAGGTGGGACAGGTTGGGTGGAAAAATCAAGCAGAGAACTGGCTGCCCTGTGTGCCAGGGGTGGACGTGGCTCTCACCCAAGGAGCCCTGGAGAAGCCCCAAGCTCCAGCAACAGAGGGCAGACTGGGCATGGAGCAAACATTGGGGTACTCCCTTGAAGAACTCTGAGCTTGGCTTCGGGGGCAGCTGAAGCCTGGGCCTGCGCTCTGCGTCAGGTGGACAGGGTGGGGGTAGCTCCTCAGCGCTGTGGTCGAATAGAGATGCCCCATGGGGCATGAGCCAACCTCTCTCTGCCACGGAGGGCACGGTGGCTGGTGGGAAGAGGCTTCCATCTGTATGCAGTCCCCGTGGGTCTGGCCCGCCCCCCAGTTCCCTGGCCCAGTACCCGGCAGGAAGGTGTGTCCAGCAGAACGGCCTCCCCCGAAGACTCCACGGCGCTCCCAGGCACAGAGGGACCGCCCCGCACAGCCAGTAGCAACTACGTTTCAGACTCTGAAAGAAGAGCCTCTGCCCACCTAGTCTGAACATTACATGGGGATGTACTCCAGCAAAATGAGAAAGGAATCCAACCAACAGGATGGCACGAGCTTCCGGGAAAAGAGGAGCAAATGGAACATGGACATGAAGGAAGGTAGAGTGATGGACGTGAAGAGCCATTAGGTCTCCTGTCTAGGGCCGTCGCTTCTCTCAAGTGCCATCCTCCCCATCGTGCCCTGTGCCTCGTCGCCTCTGACCCCAGCCCTCAGCGAATTTCCCACTGTGCTCTCTGGGACTGCAGCTTCACACACAGAAAATTGCACCCTTGACTTGTCTGAGAGATTCCCCCCACTTCCTGACTTAAAAGCACAGAGCCTTGTCTCCTCCTGGGAGGCGGTCTGTGCCTTCAGGCCCAGGAGGTGGGGCAGGACTTTTCACTCCTTCTTGCCACATTCTAAGCTCTG
This sequence comes from Callorhinus ursinus, assembly GCF_003265705.2. Lineage (NCBI taxonomy): Eukaryota > Metazoa > Chordata > Mammalia > Carnivora > Otariidae > Callorhinus > Callorhinus ursinus. Next base: position 111,212,290 of record NW_027397063.1, read on the forward strand.
CACCCACCATCTGCTTGTGAGAAGTCCCAGCTCCTCCGTGGCTCACAGCGCTCGGCTCTGATCCCTGTTGCTGTCATCTATTGACTTCTTGTCAGGGCTCTGGCCTGCACCATGCCGGCCACCCCCCACTGAGGGAATCCTCCCCGGGCACAGCCTCTCATCGCTCCTGAGTTGATGAGACTCCTGGTTCTGGCTCCTGGTTCTGGACTGCCTCGTGCTCGGGACGCTCTCCTCCACCCTGCTGCCCACCGCTGGGCCATGCCGTGGAGCTCAGCCACCTTCCAAAAAGCTCATTCCAGCACCCCAGTCTCTGACCACTGGATCAACTACCCCCACTGTGGTCACTATTTCCTCTCAGGGAAACCTCTAGGCCCCAGGACGCTCTCCTTTAGTGCTCCACCCATCCAGATCCCTTACCTTCACCTTCCTCCTCACCCAACTGAATGACAAAGGGTGTGGAGGCAGGCCGGTGGGATGGGTAGCCAGGGAGTGGCTGGGGGCTGGGAATGCACTGGAACAGGGAGCACCTTGAGCTCAGTTCGTCTCTGTTCAGTTCCTTTGCAGGGTCTCTCTGCCTGGACCCTGCTGCACAGCTGAGTGCGAAGTGGCTGAGCAGTTGGCAGCCCTGGGCCCCAGCTGGCCTCGGCCACCAGCTGCCAGAGCGGCTCCGCCTTCCTCCTTAGGGCCTCCGCCCCCATCACTGTGGCAAGTGGTTTGGCAAAAAGGCTCGGGGTCCCTTCCACAGCTGACACTTGGCAGAACAGAAATCCGATTTAATCCTGGCAGTGGAAGGACTCTAATTGAACCCAATCAGATTAGGCTTAAATGTACGTGAACAAGTGAATGGCAAGGCCAGAGAAGCCTGTGAGATGAATGTTAGATGAGCCTCAGAGACCTAGAGCTGTGGCTCCCGAGCTGCGAGCACAGGCCAGGTGGGCTTCCTGGGGGAGGTGATACTGAGCCAGACCCATGGGGGCTGACTGGCCATAACCTGCCATATTTTCAAAGGCAGGGCTGGCTGCTCAGAGGCCGCACTCAGGTTTACCAAGTGAGCCTCGTTTTAGCCACAGGCTCACATTGGCACTGTCGAAGGAATGAAGAATCTGGTGACCTGAATCCTTCATCTGAGGACCTTTTAGCCACGGGTATTCCCTGGCCTCTTGGCCAAGATCTCAGCAGAGTTGGGGCTGGGCTGCCTGTCTGCTCACTTTGCTGCTATGCCCTGGCCTTGCCAAAGCCAGTGGGAGGGTGTTAGCTGTTGCCCTCACCCAGCTGTGAGGAAGAATGAATGGCTCCAGGCAGGCGCTGGGCACTCGGGCCTCCCTGCGGATTTGTGGCCTCAACTCCTGTTGGGCCTCCGCAGCCTCTGAGCAGATGCAGCCTGGAGAAACCTCTTTGTGTTTAGGTTGGGGAGGACTGGAGGATGGGAGGAGGTCCCCTCACTTGCCCAGACTCAGAGCCTGGCAGCGGTGTGGAGAGATGTACCCGAGAGGAGTCCTAGCTCAGCTTCTCCCCTAGTCCAAAGCCAAGACCAGTCTCTACTGACAGCAAACTTGAAATTTTTAGGGACATCAAAGCATGAGAACATCACTATTATAATCAAAGTCTTCTTTCTTTCTTTCTTTATTTTTTTAAGAGTTTATTTATTTATTTGACAGAGAGAGACACAGCGAGAGAGGGAACACAAGCAGGGGGAGTGGGAGAGGGAGAAGCAGGCTTCCTGCTGAGCAGGGAGCTCTGCCTGCAGCTCCCCCTGCTTGTGTTCTCTCTCTCTCTCTCTAATAAATAAATAAATAAAATCTTCAAAAAAAAGAAGGGTTTGGAGGGATACCAGAGTCCCAGTGTCATTTTGTGGACTTTGAGGATAAAGTCTTGTACCTCTGGTGCAATGATGAATCACACATGTATGCAGGCATTATACTTCTACTTACAAACGTGCTTTGCAAGACCTGAGCAGGGAGCTGGGTACCCAGGGGCTCACGGGGCTACAGATGGAACAGAGAGACTGGAATAAATGGTGGCAGCCCAGGAAGGTTTGTGTTTGCTAGCAGGAACTGCAAGGGGAGCTGTGAGAGCCAGGAAGAGGGGCGCCTAACCCAGCCTGGGGGTACCCAGGATGGCTTCCTGGAGGAGGCAGCAGGTAAGAGAAGTTTTAGATGAATAAGAGTTAGCTCTCTGTTGAGTGAGGATGTTTATTGGCTCCAAAGGCATATCTCTTAGATGTGTTCAAAGAATCTCGTTTGTGTAACAATGGGAAAAGTTGTAGTTTTCTCAAAATGACACTTTGAGGAAACAAAAATCAGTTGTGGAAGAAAGGTCTAGTCTGTTAAAATAAAAAGTCGGTGTGCTCACCTCCCTGGGAGTACCGGCTGTGCCCTAGGCCCTAGCCAAGCGTCCGCACGGGCGGCCAGGTGTGCCCCGGGACGAAAGCACACCGAAATGGTGTGTGTCTCACCCTTCCAACGGAGACATTCCCAAACAGGCGCGCGTCCCTTTCTAGTTTCAGGTTCCTGAGTTCTGACTGGAACGACCCGTGCCGGTATTCCTGAAGCCTGAGACACTTTCAGTTTGGAGGGGAACTAAAATGACTACATGTAGACCTCAGCTCAACAGGTACCGGGCACCTGCTATTACCTGAGCCAGGGAGAGTGTCCCACCACCTCTACCCAGCTCCAGGCTGGGACCCTAGAGTGCCATCCACAGACCAACAGCATCAGCTTCACCCAGGAGCCTGTTGGGAATGGGGGATCTCAAGCCCACCCAGCACAACTGCATCAAAACCAGCAATTTCACAAGATCCCCAGTGGTCCACAGGCTTGGTCCACGGAGTTGCTCCACACATATCTCAACACCCGGCAGAGAGACCAAATACTCATCCCTGCCCATCCTCATCATTGTGCTTCTCTGGTGGGACCCCTGTCCTAGGGGCCATGTCTCAGGCTCCCAAGCCCTCCTCTGCCCTCCAAATTGGCCTTACTAGCAAGCCCTTCCATGCCTACCTTCTAAACATCTCTGATCCATCCTGACTTTCTATCTTCACCACCAGCCCCCTGGTCACTTCCTGACTCCACCATGAAAAGCAGCCTCCTGAGGGTCTCCCCCCCTCTGCCCTCTCCCCATCCAGCACGGCTCCCTCTCTCTGCTGGGCGAGACTCCCTCCTGTCCCCCAACTAGCCCTCCCCAGCAGAGGCCTTTGAGTGGTTCTCATCATTATGCTGACTCACCTGAGGAGTTTATGAGACAACTGCTGTTGGAAATATTCTGTCCTACTGCCAGACATCGTTGTCTAATTTTCAGCTGGGGAAATGTGGTTTCCCTACCCCCCGCCTGTGATAAATCCCGGGCCACCCTGAATTGCTCTAGAATCATTTCCTGTTGTTGTTGCTGCCTTCTGCCCCCGTAGACTGTAGGCTCCCACAGGTAGGGACCGGCTCTTGTCCCTGCTGCCCAGCCCTTATGGCTCTGCTCTGGACATCACGGGCGCTTGGTGTGGGACTGAACCGGCCGGCGTCTGGAAGAGAGGAGGCAGCTGCAATAAGCTTCATCTTTCAAAGGAAACTGCAGCCCAGCTCTTCTGGTATGAGGAACGAATTTAAAAAAGTAGCCCTTTCACACTGCCCTAGGCTGGCTAAAGAACCCTCCAGCAAGGCCCCCACAGGCAGGCAGAATTAGTAACACACTGCGCCAGTTCCTCGGTCTGGTGGAGGGATGTTCCTGACTCAGCTGAAAAATTTCCCAGAAAATCTGACTGTTTTCAACTTGGAGCTCACCCTGGGGAGCTGCATGATGGCTGGACACCCTGGCTTTGACCGAGGATGGCCCCTGGTCATGCAGGGAGAGCATCAGGGAGGTGGGGGGCGCTCTCTGGCTGTTATCCACCCTGCACCATGGATCATCCCAATGTCCCCAGAAGTCTTCTCTGCGGCTGTAGTCCTGGGAACAACCTGGCTGCCCCTACAGATACTGGAAAAAACACATCCCACATGGGACAACCGCATAAAGGAGCAGAAGGGTCCTTCAGAGACAGTTGGTGCATGCCCCATCTTGGGCAGGATTGGGGCTTTCAGAGATGGGTCCCCCTCCTCATGGTGTGTCCCTTTTTTCTTTCTTTTTTTTTTTTTTTTTAAGATTTTATTTATTTCCTTGACAGAGAAATAGAGCCCACACAAGCAGGGGGAGCGGCAGAAGGAGAGGGAGAAGCAGGCTCCCCACTGAGCAGGGAGCCCGACGTGGGACTCGATCCCAGGACCCTGGGACCATGACCTGAGCTGAAGGCAGACATTTAACTGCCTGAGCCACCCAGGCGCCCCAGTGTGTCCCTTTCTAAAGAAGAAGAATAAGGAGTGTGGGAGCAGCAGGACTTGCCGACCAGATGGCAAGACCGACTTAAAGCCATAGCAATGAGTACAGTGTGGTAATGGACAAACTAGAAAGTTCAAGAACAGCTAAAACTAAATAAGTCATTGTTTAGACATATAAGTGAAAAATCTATAAGGAACAATAAACACAAAATCCAGAGAAGTGAAGGCTGGCAGGGCTGAAAGAGGGACGGACACAGCAGTACCCAATTATCCACGTTCCAGTCCTGGGGTTGGGGGAGGGATTCATGGTAGCATTAAATTATAAAGAAGTAAATACATAAAGAAGCAAATTAGAATGAAAGAGGGCTATGCATGTGACCAATGATGGTGTATTACAAGTAAGGATTATGTTTAATCCAATTCTGTGTATCAGAGGTCCTGTCAAAAACAAAGAGAGAGAACGAGAGCAAAAGTGAGAGAGAGAAGTCATGGATTGGCCTCTCTCTGGCCAGAAGACGAATTACAGTTGAATGCTAGCTGATGAGTAATAATGGGGTCACTCTTGCCTGCTGAGAACTTAGCACTGCTTGGGGCACAGCTAGAAGGAGAAGCAGCCCAGGCCTGGAGCTGACTTCTGGCTTTAAATGGCAAGCTGCTTCCTCTGCAAAATGGGGACGACGCCTGCCTTGGGGGCCTGGGGGCACAAGACAAGGGCCACAGGCTCAGGCCCTGGAGTAGCTGGGCGATCACATGCAACAGCTTCTGTTGCTTCGGTTGCTCCTTCAGAACAAAGTGGAAATTGGCAGTGGGTGTGGAGAGCAGGACGGACACCCCCTGTAGGAGGCCTCCACGTCAATAACCACAGACGATTCTGCCCAGAGGTCGGAGGAGGCCAGAGCCGCTGGGGCACCAGGAAGCCGGGATGCGCATCTAGCTCAGTGGAACCCCACAACTCCAGCCCTGCCCATCAGCCCCTTCTACTTTGGGGGTGTTCCTTCCGATCTTTGCATCAGAAGCCGAAGCATGAGGAAAGCCATGAGTGTTGATCTACTTATTTTCTCAAAGTCTGTCTTGGTGTTCTCCTGGGCTCTTTGGCTGGATTTTTGGGAATAATAGTAGTAAAAATGTAAACAGTCAGAGCAAGGATGCACATAGCACTTGTTAGGCCAGGAGATGGTCTGAGTCTTCCCGTACTTACTCCTCACTGTGATTCAGCGAGGCAGCTGCTGTTATGAATGCCCACTTACGGACTGAGCAAACTGAGGCACAGAGAGAGGTTAGGTAGCTTGCTTGGAGCCATAGTGAAGTGGTGAAACGGGGCCGGAACTTGGGCAGTATGGTTTGGGACGCGCTTTCTGTTGGCAGACTCTCTTGGGGAGGTGGGGTGACAGGCACTGGGAAAGAAACCCAGCTCTGCTGATTGTCACCTAGCCTTGCCCCTCAGCCTTGCTCCATGTGGAGGGGCTAGCTCTGTCTCCGTGCATGGAGATCCCCAGATGGACTGGAGGTGAGCCCCTGGCCCAGCCTTGCCCTGCCATGGCTGGCACGCAAGCAGTGAGGTAGGGCCCAGACGAGGGATCCTGCCCAGGAGGGGACAGTTACTAACGGGTCCTCCAATCCACCTGGTACCACTTGGATTTGGCCTCAACAATTTGGAAAGAAGGGAGCCAAAGCAGACTGCACGAGGGGGCTTCTTGCCTCCAGGAACAACCACCATCCCTTCCCGCTGCAGCCCTGGGCTGTGCACCCTGCAACCATGAGGCTAACTGGCACAGCTGACTCCTCTTTTCTAGCAAAGAGCCAAGGTCAGGCAAACTTCCTTCCACTTGGGAAACGTCATCACTCCAGCCTCTTGCTAAACAGCATAAGCCCCGGGGCTTTAATATGAAGGCCTTTTAATGGATGTATTGTGTTTATTTGACCTTTCCAAGTGTGAGCTCAGAAACAGGCCCAGAGGAGGATGGTGGAAACTTGTTTTTCTTAAGTTAAGCAAAACTGATGAGTAAACTGAATTCTTGGATGGAGTCTGCTGAATTTTCTCAGCCTGGCTCCCTGCTCCTTTAGTCAGAGGATCCAAGTAGCTCAAGAGGAGCCCCGTATTTAGGGGATAGCTTGGGAAGAGAAAAAGTATCTAGTAAAAAGTGGGAAGTGATGATGTCTGTAAATGCATATTTTCTGTGTGTAAAGAGCCGTGCTGCATCACGGCAAATTTGGAAACGACTGTCCTATTTCTATCTCTCATTTCAAGGCAAATGGCTTCCTGCTTTAGGTAACTTTTTAAAAAGTTAATGATCAGTGCCTGAATGAAAACCCCTTCCAGTATGACAGATATGTTTGGATTTGGGACCAGAAGGCTGCAAACTCCCGGGCCTCGGGGCCAGGGGGAGAGGTACCCTAAGTGACCGGCAGGAGCAGTGGGCGTGGGAGAGTGCGGGGCGGGGGCCCATGGACACCAGGGGACACACACAAGCTCCGGCTCGGGCTCCAAGCAGGAAGGTGGGCCTGGTGTTTCCTCCTGCGCTTTCCAAAACACCTGAAATCCAGATTTTTATGAGACATTTTTGTGTTATTTTAATTCAGTACGGCCAAACACAACATTTCTCGGCCCAGACACAGACCCAGGCTAGCAGGGTCGCCTCTCCTGCGCAGGGAAGCTCCTTCACCACCTTGTCAAAATTCACCAGCTGGGGGGCAGCCCATCCTCATAAGCTGCCGGCGGGTCTGATCCAGCCACGGAGGCACAGACTCCATGGGATCCAGTGATTTGCTCACTGCTCTTCCACGGTGAGGATGACTCTAGCTACACTAGCCTTAATTACATGCAAGAAACCCGGACTGCACGAAGACCCAATTCTCTCTCCCCGCAGTCTCCCAGCAAGGATTCTAATGAGTATCCAGATTGGAAAGATCTCACTCACTTGGACTCCAAACGTATCCACTCCTTCTTCACACCCAGTTTTCCTTGTGTAGACACCAGGTGGGTAAAATGTACCATCCACTGTGAGGGGTTCGGACACCTGGGAGTCAGGGGGCACTGCAGGGACCACCACAGAATAGCAGTAATAACACCACCACTGCTACTACCCCACCAATGATAATCATGGTTAATACGGAGCTCACCGCAAGTGCCAGACACTTGCCCTTTGGTAACTCATTCAGTCCCCACAGCATGCCTAGGAGGCACCATCCTAAAAGGTACCGTGTTTACCTTCATTTTAGAGCCAAGAAACTCAGGCATAGCGAGGTCGTGTGATTCCCAAGGTCACCCAGAAGTAAAGGGCAGAGCTGTCAGCTCCAGAATCTGTTCCTCACAAGACACTATTCAATGCCCAGAACACCGATATATTTGGTGTAAAATGCCCATATCTATTTTCCCATAAAATCAAACACCTTCTTATTTCTTATTTTACTCCAGACAAGGGGTAGCAGATGGTGGAGCTCTATGAACAAAAACATATTAGTAGAGAAAAATGACAGATAAAATTAACTTGTTTTGCTAGCGTGAGCTGGAAAAAGGCAGGAGACTATCTTAGTTCAGGCTCTGGCAAAACCAGTTTCCTAAAGGAATTCAGATTGAGAATCCTCTTGGCCAATCTTGCAAGTGGCCAAGAGAATAGATCTTCAATGTTCCCACCACCAAAGAGAACAGGTAATTAGGTGATGTGACGGAGGTGTTAGCTTACCCTGCAGAGATAATCATTTTGCCATATGTAAGTGTATCAAATCCACATGTGGTTCACCTTGAACTTACACAATGTTATATGTCAATTATATCTCAATAAAGCTGGGGGGGAGGCTTGTTTCCCAATTAAAATAATAATAATAATAATAATAATAATAATAATAATAAAACCACCACCACCACCACCTAAGGCGAGCAACTGCCCTCTGCTGGGCCCCACCTGCTTGAGATGCATCACCTCACTGGGCCAGCACAGCGAGTCCAGACACAGCACCATCTTCCCATGTTGTTTCTCAGTGAGCAAGACAAGCTGCCGGCACGTTACCGCAGAACTAGTGAGTGGCGGACGGCGCTGGTGTGTATTCACTATGCTTTTGTCAACTACCCCCGGAGTCCCATGTTTCTTGAGGGTCTGCTGTGTGCAAAGCCAGGTGCTGGGGAATCGGAAATGAGTCAGACACGCTCAGTTTGGGGAGCACACAGTTTCCTGGGGGTCATGGGGGATAAAGGGAGCTCCCCAGGGCCATGCTCAGGGTGAATGAGTTCCCCCTGTGAATACTTTCTGCATCAGCACAATTGCCCTGTCGACTGAAGTCTGTGGACAGCTTCCTTGCGATAAATTTATTTTTTAATTGAGGTGAGGTTTACATAACATAAAATTAACGGTTTTAACTATAATTCAATGGCATTTAACACATTCACAGTGTTGTACAGCCACTGCCTCAAGTTCCAAACCTTTTGGATCACCCCCAAGGACATCCTGTACCCATGAAGCAGTTACCCCCCACCTCATTCCTCCTTGCTCCAGTCTCTGGCAGCCACTAACTAGCCTTCCTACCTCTATGAATTTATCTGTTTCAGATATCCCACATAAATGGAATCAGACCATATATGACCTCTTGTATCTGACTTTTTTCGCTTAGCAACAATGTCCCTGGAACTCCTCCACGTTGTAGCAGGTGTCAGATCTTCATTCCTTTTTATGGCTAAATAATATTCCGTTGTACTGATGCCCCACATTTTGCTTATCCATCCAGTGACGGACATTTCAGGTAGTTTCTACCTTTTGGCTGTTGTGAGTAGTGTCTCTGTGTATATGTGGGGACAAGTATTTGTTTGAATACCTACTTTCATTTCTCTTGGGTATATAACGAGGAGTGGAATTGCTGGGTCATATGTTGATGCTGTGTTTAACTTTTTTTTTTTTCAAAGATTTTATTTATTTATTTATTTGAGAGAGAGCGAATGAGAGATAGCACGAGAGGGAAGAGGGTCAGAGGGAGAAGCAGACTCCCCGCCGAGCAGGGAGCCCGATGTGGGACTCGATCCCGGGACTCCAGGATCATGACCTGAGTCGAAGGCAGTTGCTCAACCAACTGAGCCACCCAGGCGCCCTCTATGTTTAACTTTTTGAGGAGCCACCAAACTGCCTTCCACGGCGGCTGCGTCATTTTACAATCCCACCAGCAATTTCCCCATATCCTTGTCAATACTTATTTTTAAAAAACGTGACTTGAGCTGGACAGGACTCGGGGAGTGAGAAACGGAAGACCCAGGTGTCGACTCTGCCACAAACTCTCTATGAGATCGTATGAATAGCAACCCGCATTTCTAGTGTGTGTGCGGCACCAGGCACTGTTTTAAGGCCTTTCCACAAATTAGCTCATTTAATCCTCACAACAACCATCAATATCCTCCTTTACAGGTGAGGAAAGGAAGTCACGCGAAGCTCACAACCTGTAAGATCGCGCAGCTAGTGAGTGCTTGAGGAGGGCTTCCAACATCGGCAGCGCTAACAGAGGGTCTAAGCACCACACACCGTGCCTCTCTGGGCTATAGTTCTCAGCCTGTGTGAGGGGAAAGGGCAGGGCTCGGGGCCAATTTCTGCCAGATGAATTTTTAGGTAGAACTCCAGTCTATTTAGTGGACAGAAGGGAAGATGATCAGAGTGAATAGTGGGGAATCAGGTTCTGCCCTTGAGATAGGGCCTTTGAGGACTTCAGAGAAACAGGGTTTTGGAACTCCCTTCCAAGATCCATGATTCTGAGATGTGAATGATAAGACAAAACTTCAGGCTCTTGCCCAGTCGCGCTTTATTTGATATATCTTACACTTACAAAGTGTGTTTTCTCTTCGCTGAGGACCTTCACAAACACCCTATTTGCTATCAGGATGAATCATTCCAAAATCACACTCAAGGATTTATGAGGCCCTAAAGAACGTCTATTTCCTAGGATAGAATTTTCAGGAACCTGGGAGATCTGATTTCAGTTAAGTGCAAACCGGAGCATTCCCACTCTTTTCGTGCTTTGGTTTCAGCTCCTGGGGCAATCTCTCCCAAGCAGGCACCTCTTTCCTGTCTTGTCAGTTCGATCTTGGGACCTAAAATAATCACCAATTATTTGAGCACTTTTCATGCCAGGCCTACTGCTCAGAATCTGTGACACGTCACCTTCCTTAATCCTCACTGCAACCCCTTGAGGGAAGTGCTACAGATCCACGGTCCCTTAGCCAAAACCCTGGGGCCAGACTGTTTCAGAACTGAGAGAGTTCCAGAGTTTAGTAATTAAGTCGCTTATGCCATGCATTGCATAACATCCCTGTGGTCTGGGGCAGTGCTTGCAATCAAATACATTAATATTTCTGTAGCGAAACCTATGAATATTCACACTGAGTGAAATAAGGAAGGACTATGAATAGGTTCACACCCGTTCAGATTGAGTCTGACTACAGAATGAGTTTGCCCCAAACTTAGGAATAAAGTTTTGGTTTTCAGGCCACAGTCCTGCACGAGGATCTTTATTTTACGGAGAAATGATGAGGCTCTGAGATGGCTTTGCTACCTAGGGTAACCTATCTGGTGAACGCTGAGATGGCTTTGCTACCTAGGGTAACCTATCTGGTGAACGCTGGAGACAGGATTTGATCCAGAAGTCTGTCTTTAGCACCTATGTCTATAACCACGTTGCAACATGGGGAAAGAGCACAGATTTCAGGGTGGGGGGGGAACAGTTGAATGTTCAAATCCCTGCTCTGCCACTTAGGAGCTGTGGGCTCAGGTGAAATCACTCACCATTGACCCTGAGCTTCTGTGAGGTCATTAGGGCTGTTTTCAAATATTCCAGCTTTCCCCCTCCAGGCACAGGAAGAGCTAGACCCTTCCCTACTCATTTGAAGTTAGGTGTGGCCCTGCCCTGACCGTGGCTAATGAAAGGTCAGCGCCAGTGCTGCGCATCACTTACAAGTGGAAACTTGAGGAGCCAGTATGTGCACTGCTGCCTTCTCTTTTCCATGACTGACCACTAGACGTTGTTCCTTTTGCCCTGGACCCGAAGGACACAAACCTTGCAGAATTGAGCCGCTAGGCGACCAGTGAGGGCATGCAGCAAGGGCAAAAACAAACCTCGGTCGTTCGAAGTCAGTGCAATTTGGGGTTTGTCTATTACAGCGGCGAGACCTGGCCTACCCTGACTGAAACAGGCTCCTTCTCTCTAGAAAACAAGATGTGAAGACTGAATGATGGGGCACATTGTGAAGCTCCAAGACAGTGCCTGGCAATGAACATTAGCTAATTCCTCTGCCATCCTCCGCCTGAATTCTCCAGCTGTGAGGAATGGGGCCTAATAGTTCTCCTGCTCTGTTGGAAGGAGTAAAACCGCTTGTTAATACTATGAGGTATTAATGGAAAGGATTTTGTGGGTGTGTACTTACGTATTCAGTCATACATGTCCCTCACCCGCCTCTGGCTCTGATGGAGAGGCCCGAGGAGGGGTGGGGTGGAGGGTTGGGGACAGAATCCCAGCCCGGAGACAAATAGCCACTCGAGGACTCCAGGTTCCTGATGGAAGTGACAGCCGGGGACCCAATATCCCCAAAGATGGGACTGCAAAGGGCCTGCTTGTGTCAGGAGGAGGTCAGGAGGGCCAGGCAGCCTGCTGACAGCTGCTGAGCACAGAGAAGGCACCATTTCCCCCAGGAGGGGCTGCCAGGCGAGCCCACTCAGGCCGACAGATGGAGGGAGTGAGGCTGTGGGGAGGAGATTCTCTGTGATGAAAATGTGCAGTTGCCACCGGGACTTGCATTAAGACCCCATTTAGCAACACCGATTAAGGAGCTATAAATAGCACCTGGGCTCTCTCACAGGCCATAAAACACACTTCCCTGCTCTGCTCCCAGCCTGCAGCCTGCCCTGCTTAATTGGAGCTCAAAATAAAATACCTGAAAGGCCACTTTTTGATGGAAAGCCCTTGTTGTCATAGTGACCGGTTGCTGGGCTAGGGATGGGCCAGAGGCTTGACACAGGGCTGCTCAGGCAAAGGTGGGGAGGAGAAAGCTGAGGAGGTGGAGTGGGGGGGGGGGAGGGTAAGGGGGAGGGGAGGGCACGCTGACAAAGGTTACTGTGGAAGTCTGGAAGCACACATCAAGGGGTCAGTCGTTACATCAGCCTAGTGCTGAAATGGCTATAAAAACTGGCAGGCTCACCCATCACCTCTTCCAACCAATGGCCTGACAACGAGGACCACGGAGGCCAGGAAGTGGGCCTGGCTGGCCTTGGGTAGATGTGAGAAGCAGAAGACTTGAGTTTGAGTCCTGGCTCAGTCATCCAACAGCTGGGAGACCTTGCGTGGGCTTCCTACTTATCTGGGCCTCTGGTCTTTGCCACCAGCAACAAGGGACCAGATGAGAAGGTCTCTAAGCTCTTGATGCCCAGCTGGGGCTCTATAGCTGAAATCCCACCACTGTCAAGAAGAATGAAGAAGCCCTCTATGTGCTGAGTCACCTCCAAGATATATGAAGTGGAGGGGCGCCTGGGTGGCTCAGTCAGTTAAGCGTCTGCCTTCAGCTCAGGTCACGATCCCAGGGTCCCAGGATTGAGCCACACGTCGGGCTCCCTGCTTCATGGGGAGCCTGCTTCTCCCTCTCCCTCTGCTCCTCCCCCCACCCCCTGCTTGTGCTCTCTCTATCTCTCAAATAAATAAAATCTTAAAAAAAAAAAAAAGATATATGAAGTGAAGAAAGCAAGGTGCACATCAGAGCATGAGGGGAATGCCGCTGTTTGTGTATTTGTGGAAAATATCCTGGAAGAAAATGCAAGCATCTGACAGCCGTGGTTGCCTCTGGGGAGGATGACTGGGAAAAAGGGTGGGCAGAGGACTTATCACGGTCATATTTTAATTCAACTTTATGAGTGTATTTAATATAAATAAAATCTAAATTAAAAAAAATACTGGACTTCAGAAGGCCCAGGTTTTAATGAATGAATAAATGACCAACTAGACCAGTGGGGTCACCCTACATAACTCCTCTCTGCCTCATGTGCTCCTTGAACTTGCAGTCTCCTGCACTTGGCTGTATGTTTAAACGCGTTGGGGCCTTTGCCCGTGCTGTACCCACCCCTGAAATTTTCAGCCTTCCATCTAGTAACATCTTTATTTTTTTTTTAAGATTTTTTTTATTTGTTTGCCAGGGAGAGAGCACAAGCAGGGGGGAGCGGCAGGCAGAGGGAGAAGCAGGCTCCCCGCTGAGCAAGAAGCCCAATGTCGGACTCAATCCCAGGACCCTGGGATCATGACCTGAGCTGAAGGCAGACGCCTAACTGACTGAGCCACCCAGGCGCCCAAAGTAACATCTTTAAATCTCAACTCCGAGATCCCTCCTCTGTGAGCACTTCCTAGATGCCACGGCTTCCCCAAACACCTGTTACTCTCTCCACTGCACTTCCTAGAGCACTTGATTAACCTGATCTCACTGGATTATCATGATCTGTGTGGCTGTTCCAATAAACAAGGAGCTTTTTGAGGCTGGGCCCACGTCTGATTTCATAGTGTATCCGAGGCCCTAGCACAGAATGCTGTTCAGTACAACACTCTGCATCTCTGAGGGATCAAACACACACAGAGCATCCTTTCCAGATGATTCCCTGTGGTTTATCTGCTGAATACCAAGTCTCTGCTTTCACATCCCCTCCTCCCTTGGCCTCATTTGAATGTGCTAGGAAAGTTAATTTTTTAACATTAGTCTGAGCAGAATACAATTAGGAAGGGTTGCCCTGCAGCCAGAAACAATCGCAGTAGATGCACCCAGTGACACACACAGCGAGGGGCCTGCCCAACGCTTCTGCCTGACTAAAGAGAAATGATTTTGAGGATTATTCACAGCAAAGGTGTCATCCGGGCCTTCACCTTGGCTGCCTTCCTGCCTGCCTCCTCAGGAATCCCATGGTAATGAGGCAGCCACAGGAAGGGGCTGCCAGGCACAGGATCTTGGCTCTGCAACTTAACTGGTTGAGTGGCCTTGGCAAGCCCCTGACTCTCCCTGGTCCCCATCCACAGCACGGGGACTTGGACCAGGGTCCCTAAGGCCCTGCCCATTTGAAATCTCTATCTGGAATTTTAAACATCGGTCCAGGCAGGGCAGCACGGTGAGTGAAATCTACTCAATACAGACAAATAAAATCTCTGCGTGAACACCAGAGACCAGAGGAGGGGATGTTAAGGATGTCCCAGTAGTTACAGGATGATATCACATGCAAGACACACTCCCATGGGTAAACCCAGAAACCTAAAGAAATACCTCCCTTTTGCCAGGTCTCTGAATTGAACTCATCATGGAAATGTGCCTTCACCCAGACTGCCCCCTGTGGAGGGCAGTGTGGGGAGGACGGAATCCAGCGGCTATTGAATGAATAAACAGGGGCAACCAAGTGAGGTTATCAGAAGGATAGCCCTGGTTATCACCCTGATTTGTCCAAAAGATCATTTATAAACTTTCATTCCATTAACCCTTATGTTAGCTACTAATGGATTTTTGGTAGTTTTGCCTCCAGCATCTTTTCTCTCCTCTTCGGATTCCCTTGAGGACCCTCCCAAGACTGCCCCATCCCTGCTCCATGGGTGGGAGACTGTAACTGCGGCTCAGCCAATCAGCGCATTCCAACCCAGTGACCACAGTGATTGGCTGGGGAGTGGGCATGTGATCCGAGCAGGGCCAATTAGAATGCATTCTAGGACTTGCGCTAGGCAAGGCGGATACAAACGGGCGCTGGCTCCTGCAAGATAAGGAGGAAAGGGGTGGCCCCAGGGCCTCCTTGCTGTCATTCTGGGACTTGAGAAAGAAGACCCCAACCATGGGGAATGTATGTGTAGAAGGGGTCGTAAGGGTGGTGCTCTGTGGGATGGGAGATCTAGGGATCAGTGGGAAATCACTGTCCTTATTTAGATTGTATCATTTCGTGTAGCTTGAGAGTATGAGAACCTAAAGCCCCATGAAATACCCTTAAGGCGCCACTAGACACAAAGGTAGAAGAGCCGAGAAATGGATAGAGAGAAACTTGATTCTGGCAATGGTGTTTGAACCCTGGATGTAGGTGAGGATGAAGCCTGATTTACCCAAGTACTAGTCAGTGATAAAAGCGCACACATTCCCTTTATTAACATAAGGTACTTTGGGTCAGGTTTGCTGTACCTTACAAGAGAATACAACTAATAAAGCACCGCTCCTGGGTTAGGCCTTCTCTAACACTGGACTTGAGTTCTTGGACTATCATCTGAAGTAATCCCTGATGGAGACACCACAGTGGGTGGAAGAGGATCTCTGGCCCAGTGAAGAAAGGCAGGGGTAAGAAACTCATGGCGGGCCAAGCCACACACTTGGAGGAGGAGGGCTCCGGAAAGTCCTGCTTGCCCAACACCAGCCCGACACCAGTTTTTCCGCCGGTGCCTCAAAATCCACCTGAGCATTTCTCGTTCGAGTTCAATGCAACCTAAGACACAAGAGTCAGGCAATGTACAAGTTAGAAGAGATTTCCAGGGATACCAGTCCACCAGGCACTGCACAATCAAGGATCTGCTGTCCAGAGAGCTGAAGTGGCTGACTCGGTGCCCAAGTAGCCAGTCCAGGGCAGATCACAGGCCAGGACCCCTGAGACATGGTGTCCCTTCCACTGACCCATAGCTGTTGTCTAGTTAAGTCTTGGCGCTTCTGTTTTTTTAAATCTCTCCCCCCTGCTATGTGACAGCTCTGCCACCAGGTGGCGATGCGGAGTCACCGCATGCCTTGCGGAATTGAGGTCAGCGGCCATCATGGATTTGCTTTTAAAGAGAATGTATCTTTATTCATCCCCAAAGATAATTAGCATACAAAATCATGATTAATTTGAATATAACTTCGAAGGCAAACCAAAGAATTGCAACTGGGGCTACATACATTGTCTCTTCTTTACTAATTATTTGCCTTTTCTAACCTGGCCAGTGAGGGAGTAGAGAGAAGCCAGGCCTTGAGGTCAGACGGGCCTGGCTTTCAAATGCAGCTCTGCCATGGAGTAGCTGCATGTCTTTGGCGAGTCATTTCTCTATGAGCTCAACATTCATCTGTAACAATGGGTTCACTGCTACTATAAATAGGGCTCTTGTAAAGGAAAATTTCATCACTGCATTCTCAGGGGCCTATATATAGTAGCTTTCCAATAAACCTCAGTTGAAGTAAAGGACATGGTACCTAATGAAGTGCTTGGCATGGAATAGCAAGTACCCAATGACTCTTATTATTAGAGGCAAAAGGGAAGTAGGTCTATGAATGAAATTATAGGCCATGGTCATTAAGAAAGGGGGCTTTGTAGGGGACATAAGACCTCACTGGGAAGCTAGAAATCACAGCGTGTTGGTGGCTGCCCACTCGCTAACCACTTAAGGCTGATGCTTTTCAACCTCACTGTAAAACATCCCTTCCCACCAGGTACCTCAGCTCTGAAACCCTTCTAGAAATCTCTGTGCCTTGTGGGCAAGTTCTTCAGGAGAATTCCCATCTACCCTTCTCTGTATCTTCCCTGGCCTGACCTGTGAATAAGAGGCTAAACAGTCCCTAAAAGCCCAGTGCTAAAGAAGATTCTCAGGAAACTGGCTCTCCTCATCTAACACCATCTCCTGGGCTGACTTTCCAGGCTTATGGCCTCATTCTCTCCATCTGTAAAACCTGCAGCTGGCTTGGATGGTGCCCACATCCCCTCCAGAGGTGGGATCCTGGGAACACCCCTCCCCCTCAGGCTGACAGGGGTGCAGAATTCCCTTAACTTCAAACTTCCTCAACTCTAACGGAGCAAATTATGTGACGCTTTATTTTTCCCAGCTTGAATGGGCAGAGCTAGCACCTCATAAAGTGGCAGGGAAAATATTTGGCTGGTTTCGTAAACCAGGGCCACAAAGGCTCACTTGTGATGGGCGGCTGTGCCCATCTGGGCAGTGAGGTCCGCAGACACCACTGCCCACCCGACACCGGCCACCTGTGTGCAGACCATGAGGCCTGGCAGCCTCTCAGCCCCGCCAGGCCATCTCCTCCCACGCACTTCCCGACCCTGAGCTGCCAAAAACAACCCCGGCCATGAGCCCTACACAGGGCATTCTCAGCGGCATGCCTGGGAGGCCCTCAAAGAAGCTTCTGTGGACCGGTCAGCGGCAGCCACCGGGAGATGTCTGCGGCGCGTCCGGGTCACAGTCTGGCCCCAGCAGGCTCCCCTCAAGGAACCCACCCACAAACTTCCCTCCTGCAGACTCAAGCGCTTTGCAGCCTCCCTGCCTCTGCTCCTGCCATTCCGCCTGCCTGGAGCACCTCTCCCGCCCTCTCCCTCCAGGGCCCTCTCCCTCCAGGCCGTTCCTACTATGTCCCGGCCCTGAACAAGGTCCTCCTCTCGGCCCATCCCTCTGTAACACAAGCTGACAGCACTCCTTGCTGGTGCCCTCATTAGAGAATTAATCACACCCTTCCTGGGGGGCCTTTATTATTTAATGCTGCCATTATTTCACTGACGCCTCATTGATTTGAAACAGGGAAAGAGCTTTTTCAACATCGGTGCCTTTTTCTGATAAATTATCCTTTTGAGTACCGACCTACTTTTAGTTTGATCTCTTTGGGTGGGAATTTTTCTAAAACGCGTTACGCCTTCATCTTGAAAAATTGTTTTCCAGTAATTAACATATGACGCTGTACAGGTTTAAGGTGAACCACCATGATTTAAAATACGCACATAGTGTGAAACGATAGTATGCTCTGCCCCCCCATCTAAAACCAGCCACCGTAAACATAATGGAATCCATTTTTTGAGGATTCCGTTGGAAAAGAAAACGCCACTTTCCGACCCCTGGCTGCGGGTCTGCTCGGCTGGGCCGCCGGGGTGGGGACTGCACGCCCCCCGGGGCGCTCGGAGAGCCCCTGCTTGCGCCTGCGCGCTTGCCTCTGGCCTCACTGCACACTCTCGCGGCTGCCTCTTCCGGGAAGGGAGCGGGAGCCGATGACCGGGCGATGTACCTGCTTAGTAAGGTGTAGGTGAACAGAAAATAGTGTCTAAGATCTTTTTCTGAACTCCAGAGGAGAAACTGGGTTCCTTTTAAGGCCCTGAGTCTTTCCGTTCATTCTCGGGGATGAGGTTGTGTGGAACTGAGGACGCCAAACAAGCATGCTTGTTCCTATGTTGATATGTCCTGCGGGTGATGCGTCGGCTCTGCGGTGCCCACACGGTGCTTGGCCACGAGTGGCTCGGTAATAAGACCCAGCTGACTTGCTCTGGGCAATGTGTGACCAGGATGTGGCTCACCCCACAGCAGCGTGCTCAGCTCTCACTTTGGAATTAACTGCATCTTGAAAGGGCAGGCTGGCTCAGCCTCATCAGTGCCTCAGAGGGGCCATGGCTCCAGGTCGCTGGTGGCTGTTGGCTCCAGGGGAGGCACATTTGGGATTGGGCGGGGGGGGGGGGGTGGCGAAATTTCTAAATCTTGCTGGAGCTAGTTGTTGTGTCTGGTCTCTGGTTCTTGGAAAACAGAGATGTCAGACAACTTTATGCCGCATACCGGACAGGCATGGCCACTTAGGGGCCATCTCGTTTCTTCCAAGCTACCACAGCGGGTTGAGGCTGCAGTAAATCCTTTTTTAAGGCCTGCGAATGGAGGGGCTGGACAAAGAGCAGGCTGGGCATGGCAGTGACTACACAGCCAGGGATCATGGACAGTAGGAAGAAAGGGCCTGGGAGGCCCTTGGAGCCCAGGTAGGAGGTGGAGGCAGAGGCGCAGCCTCTTACCCACAAGCAGATGCCTGGCTGCCCCGAGGCTTGGTGAGTTCTGCCAAGCAGTGTTCTCCTCCCTGGCCATGTTCCCTCAGGCAGCCACTTGGACCAAGAGGCATCTCCAAGATGCTGCTTGACCACCTGGCCTTGGGCACTGTTTGTGAGTTTGTGATCTCATCACACCCCAAATTATCCATACTCAAAAGTCTTATAGGCACAAAGCTTTACTTCCTGCTTGCTCCCTTTAATCTTCATGAGACCCTGCCTGCCCCTCCAGCCTTGTTTCCTGCCCTGCTCCATGCATGCCTCTTGCCATCTCAGTTCCTAAATTATACCAACCTCCTCCTTCTCTCCTCAGGGCCTTTGCATATGCTGCTCCTTCTGCCTGGAATACCTTTTTCTTCACTCCCACCCTGCAACAGACACCTCGTTAGTTAATTCCTCCTCGAAACTTAGAGGTCCCCAAGATTGGCCTTTTCTGACTCCCAAGACACACCAGAGCCCCCTCATGCACTCTCCCAGCACCCTTTGCTTGCCCTGTGTGCCACCCAACACCACAGTAACCACAGGAAAATTTCTGTCATTGGATGTGACATGGCTCCCTGATGATTTCTCAGAAGTTCCAGTTCCCTGGCTGCCCTGCCTTATCAGCACCTAGCACAGGACCTGGCACATAGAACATGGTCAGGAAATATTTAATCAATCACTACACCCTCCACTCCATCCCCAGCCAAGCCGAGCTGCCCCAGACCCAGAGCCCCCTCATGACTGTGACTTCTTGCTCTTTCTTCCTGGATACACCTTTCTCGCCTAAGTAATTCCCACTCTTTGATGAAGGAAGGAGTGAATCAAGGAACGCACGAACAAACGGACTATTAGGATTTCGTTAATTTATATGGGAATCATGAGGTCCTCCACTGCACTGGAAAAGCTCTGAATGTGTGGCTGGAGAAGTATTCACAGAGGAAAGAGCCTGGAGTGGGAGAATTGCCTGTAACAAAGCAGAATGAATTTACAAGCATCCCTGAAAATGCTTTCGGGAAATCCAGAAAGTCTCCGGTGAGCAAGGCTTTGTGAGTGGAACTGAATAGTGCAGAACCTGTTACGATTAATTTAAGACGAGCATGCATCCTTGATGCCTCTCATGTTTAGCGAGCCATCTGCTGTTCAGCTTAAGGGAAAGGAAACATTTTCGTAAGGTGGACAGAACCTAGGTGTCCATCATTTGGGGAATATTATGCGGGTAATGATAAGACTTCCCTGGCGGTGATGACTTCCATGTGCCAGTGCCGTGCTGGGCACTTTATATCCATTATATTATTTAATCCTCAGGAGAGCTTTGACAGGGGAAATTTATCTCCATTTTACAGATGAGAAGATGGAGCCTCAGAGAGGTTGAGTAGCTTAGCCACGGTTACAGAACTAGCTGTGGCAGTGCTGGGCTCTACCCCAGGCAGCTGGACTCCAAAGTCTCTCTGCCCGGCTGCAGAGTGAGGCTCTAGGCAGGGCTCTCTGGGCCGCATCCCCCAAGCTGAAGAGGCAGTGCTGCCATGGAAACGAGGGAAACGAGGTTCCCAGCCTCTGGTCCAGCTGGGTCTGTTTCACCAAGTCTTTCGTCAGGTCTCCCGCAGTGACATAGTCTGGGTGTCCGCGGCGGCGAGGGAGGAAGGGAAGGGCGGACCACATCAAACGGCACTTGGGCCAGCCTGCGGTGGGGGGGGTGTGTGGCAGCCTCGGAGGGTGACAGCACTTGGGCTCTGAGGGCCCCCACCCTTCTCCACAGGGACCTCTTCCACTGCAGCCTTGGAAGGTCGGGAGAGCATGTTTTAGGACCGGTGTCATTGACCTAGGACAACTTCTACCTGTTGGTCTACCCGATGCAGAGCTGCAGGCTTCGTGAAAGCCAGTCCTCCGGCTCCTTGAAGTGTCATTCCTTCCCTGTGTGGTCATCGTGTATCTCCAACACTAGTGGAGTAGCTACAGGGCTTGGGCTTGGAAAGCGGAGCCCTCTGATGCCTTCACAGGGACTCTGTTGGGTTGACGCAGCAAACATTGCCCAGACAGCCACCATGTGGTTAGCCCCCCGGGCACCAAGGGCACCCTCGCCTTCTGTCTCTAGGCTCCAGGCCCACCTCAGGGCTGCTGAGTCCGGGGACTCAGCATTCTCACTCTGCAGGCTGTGCTACTCCCGTGCCCCTCCTCACTCTTGGCCTCGCCCATTGAAGCCCTCGTGACACATCTTTCTGAGCACATGGAGGCCTTTGCTTCACGTTGGTTGAGCAGAGGAGCCTTTTACCCTATGCATCCGTTTGCTCAGTTTGCCCGAACACAGTGCCATGGACTGGGGGGCTGAAGCCACAGAAATTTATTGCCTCACAGTTCTGGAGACCACGAATCCAAGATCAGGGCGTCAGCAGGGAGGGTTCCCTCAGAGGCTGCGGGGACAATCTGTTCTCCGCCTCTCCCCTAGCTTCTGGTGGTTTGCTGGCAATCTTTGGTGGCTCTCGGCTTGTAGACATGCGCCCTGATCTCCGTCTTCTTGTTCACATGGCCTTCTCCCAGTGTCCATGTCTCGGTGTCTGAATTTCCCTTTTTATAAGGATACCAGGCATATTAGATTAGAGCCCACTCTAGTGACCTCAATTTACTACATCTTATTGTATCTTATTTCTAAATAAGCTCATATTCTGAGATTCTGGGGGTTAGGGCTTCAACATGAGAATTTTAGGGGAACACAATTAAGCCCATACCACTCTGCTTACTTTCTGCAAGGACAGCTGAGGGCTACTCGGGAAGAACAAGACCGGCCCAGCAGCTGGCACCTCTGCAGAGCCAGGAGAGAAAGAGGGAGACATATGTACAAAAGGCAGCACAGAGGAGCAGAGCCACACACCTGCTGTGTGGCTGACAATGACCCAGGCCACAGACTTGGGGCTTCTGGGGCCTGGGCAAGACCAGTTAGGACAGTACTGGACACATGCCCAATGCTAGTGTAGTTTACAACAGTCCCCAGCTGAGGGGATTCTCAGAAGGTAAACCTAGGCTCTGCTGCGCTGCAGCTCAGGGGGCCCCCAAGAGGCCACACTTGGCCTCAGCACTAGCCCATTCTGATGCCACAATCTCTTGTTCTGAACTAAGACTGAGTTGACTGTAAAACACCTTCCCGACAGGCCGAACAACCAAGCTCACTTAATATACATCCCCTCTAAGGAAATGGCCCACCAGTTCTGAGATTCTGCAAGGCACTAGCCAGTGTTCAAAGCTTTCACGTATACATGTTTAATTAATTAGAGAAACCCTTTCTGGAAAATCAGTTGGCACTCAGTATCCACAATCTCAGAAACAGTTCATACTCCTTGACCTGTTATTTTTACTCCTAACGGTCTACCATGTTGATATAAATAAAAAGGACTGCAGGTGTTAGGCAGATGCATTCACTGCAATGTTACTTATAAGAGGGAAAAGTTGGAAACAAATGTATACAACAGAGGACAGTTAATTAAATTATGATATAATTAAATGGTGACCTACGATTTATTAAAAATTATATCATCCCACCAACACCACCACTACTTAGCACTGTTCTGGAAGGACTAGCCAAACAATTAGAGAAGTGAAAGAAGGCAAAGTTGTCATTTTCTGCAGATGGTTTGCTTGTACAACTATAACACCCAAGAGAACCAAAAGAGAAACTTTGAGAGAAATAAGAATTCAGTGAGGCAGAAAATTACTGGTCATCAAAAATCAACAGCTTCCCTGTAGACATATAACAAGTTGGGAAATACAATGGAAGGTAGGGTTCCTTTCATAACAACAACAAAAAAGATAAAATACTTAGGGATAAACACAACAAGAAATGTGAGGCTTGTAAGGGTAAAAATGTGAATCACACTAAAGGACAGTAACAGAAAACTTGAATAAATGGAGAGACGTTATTTTATGTGTGGACCACAGTCCTCAATAACTCAAAGATGTCAACTGTCCCCTAAAATAATCCATAAATGTAGTATGATCTCAATTAAAATACCTATGGGATTTTGGGGGGACTTTACCAAAATGATTAACTAAAGTTTATCTGGAAAAGCAAACACAAATGAAGAAAGAGAAAAATACTAAAAGAATAATGAGGTGGGATGCCGTCCCATGGGTTATTAAAACAGATTTTTAATCACTGCATTACAGTAATGAAAACCATTTGGCACTGGTGAAGGTCTAGGCAGACCGATGGTGAGTGAATACCTGCTGCGGGGTGAGGAAGTGGCTATGGGAAACAAGGACAGGGGTCTGATACACAGACAGACCCGGGCTGTCCTCCCAGCCTGTGTGGCCTTGGTCGTCTGCGGTACCTGCTCTGACCCTCTTGTTTCATGCGAGTATGGGGAGAATTCCAGGTAACGTGAACTCCGAGTAGGGGCTCAAATGTCACGGGACTCACTGAAGGGCCACTGTTATTACCAGTTATTTATTCTTTTTTTATTTTAAAATGATTTTAATGATTGGGGGTGCCTGGGTGGCTCAGTTAAGCGGCCGGCTCTTGATTTTTGGCTCAGGTTATGATCTCAGCGTCTTGGGATGGAGCCCCACGTCAGGCTCTGTGCTTAGAGGGGAGTCTGTTTGAGATTCTCTCTCTCCCTCTGCCCCCCCCACTCGCATGCCCTCTCTTTCTCTCTAAAATAAATAAATAAATCTTTAAAAAATACAGTTATTTTAATGATTAGATTATTTTAATTATTTTCAGTTATTGAATTTAACTTTTGGATAGGACCACATTGCCACCCAATCAGAGGCTCACTAGCCACATCCCAGCGCCATCTAGATCTCCCTTTCGGGTATGGCTACCTGCACATCCCTGAGCCCATCCCTCCACCTTTCACAGCGATGAGGCCAGTCTCTCTCCCCCATGGGAGACAAGCAGAAAGTCAAAGTGGAGGCCTTAGGAGATATTCTCAAGAAAAGAGCAAGACTACAGGAAATGTGAGTCTTTGGAGAGAAAAGTGAGCAGCCTCAGAAACAGTCTCTGTTGTTGGAAAGCCTCTGTTACGGGCCTGAGATGATATTATTGAAGACCGTCCCATTCCCAGGCTGAGAGAGACCAGGGGCAATGGTGGGCGTGGAGGAAGCAGCATGGTGAGTCCAAGGGCCAACAGAGGCCCTGGCCTGACTTCAGGGATGACCTTGGGTCACGGTGGGGCTGGGAGCTAGTGATGGAAAGGCCCCATGCAGGCCGAGTAGCCTAGCCTGGTTCCAGCTCCAACCCAGACTGTCAAGAAAGGTTGGAACAAGAAGAAATGGTATTTCAGGAAGCCATGTATAGAAGACACCAGGTGGAGGACCGGGAACTGAGAGACAGGAAGTTCAGCTAGGATGCTGATGCAGCTGACCTGGAAAGGGGGGGTGGAATGACAGGCCCGTTTCAACCAGGCAGCACTCCAGGCTCTCTATTACAAATCTCCCCAGATCCTTAAGATATGTTTGAGATTGGGGTAAATTTATTGGGTCATTTATTGGTAAACTTATTTCTTGAAAGAAGGCTGCAAAATTAGTTAATAAGTTAATACATTTAATTAAATATCTACCCTAGAAAAAGAGCATTGTGTCAGGAAGTCAAGTGCAGGACAACACAACTCAACTCACCATTACACCTTCTTTATGTTTAATGAAAGAGGTTGTATATTTTAACATGTCTGTTGTGATGTTACCAAATATGTAAGAAGCACAAGCTGGAAATGATAGATGACATCCAGTATGGAATTAGAAATCCAAACAATCTGTACACTCTAGGAAATTTGGCATAGTGCAGTAAGATGGAACCCATCAGGGTTTCCTATAAAGTCCTGCTTTTAAGCCTTGGAAATAAACCCAGCTGACGGGACAGGGATGTCCCTGAAACAGAGTCATAAGCTCCCTGAGACTGGCCAATGTGAGCTGGCTGCTTAGTTAACTGAGACTAACAGAGGCTGCATCAAAGAAGTATGAGGTCCAGATGAAAGGAGGTGAGGTCCCACTATAACCTGTGTTGGAAAGGCCGACTATCTACCATACCATCTACCTGCTTTGGTCACTAAACTCATTTGCTGTCTGATGAACCTATTTAGCTGCTTCTACCTACAGCCCTAGAGGGTCATCACCTCCAGGTTTGGCTCCTCTTCCAGAGGGAAGCATAGATGGTGCCTCCACTTCTGTCTTAGGTGTTATTTCTATTTCTCTGCTCTTCTTATGGTTTTTCCAAATCCAGGCCCAGACTCAGTCACAGGGGTCTCATGGCTGTCTGCCAGTTTGGACCCAAGATCTCCGTCATCTAGGGAGAGTCCCTTTGCCCCCAGTCCCAGCTCCACCCCGGTTAGCCCCCGGCCCAGCCTCCAAAGCAGAAGGCACTGGAGCAGATGACCTGAAATGTTCCAGGAGGACAGCGCACAAAGGATCCCCAGCCATCCCTGTGTTCCAGGCCCCAGCTGCTTCCCAGGAAGTCTGGGTGGACACGGGCCCTCCCCTTCGTTTCCCCTCATTTATGGAGAAAAGTGAAAATTCCCTCTTTCCCCCTGATGTCTGGGGTCTTGCCGACAACAGAGCCAGATGACACTGGGATTTATATGAGTTTTGACAACATCAAGTCCCAGAGAAGTCTCGGGGGAGCCGGGCAGGGAGCAGGTGGGGGAGCGAGGGATGAATAGGTCTGTTCTGAGCCCCAGGACAGCCTCTTCCATTATGCATTTGTATTCATCCCGTAGCCATGGCGCTCCAGGCAGCGGCCCAAACAGTCCAGAGCGCACAGCTGTTGAGGAGCTTACAGTCTCAAATTTTCCGCCTCAGAGTAGCCGGAAATCCCTTCCTGAACATGCCCTCCACAGTCTCGCCCGGAGCACTTCTCCCCTGGGATGCCGCAGGCCTGCCTCCTCACCCTCACCCCTGCAGCAGGCCCCCCAGCCCCTGCTCCCTCGAAGCAGGCCCGAGAGGGGCCGGGCGCATTCTCCAAAGGGGAGCACTACACATGAGTTTTGCCCTGTTGGGGAGCAGGGTACACGGTTAGATAGTCAGGACTTGCCTCAACACCTTTCCTCATTAGGGCTTCCTTGGTGGCCCCTGAGGCGCTTCTAAACCCCCCCCCCCCCCCGTTCTCTGAGGTAGAAGGGGCAGCCGCAGAGGGCCCGTGTAGCGTGGGGGACAAGTAATCACGGGCAGGAGGGCAGGGCAGGGACACTTGGGCAGGCTGTGCTCTTCAGCTGGCTCACCGTGAGAGACGGGGTGTAACGCAAGGGGCCACAAGGCACGCTCGGGGTGAGCCTACCCGAGGACAGGGAAGCTGGGGAGTCTATACAGCAATGGCCAGAGGGAGGGCTGCTCCCAGGAGCAATCGGGTGGCCCAGTCGTCGGCTCCCACAGCGGGAGGACGCCTTCGGTGCCGGTGGGGACACTCAGGCGACGGGGCGCAGCGGATACGGGCCACTCAGCTCAGGCCCCGGGAGTGGCGACGGGTCCTCAGCTAGAGTCTCAGTCCTAGCCCGGGACAGCTTCCTCCTCAGGCTGCGGTAAAGTGGTTTTGGCTTGAAAGCCTTTTGTTACAGGACTTTTGGGGTCGGCCAAAAAAAAAAAAAAAAAAAAAAAAAGGCCAGGAGCAAGCGTAAGATGGATGCGTGTTCTCTTCAGGCCAGCTCAAAAATTGCCTCCTCTGAGAGGCCTTCCCTGTTCAGGGCACAGAGGTGTGTGGAAGGAACAGCCGCCCAGCTCGGCTCCCGCTGAGGTGGGCGTGCAGGCGAGGAGCCACCCCAAGGGTGACACTGGCGGAGTCGCTCCTTGGGATGCCTGTGGTAGTCAGCACAGATCTGCATAGAGTTGGAGCCCAAATTCGCCCACTCACCAAGTTCCCAAGCACCTACTGTGTGCCGTGCCTTGGAGGAGGGAGGAGGCGTGGACGATGCCCGGTCAGGTGGAGACAGCTGAGGCAGAACAGGGGCTGCCAGGGGAGCCACAGGAGGAAGATGGACACGAGCTCCCTCTGCAGAGGGAGACCACTGTACTCCAACTGGCCCCGGGCAGCAAGACTGCTGCAAAAATTGTTCTAGAAACAGAAGGAGCGTGCCCAGCTACCAATCACTAAAGAGAACCAGGCCAGGCCTGGGTGGCATTTGTTAAAATGTCGACTGGGTGCTGGGCACCTGGCTGACTTTTTTATAGACGCCACCACACTAAAGCATCCCTGCCACCCCAGAGGGAGTTGCTGTTAGCCCCTATTTCCCAGAAGAGGAAACAGGCTCAGAAGTTGGCAATGACTTACCCAAGGTCATATAGAACGCTTATGTAGTGTTAGAGGAGGAAGCCGTTTGGCCGGAGTTCAGGGAGCGGGCACATGGCTCTTCATACCCAGCTGGTAAGGAAGACCCTTGGTTTCCAGTTTGAGTCTCTTGCAGAGGTTTGAGATGCTCATAAAAATACATGTGAGTGTGATAAATATGCATGTGGAAGGAGGGAAGAGGGGAGCCCAGGTGGGCCCTGGAAACTGGCACACAGCCCTTCTCCATCAGTGCATGGTGGTAAGGTGGCTCTGGAGATTCAGAAGCTTCCCCAGCTGTGACTAATCCACGGTGGGCCTCATGCCCAGCTTAACCTCTCTGGGCCTCCTCTTTGTCACTGAAGATCCAAACATTCTGATGAATTAAATTATACCCCAGTTAGTACAACAGAAGGAGCATGTTTTTGAAATGAGACAGACTGGGTTTGGATCCTGGCTCTGCCACTTATCAGCTGAGTGACCTCGGGCAAATTAAGTGACCTCTCTGAGCTCCAATGACCTCATCTACAAAGTAGAAAAGGAAGTAGCGTCTCCTCGGCAGATTTGCTGGGAAGATTTACAATATGAAAAGTGCCTACCACGATATATGGTATTACTACATAGTTTATTATTGTTGTCATTACAGCCAGCTAACATTTTTAGGTTTAGTTTCCAAGAAGCCTTGATTTCTCCCTACAGACTCTATTATGAGGAAGAATGCTTTATCTCCCTGCATGACCTCTGCTAGCGTTCCCACATCACCAGGGCTGCCCTACCTTCTGCCTCCTCCTCTCTGTTCTGAGTAGGGATCCCGGCACTTTTCATTTCCAGGCAGGTCAGGCTCAGCCCCACCACTGCCCCCTGCCCAGAGCCCATCACTGAAACCTGCCCTGCAGGCTGGCAGCCACAGCGTGGCCCACAGCCCGCTCTGAGGGCAGATGGAGGGAGGCAGAAGAGAAAGAGCAGGAGCCCAAGCATCAGACTGGCCTTGAAACAACTCTGTGATCATGGGCAAGTTGCTTCACCTCTCTGAGCCTCTTAAAATGGGGAGAGCAGCCCCTCCCTACAGTGGAGGGAGGCATTGCCTCCTCTCTCTCTCCCTGCCTTGAGACCTTGCCCAGGCTGCATACCCATCCTTAGCTTCCCTCCCTGCTCTCCCCGTATCAGGGTGCTGAAGGCTGGAGGCCCACTCCAATGCGATCAGCAGGCTTGGGAGGCCCTTGGAGCCGGAGACTGAGCTCCCATGCCGGTCATTCCCCCAGAGGGCCCACTCATGGGCAGGACGGCAGCAAAGCCAGCGGCTGCCTGAGCCTGGCTGCCCTGAGTTGCTCAGGTAGAATCTGGCTCCCTCCCTGTTTCAAGCTCCACTCCTGGGGCACAGGGGCACACAGAGGTGCTGGCCGTGTCAATGATGGAGACTTTGATTGTCGTGGATTCTAATCAGTACCTCTTGATGGACTCCCTGTCAATGGCAGAGAATGGTAGACGTGGTTAGTGAAGGAGAAGGGCTTCGGTTGAACATAGGTTGATTTCAACCTGAAAGTTTTCATTTTGTTGGCTGATAATGTCAATGCTAATAATAATAATCATACCATCACCTCCTATTTATCAAGCCCTATTGTGTGCCCCTCACTCTACATGTTATTTCTAGTCCATAAACATGCTGGGAACCAAGGGTGACCCCCCCCCACCCCCTTACAGAAGAGAGTGCTGAAGCTCAAAGAGGTCAAATCACTTGCACCAGGTCCCCGGCTGGGGATCAAGGAAGTTGAGATTTGAACTCAGCTCAGCTCTACTCAAGGCCAACCCAGGCCTCCCCACAAACCTCCCATGCTGCGAAGTCTGGGTTCACAGCTTCTTCGAGTTTGTCGGCTGCTGTGTCGGGCAATGCACTGACTGCTAAGAAAAGCCACTTCCGGGGCTGGGCAGGCTCTGGTTCACACAGGTTTTGCTGACTAGAGCTAGGATGGGAATGAGCTCTACCGCCTCGGCTGCTTCAAAAAAGGAGCTTGTCCGACAAAAGGAAGTCATCCTGCCCTGTCACCATATCCGTAGGTTTCAGCCTGTGTCCCTGGCCATGAAGCATGAACCTGGGCCGCTGGTACCGCCACGGGGAGCCCTGCCATTGGGGCTGGTCCTGAGTAAAGCTGCCATCCACACTGTCACTGGCAAGCAGCATCTGTGCTACTTAATCGAGTCATCTGTCAGCCTGAACAGGCTGTGGCAGGAAGACCAGAGAAGCGGGAGGCGGGGGCGGGGGTGGGCGGGGTGTGGTCCACACAAGCCCTGGCTCTGTCCCTGGTGGGGTAAAAAGCGGCATACCTCCCTTAACCTCTCTGAACCCCAGGTTTCTCACTTGCCACATGGGGGCAAATGTGTCCTGTCTCATTGCTCGGGACACTTTTGATGGTCAAGAATAACAAAGTGGATTTAAAAGTTAAACAGCAATGACAATAAGTAAGAGGCATTATGCTTGCTGAGACCATAATTCCTCATTGGTAACAACTATTTTTGTCTGCTTTGCCTCTGCCGTTTGTATCCCTAGTGCCTACTAGTGACTGTCACATAGTAGGTGCTCAATTGATATGTGCAGAATGAATGAATTTTTAAGAAATGACTTCCCCAGGGTCACATGGTGGTAGAGATGGGATTTAAAATCTGGGCTGACCCTAATATATATTCCCAATCTGGGGGGCAGGGGGAAAGAGAGAAAAAGAGAGAGAATTCTTCCGCTTATCCCTTAATTCATAAGCAGTCTGGAGGGGGAGCAGGAGCTGAAACAAGGGGTGGGTGGCCAGCACCACCTCAGACGAGTATTCATGAATGTCCCCACCCCACCGCCCAACACACAAATGGATACACTCAGATTTGGTCAGGTGCCTTTGAAAAAGCAAAAAGAGCAATTCCAAAGCAGGCTCTAAAGTGACTTTCCCAAGGTCATCCAGCTGATGAGTGGCAGAGCTGTCAACACTCACAAATACTGGAATGATTTCTATGAAATCCCTGAAAACTGGTTTTTCAAAGATAACTGGCTTTTGACAAATTCCCCAAAGAATGAAGCAAGGGGTTCTGTCCATCTCCTCTGTTCCTGACCCTAAGGCTGCTGGTGGACACAGGCCTGCTTGTGAAAGTCATGATAAAAGAATCCATTGCAGTTGAGGAAAAGGGTAGGCTGAGTCATGAGAAACACCACATCTGCTCCCTGTCCTGCCTCCGCCGCACCCTCTCTCTGGCCTCCACACCTTGGCCTGCCTCCCTCCTTCGGGCTCTACCGCACTCCACGGATGCCCAGGTTTCAGGACTCAGAGGTCCCTTCCTCTGCAGAGCTCTCCTTTATCTGCCATCTGTGCCCCCGTGGTGCCCTCGCCCCACTGCCTGAGGTCTCTGGGAACCTGCGGCTCCTGCTGGACTGTTCTGCTTCTGCTGGACGAATGGGCTGGACCGTGCGGGCCTGTCTTTGCAGCTGCAAAGCCCAGCCCAGATCTGGCCTGGGGGCGGGGGAGAAGGCTCAGCCAGGGTTTGCACAGTGAATACCGACCTGCTGGATGGGGACGAAGCTGTGTCACACAACCCCCTTCCTTGAGGACCCGTAACCTCTAGCTGGGATTGGTCCCATCCTTGGGGGATGTGGGTGCCCACAGTGAGCAGGGTCAAGGCCGCCCAGAAGGGCTGCTAGGTGCGTCAACCAACACCTGAAATCCCATTGCGATGTGGCACTGAGTCACCAAGGAAGCAAGTAGCGGAATGGTAAGGACAGTCTGGTCCCATTTGTGCTTGGTGAAAGAGCAGGTGCACACATTCGTATTTAGATATGGATACAGATGTGCTTGTATCTACCTAGAGCGTATGTGAGGAGCTCCGTAAGACATTGGTCAGAGTGGGCTTGGCTTAGCTGGGGCGCTCCTGAGACAAGCTTCAGGAGCAGACAGTTGGGGGGGGAGATGATCTCTGGAAATACGAGGGAGAGGGCAGAGTGCACCAGAGACGGGAGGAGGACAAGCGAGAGAACGTTAACGAGCACACACAGGTGGGGGCAACTGGGCTCATTGTCTCAGGACCCTCTGAGCAAGTGTGTAAAACGCACCTCAGAACTGTCCTGGAGGCTGGGCAGCCGGGGTCCTTTAGCCACTGACCCTCTCCCCATAATGGTTGAGGGGTACCCCCAAGTTGTAGCTGCATCCCGCTGAGTGGCTGCCTGCAGCCCAGGACGGAGCGGCATGGACAGGTGCCACCACAGTGCCAAAACAGCTGGCCCGGTGACTGCTCGCCACCATGGCTCGGGGGTGCAGTGTGGGCACCCCAAGAATCTGCTAGGAAGCGGGGATGGATGGGGAGCACTTTTATATCCCTGTGGACGTGTTGAAGTGCAAAGTACATTAAGCACAAAGAAGCAGGAAACTCACCTCTCCTCCTGCCACCTAGAAGGAACCTTTGATAACCTGTTTGGAGAATAGCCCTCTAGCATTATTTTTTATAATCTGGCCTTACACATACTTGTTTTGTACTTGTGGATCTATGTATGTATAACCTCGTGCCCCTTCTGTGTTCCCCATGTAATAACGCTGGCAACACCTTCCTTTGAAGCCGGTGCTAACAACCCCTGTAGTCCAGGGGAGTGGGGTGGCCAGCTGCCCCGTCCACTTCCAAGATGGGCTGGCAGGGGGTTGGGGTCCCCATGGAACGCAGAGAGCAGGGGGACCCTCGGAGGTCAGCTCCCCACGTCGCGGCGCAGAGTAGATTTACCACTCTGACGCTGGGGTCCCAAGCTATTCAACACGGTGCTGCCTAAATGGCCAACAGGGCTTTAAATCTCTGCTCCAGGGTCACTTCCATTTTCCTGCTCACTGAGCACAACCAAACTTTTGCTTCAAGGTTGTAAACACAGAAGCGTCCCCCTGCCCTCCCCTCCCACCACAGACAAGGCAGCAACCCCTCACCTGGCACGCCCCATCCCACTCTGCCTCTCCCCCCCCCGCCGCCCCCACGGCGGCCTGGGTGGGCAAGGCGGAGTGCAGGGCCTGACCAGGCCCAAGGAGTTCGTCCTCTGAGCTAGGCCCAAGGTTCTGCATGCAAATCTGACTACAACAGCTCAGGAGCCCCGGTCCTCTGCTGTGTGTCTGCAGCTGTCCCTGCAGCTTTGGGCCCCCTCCACCCCAGCCCTTCCCCCTCTTAAACCCAGAGCGGCTGCTCTTTATGTTTCCAAGCAGGACAGTATAGGCTCTGGATCAGTTCACCCAGGAAGTCAAAGCTCAACTTCGTTTCTCACCAGTTGTGAGAGTGAGTGAGCGAGTCCTTAGACCCCAGGTGCCCCAGGAGTAATGTTAAGAGCAGCGTACTTCTCAAGTGTTTTTAGGCAAAGGAGCCTGGGACACAGTATCATTATTATGATCTTCTCCAGAGTTCTGACTTGTCAGCTGTTGTGTGTGTTGTTTACAGCTATTCTGTCATTAACCCTTAGGCTGCAAGGTAGGCCATGTTATTCTTGCTTTACAAATGAGGAAAGAGCAAAGAGGGGTAGTTTACCCAGAATCAAAGCCCAGGCCTGCCTGGTCCCAAAGTTGGTGCTCTTCAGAGCTATAACCTCTTATACGCACGTACCGTGTGCCGGGCTGTAAACCCTTTGTGTGTATTATCATATGTATGAGCCTTACAACAGCTCTGCAAGGTAGGTGCTATTATTAGCATCCCCATTTTAACATAAGGAAACCAAGGCACAGAGAAGTTAAGTCACATAGGCAAGGTCACCCAGTAACCAGCAGCAGAGCCAGGATCGGAACCCGGGCAGTTGGAGGCCAGAGCTCCTAACTTCTATCCTCTGTGTCTCTTCCCTGCTTTGCCCCTTCTTATTCCATGTGATTCTCCCAACAACCCCTCAAGGTAGGTGGTATTAGCCCCATTTCACAGCGAAGGAGAGTGGGGCTCTGACACACAGCAGGTGTGAAATTAAACCAGGAGACAAGGCATTTCCAGCTGTGAAAATAAAACGGCTTAAAACTTCCCTCAGATTCCTTCTGTATTATTACATTCTGGAAGACCTCTCACTGAGGGATGAGGCTGCAGCGATTTAGCGACGTTGTATTTCTTTCTTGTCCTCCTAGTCCATGCTCTAACTGTACAGACCATTCTGCACGGCGTCGAGGCTTGCAGAAGGGCAATGGGTGCTTTCAGGAGGTGATAGATCAGAAACAAAGTCAGACTGCAGAATACCGAGAAACCCTTTGCCTAGAATTCTGCTGAGCTTTGGGGCTTTGGAGAAGCACTGACCATGTGCCTGGCTCTGTTTGCAAGAACCGCACCAAACACCTTGGGGATCCCTGGGGAGAGTACCTTCTGGCAGTAGACCAGCAGGATAAGCACGGGATGCGTGCTGTTGGCTCCATGCCCATAGTCAAGTGAGGCATTGCTAACTGAGCAGTGTTCTTTGCCACAGAGGCAAGGTAGGGCCTCAGGATCCTTTGCAGAAGAATAGTGTTAGAGGCAGCACCTACTGATAAGAACTACAGTTCGCATCTTCCTTGCAGCTAAGAACGGTATGTGATCACATTTTGGCCATTGAGCTCTAAAGAGGAAGCATGGTGTGGTATTTCTGAGACATCTTTTTAAAGAAAACAGTATGCCCTCCATCTTTTCTTCTGTCCTACTGCCTGAAGTATGGGTGCAAAAGCTGGAGCTCTGGCAGCCATCCTGGACCATGAGGTACCTTTGGGAATGGAAGTCACAAGATGGGAAGGTAGAATAGCAGGCAGAAGGAATCTGGAGCACCGATCACCTCATGGAGCCTCACAGCATCCTTGGACTGCCTGCTTCTTGACTTCTCTTAAATGAGAGAGAAATGAACCTCTATTCTTGTTGAAGCCTAGATTATGGGGAATTTTTGGTCCCAGACAACAAGTAATTCATACTGATACACATCTAGCCTCCAATCACTCCCCCAGGTGTACTTCCAGCAGGCTCTCCAATTTGTCGGCCCCTGAATCTATCAAGCTGCTTCACACCCTGTGCCTGCCCCTGCCACGTGCTGGTCCACCTCTGTCTGAAACACACTCCCTTTCATTTGGCAAATACAAACTCATCCTTCAAACCCAGCTTGAGCGTTCCTCCCTGGGAAGCTGTCCTAGATTCCACCTTTGGAGTTCTCCCAGTGCTCTGGGTCTCATGCTCAACTGCAGCCCCTAAGACCCTGTCCTGTAAGTGTATCCATAGCTATCTCTGGGTGCTCCTGATGGTAAGAGCAATGTCCACGCTTCCCAGTGGGCTGAGGCAGAGGAAGCATGGTAAATGTCAAAGGAATGAGCAATATATGAATGAGTGCCTGGGGCTGGGGGTAGGGGGGAGTCAGACATTTTATGCCATCCAAGCTGCAGTAGCTGCTGCAGCCAGGGAAGGCTTCCCGGAGGAGGGGCAGACAATGGCACAGAGCATACCAGCTCTGGCTATTGGGTCAAGCTACTGCCTGCGGCACAGAAAGTAGGCACCATGAACCCTCCAGAGATCTTTATACGGCTTAGTGGAATGTCTCTAAGATAGTCCGTAAGTGTCTCTGTGAGGTCACGGCCCCCAGCTAGAGCCCAGATCACGGATTGGGAGTGATTGACAGAGCAGCTGCGTAAAGGAGCTCCAGGGCCCTGGGTCAGGCAGGGGAGGGGTCAGGCATTGTTGGAAGCTGAGCTTACTCTGTGCTGGCGTTGTATGGCCATCTGGTTTGGGTCAGAGGTCTCCAGGGACAGGTTTGATTTATAGGCCAGCGCAGTGGCCCAGGCGGCATGGAGGGGAGGGCACAGAGAGGCCAGGGAAGGGGTTTGGGGGAGGAGGAGGGAAGGGCCAGGCAGAGGTCCCCTCCAAGGCTGAGCAAGCATGGGGCTTCTGCTCTGGGCCTTGGAGGGCCTGGGGTTGCCTTTAACAGAGAAACATTACACAATAAAGTATTGAAAAAACCAAGAAGTCTTTATTGTGTGCCCACTATCTACCTGGGACCATATCACATGCTGTTACCGTCTGGGGGAAGGAAGAAATCCCCACGAGCTCCATCCAGTGATGCCAGGCCTTGGACGCTGCGCTAGGCGTTTCACATCTGCTGGCTCACTGACCGCTCTCTGCCACCCCCCCCCACCCAGAGCCGTGATTAGCCACATTTTACAGACGGTGACAACCAAGCAAAAGTGCAGAGTCCCACAGTCTGGGATGGCCTAGGCAGGATTCAGCTTGGGCTTTCTGCCCAATTCAGAGCCTTTCCCCTCTGCCCCAAAGGGCCTCCGGAGGCTCTGGAGTTAGTGGAGCGAGGTAACAGGGGTCAGAGTCCAGCAAGGAGGAGCCACAGAGAAAGCCATCTGAAGATTAGTCACTAAGAAGGTGGTGGCGCCTTCCTCTTTTCTGGGTTACAAACCCCTGCAGACTCCCTCTGTCCACCCCACATGTGCTCCAATAGCACAGAATGGGGTTGTTACTATGGACTGATATCACCAAAGAGGACTTTAAAAACGAAGCCGGCATCTCTCTGAGCCTCGAGAAAGGCTAGCTTAGGCGGATGGAGAAGTGGGGCCAGCACCCAGG
This sequence comes from Callorhinus ursinus, assembly GCF_003265705.2. NCBI lineage: Eukaryota > Metazoa > Chordata > Mammalia > Carnivora > Otariidae > Callorhinus > Callorhinus ursinus. Next base: position 111,248,139 of record NW_027397063.1, read on the forward strand.
CAGGGGCACAGCAGAGACAAACGTGTGGGGCCGAGACGTGCCTGGTGAGGTGTGGATGCCGGTCTGAGGACTGGGGGCCATACTCCTGTGCTGGAGGTTTGAGGGGCCCCGCTGAGGGAGGCCACGCCCAGCGCACAGCTCCTTGGGCTGACCTAGAGAAAGGGGCACACCTAAGACCCCCTCTCCCCAGGGCAGAGCCAGCTGGAGCTTCCCTCCTGCCAGGAGACTGAGAACATGGGGCCCATGCCTGTCCCATGTCCTCTGCAGGACATGTCCTGAATGAAGAGGGGCACCACCCAGGGTTCTATCTGGGGTGTGGGGGGTTGGGTAGCATGGGGACAACAGAGAAACCACAGAGCACAGTTCCCATGGGCCCCCCAAACCAGCTGGGGGAAGCCACAGACCTGGCACACCACCCCTCTAGCTCCTTGGATATGCATGGTGTCCCCCCTGTCCAGTGAGGACACCTGAAGCTCAGGGCGGCGGCGGGGGGGGGGGGCAGGTGTTGTCCCTGTGGCTGGCCGAGGTGACACAGCTCTGCAAAACAGCCTTAAACACGCATCTAGACAAGTTCAGATCATCAAGCTGAGGCTAAGCAAGGGAAACAGGGATGCCACAGGGCCTATCAGCCAGTTTAAAAACCCTGCTACAGCTCATCGTGATCAAAGGAAAGATACTAGGAGCAAGAAAGGAGGCCTTTGGGACATCCTGAAAGGGAGGCTTCAAACTTGGACTCAGACAGAGAAGGCTCCAATTCCAGTTCTAGCCCTGTGACCTTTTAGCTTCTCACAGCCTGTTTTCTCACCCATGAAATGGGGATGTTACTATGACCCACACAGGGCCAAAAGGATTAAATGCATATACACACACACACACACACACACACACACACACACACACACACACACAACACCCTTTGGGGCAGGGAGATGTTTATCAAATATTTCTCTGACATCTTCACTGCCACTTTTGTTGGGCAGCACCCCAGTTCTATGGCAGGAAACGTGGCTCTGGTGGGACTCGGGCTCGCCTCTCTGTGTTCCGCACGTCCGTAGAGCAGACTTCATGAAAAGCCAGAGGCAGCCTGAGCAATGAACCTCCCCAGGGCTGGTGTGTAGCAGGCCATCTGTCATCAACAAGCCAGCCAGAAGGGTCACCTCCCAGCTAGGAATGCAGATGAAAAGCTGATTTCTGCGTGGGGAGGGGGCCTGCATGGTGAAACCAGACACCAGGCTACTTCCTGCCAAGAGTGCTTTGTGAGGTGCCTGCAAAGCCCAGCTCTGGCCTTTGACCTCTGCCCTTGGTTTGTTTACACACCGTGGGGCTGGGGTCAGAGCCTGAGATATGCTGTGGGTTCGGAAAATGACAACCAGACCTAGCCAGATGTGCGTATGTGTCAGGGACAAGGAAAGTGTTCAACAACTCTCGAAGCATGACTGCTGGTGAGAGGCCACCGGGTCAGGAGCAAGGAGGACAAGCCCGCACGGCCCCTTGCATGGTGGCCCCCGGCACTGTTCTGTTCCACCGTGCGAAGGGAAGGCGCCGGTGTGTGAGGGGCTGAGGACACGCACGGAGCGTGTGCTGGTCCTTTTCTCCAAAGAGCCCACCGTCCGGTTGGAAAGGCAGGACAGACACCCCAGAACCTTAAAATCACAATTCAGGCCAGTCTACGATTACAAGTCAACATGAGTAGCCAACAGTGCTCTGTCTGGGAAGCAGTCTCCGACACAGCCTTACGATTTACAGTGTGTTTTCGAGAGTCTGATGCTATTTCATCTCCATAAAAACCTTTTTTTATTTCTCCCCTTTCATCCATGAGGAGGTGGAGGCTCCGTGGGCTCAGGAACTTGTCCAAGGATGCAGACCTAGCAAGGGGCGCAGCTGCTCCCCGATCCTGAACCGGGGCGGGGGGGGGCGCACTGGGCTTTGGCCTTTCTTGCAGCAGCTGCCCCTCCCCAGATGGGGCTCCTGGCCCCTGCTGTCCCCAGCATTCCTGGCATACCTCCCGTCACTGCCCTGCCTCCTGGCTCTCCCCACCCAGGACCTGTGACATTCTCTAAGGTTTCCTTGTTGTGCCCAACGCTCTCTGGATGGACATCTGTGCTGAATCCTCTTCCCACGCCCACCCTGCTCAAGCCAGGCCCAGAGAGCTGACCCTCCTCCTGGCACTGCCTCCAGAATAGTCCCCAGTCCATTATGTTCCCCAGTCCTCCCCAGGGGCCCCACAGCAGCGCTGACCACTAGAACTTTGTGCAATGATGGAAGTGCTCCGCATCTGCATGTCCAACATGGTAGCCACCAGCCGCCTGGTGCTACGGGGCACTTGAATGTGGCTAGTGCAACTGAGGAACTGAAATTTTCACTGAACTTTAATTCATTTAAACTTAAATGTAAGTAGCTGCATATGGCTAGCGGCTGCTATACTGGACAGCACGGCAGTGTAAAGTGTTTGTCATCCAAAAAATCAGATGTGCAGATAGCCTCTGAATATTAGATAACACAGAATAATGGAGCTCCTTTGAGGTCATCTTGTCTAAACCCCTCCTTCCTGCAGTGGAGAAATAAAGGCACAGAGAGGGGAGGTGACTTGCCCAAGGTCACACATAGCCGGTGGCCAAGCTGGAATGGGCTGAGCCAGCTTTCCTGGCTCTAAGTCTAGCATTTTTTCCAGGACCTGACCCCTTCTTCCCTATTTTCCACCCAACACCAGACTCTGGGTAAATCAAGTCAGTTCAGTTCGAGAACGCTTTTTCAACTCTCACATATCTGACAATCCTCTTTTGCTACAATACCCTGAATAACTGAGAGAAGCTGATGGTGTCTGCCAAATAGGAAACAGAGTCCTCTACCTTCGGTGTGCCTCCTGGATGGCTCACCCAGCCTGAAGTGACAAGCGCCCAAGCCACCAGACACCTGTCAGAACCCTGGGGCTCTACCATGCCAAGGGACAGAAGAGAAGGCAGAGTCCACCGGCCCAGAACCCACCCACATGTCCCCCTTCCCAGGATGCAGCCAAGGACATGGAGAAGCCGAAGCACAGTGGACAGTGGCTGGCCCAGACCTTGGCCATGGTGGTGGTGGGCTCCAAGCCCTGGGTCACCCACCCACCTACCACCCAGACAGGGAAGACTGTGAACCACAAATTCCCAGCCATTGTTCACTCAACAACCTGAAGGAACAAAAGAACAGTGTGGGGAGGAGACTTGCCCAGGCCCACATGGGTTTCCCTGCTCCCTTCTCTTGGCTGGCCTGCCAGATGGCTCTTAGTAGACCCATGGAGCTCTGCTGTGTTCAGACACACACACACACACACACACACACACACACACAGAATCTGGAGCAGTGACAAGGTGGAGCTGTGACAAGGTGGAAAAATAACAAATGGGGTTCAAATCAGCTCCTCCACTCACAGTGTGACCCAGGCAAGGCTCTCAAACTTTCTGAGCCTCAGTCAATTCATCTGTAAAATGGAAATGGCAATACCCACCTCAATCAAAGGCTACCTTCACCAAAGTTCCAACAACGGGTCATTTGGTAGAATCAGGAGGCATGTCCCAGTGGAAAAGGAACTTTAAATATTGCTTCTTTAAAATAAGGTTTGTTTACAACTTTTTAAAAAACAGTGAATCATCTGAGTCTGTAGGTTGGAAGAAAATGCCACAGCCTGCAGGCCCCCAAGCCCAGCCTCTGCCAAACCCTATGTCCCACAGCCCTCGCTCTCCCCTGTACCGTGCCCAGCCTTGCTGGCTGCCCTGTTGGCCACACACTCACCACCTTGTACCCACCAACTCAGTGTTCCCCAGATCTTCCCAGGGCTGCTTCCACCTTACCATATAGGTCTCCAATGCCCTTTCCCGGCAGCAGCCCGGAGACACCCCTCCCTCCCTATCACGGTCTCCTGTTTTGCGCCATTTCGTCACATTTCTCTATATCTAGATTTATCATAGATGTGTCTTCTTCTGTTTCTGTCTCTCCTCCTAAGTTGTCATCACAGTACCCCCAGTGCCTGGCACGTAGGAGATATTTAAAAAAAATAGCCATTGACCCATTGGCTGAGTGATAAAAAGCCTCTCTCATTGTGACCATAGCTCTCCAGCGGACTGTGGCACCATGGAGAGTGGACAGTGGGTCTGCCTTGCTCACCACCGCAGCCTAGCTTCTGGCCCAGGTCAGCACAGGTCAGGCTCTTCACAAACACTGAGTGAAAGAATAAATCCCATGGGGCAGATTGGCCCACACAGGACCGTTTGTGGTTGAGGGAAGAGGAATGGCTTATTTATACCGAGATCAAATTAGTGGCTATGAGCCGAGTGCGACTAATTTCAAGGTACTATTCCTGGCTAATTGGAAACGTCTTAGGATTCCCTTCCCTGAAGTTTCAATAGGAAGCCTGTGAACTCTTTCTTTTGTACAGATCCTATAGGAAGAATGTGCTCTTTCTCTGGGCCTTGTCCTCCACCCGAACCTGCAGTGTTTTTTCACCCTGCCATGTGGGCCCTGAGTTATCCAGTCACTCATTCAGTAGATGTTCACTGAGAACCCAGCCTATGCGAGACCACAAAATGCACCGATCGACCCTGATGCCCCTTGGGATACCCCGGGAGGAAACTAGGGGAATAAAGCAGCCTCTCCAAACTCAGCCACCCAACACTGACACTTCGGCCGCATGGACTAAAGATCTGTTTCCTTAATGCTGGAGCCAATAAGAATGATCTTCAGGTGCCCCATGCCCATTCCAGTTAAGACTCGGAGCCCAGCCCCTGCTTCTGCCTTGGACCACAGTTCCCAATAACCAGTTCCTGTAAGTCTGGGACATCATTACCTGCCTAGCACACTCTCCCTCTACGTGACCGGGCACCCCCCACTGCACCCCAGTAGTCTCCTGCCAGCCAGGCACCCCAAGCAGCTGACTTCTAGCTAGTGCTAGATTGATGGCATAATCAAGTGGGAAGTTTGTGACACACACACACACACACACACACACACACACACACACACACACACACACAATCCTGGGTCCACTGATTCTATAGATGAGAGACAGCTGAAATCTGTGTTTTTACATGCTCCCTGAGGGATGCTGATGTCCAGGCAAGTGTGCTAAATGACCAGCTCCAGGACTCTTCACAGCTAAGGGAATCAGCAGGTAGGACCTGACCCAGCAACAGCCAATCAGGGGGTTGCTTCTGAAGAGAAGCACTGGACCGATCAGAGACTCTCAGGATTTTATTTATTTATTTATTTATTTATTTATTTATTTATTTATTTTAAGATTTTATTTATTTATTTGAGAGAAAGAGACACAGCGAGAGAGGGAACACAAGCAGGGGGAGTGGGAGAGGGAGAAGCAGGCTTCCCGCGGAGCAGGGAGCCCGATGCGGGGCTCGATCCCAGGACCCTGGGATCATGACCTGAGCCGAAGGCAGACGCTTAACCGACTGAGCCACCCAGGCGCCCCAGACTCTCAGGATTTTAAAACAAGACCTAGGAAAATACTGTGCCAACAAAGGGCCAGAGTCAGCCAACACCAAGAGGTGCCTGAATTATGAGGAATCCAGAAAAGATACAGGAGAGGTTGGGAACAGGTGGGTGGAAGGGAGCCTAGGGCAGACGTGCAGTTGAGGCTGCAGAGGGGTGCCTGGACCTCTCAGTTCTCACACACCATTACACTAGGCCCTTTCCTGAGACAACCTGGGTCTTCTGAACTCCAGAGGAGCTGGACTAAACGTCCCACCCCCACTCGGCACCTGGCCTCCAGGTGAGCCCAAGAAGTGGCCCTCAGCTCTGCCTCTGGCCCCTCACCCCAGAGGCGGCCATGCTTAGGGAGATGAACAGGATCCCATGTGCCTCTCCGAGCCAGGCCTCGACATCAGGCAGAAAGCTGTCATCCACCTCACTGGACACCAGAAGCAAACCCACCCTCACCCTGGGATACCCTCGTGAAATGCATTTTGTGGGAGAACCATCGACAGGGCAAGATCTGGAACATGGTTGTAGCTCCAAATGGATCAGCTCAAACACTTCTACTTAAATGGCTCCAAAGCCAAGGTGACGCCATCTTTGCTAGCAGATCTGGCCCCTTGCGGCTCCCCAGCGGGGTCACCGGTCTTGGAGGTGGGAAAGATGACGGGCACCAGGTGCCTCATCCGCTGTGGTCCCACAGGGTCATGACAGGGCAGCCAGTGCCCACTGGGGCTCCCGGCAGGAGGGTCATGCAGCGGGGCTCACGGCTCTATTTATAGAAGTGGCTGCCACTGAGGATGAAGAACTGGGGAGAACCAGCATGGCAGTATTTTCCAAGCTCACGCTGTCTCGGCTTAATTTTCATCCCAAGCAAATAAATCATTAAGGAGGCACTGAGTCTTGGAAGATCTGATGAAGAAGGGCCATTAAACAGTACAGCCTTAACTTGAATTATGGAAGGCTTCAGACAAGCAGCCTTATTAGTGTCTGGGCTGGGCTGTAACTCATGCTAACTGCCCCCGTGCCTTAACCAAGGGACACGACTGGGAGGAGTGGCTGGCTCCCCGACCCAGCAAACAAATGCTGTTGCTAGATGGGGATCCTCTTTGCTCATTTACACCCCGTCCCACAAATTTGCTTGCCCCGTGCACTGCTAGCCCTGCAGCACCCACGCCGGTCCGCGGTGCTCCCAGGGGCACAGGTGAGAATGAGCACAGCCTGGCTGTCCTGTATTTGGGGTGTGGAAATGCTGAGGCAGCCAGACTGCTGACGCCAGCTTCAGTAAGCCCTTACGCTAAGGCCCGAGACCACCAGCAAGGCCGAAGGAAGGCTCACCGCGATGCTCTGTGGCCCGGAGGTTAGAGGTGGCGGTGCTGGAGCTGGCTGCCCGGATCCCCGCACAGATTGCTGCCTCCGAGTTTGTGCCGTGAGCGGGCTCTTCATGCCCCTCGGCCTCAGGCTCCTTGTGTGGGAAGTGGGGTGACAGTACCTTCTCCTCATCCATGGGGATTAAATGAGCTGCTGTGCCTAGGGCACTTACGAGCATTTGTATGGGGCCGTAGGGGTTTAAATAAGACAATGGGAGGCATGAGCAGCGCCAAGAGGTGTTTGGTCTTTTGCAGGTGCTCAATCAATGACTGTTAAACAAAGAGCTGTTTCTATTTGCAGTAATCCTTTGCCAAACAAAGTGGGCCTCACCGAAAAGTCATGGATTTCCTTGTGTATACCGTGCTGGCAACGGGGCGACGGGGCGAATTTGGGTTCCAGGACAGGTAAACTGAGTCACGTGGTGGCTGGGGAGGATAAGAACAAGAGGAAAACGGGGCTGGATAGGAAAGGGAGGAAATGCAGAAGACACAGCTAGACAGGGGAAGGGTGGGGAGCACGTGGGGGGACAAGGTGCAGGAATGACCCTCATGTCAGCCAGGCAGGAGGGCTGGTGGGCAGAGCCAGGTTTGGTCACAGTGGGCCCTGTTGGGGAAGTTGGGAGGAAACGGGCCATTTCCAACGAAGAGGTCAGCACAGACCAAGCACGGAGGAGTAAGCAGACTGGCTTGGCTGCAGGATCAGAGTGGGGGCTAGGGAGGTGGACGGTGGGAGCAGGGGACAAGCCGTGCGTGGGGAAGTCTTGCCCTGTGCCCTGCCCTCAACACGCAGCAGCATGAGCCCCACCCAGGGGCTTGTCCGAAATGCAGAGTCTCGGGCCCTACCCACACCTCCTGAGTCAGAACCTCATTTAGCAAGATGCCCATTAAGGTGTGAGAAGCAATGCTGACAACAAGTCTATGGGGTGAGTCCCATCAGCAAACCCACTTTACAGACAGAAATGCTGAGGAAACTTACACCTGGCTCATCCAGGTAGTACATGGAGGGACTGGTGATCTTCACTGTGCCGGACTCCCTGCTCTGTGGTCTGAGCAGGGTGGGGACAGCAGCTCTGACATGCAGGAGGCACAGGGAAGCCACGGAGGGTCTGTCTCAATGCTGCCCAGGCTGTCAAGGCCACTTCCTAGGAAGGCATCATTCTCCTCCTAAACTCCAATGTCCTCTCCCATCTATGTCAGGCTCTTTCAACACAGGCTCACAAACTGCATCGAATCCGCACTCTCTTGTTTCTGGTGAGTGGCGTTTTCAAGGGGGATTGGAGGCCTGGGTTTTAGGTCTGGTTCTGCTGCTAATTAGCCGGTGACCTTGGGCAAACCCTCCCAGCTCTCTGGTCCATTCAGCTCCCCCCTGTAAAGTGGGGGTCTGGCCCCAGCTGCCGGAAGACATCTCTTCCGGCTCCATTGCCTGGGGCCTGCCCTCACCCTCCTGCCGGCTCCTCTTAGCCACCTCTTCCCCCTTCCCTTCCCTCCAAAGGTCCAGCAGGGGCAAGCCCACAGCCGGGCCTCGTGGCCATCTGTTCAGAGACAGATGCTGCCCCTCCAGGCCCAGCACCTCGGCAGCTCCTCCCCACTGAATACCCGCGGGGGCCATGGTGGGCAAGGAGGCCGTGTATTTGTACAGCCTTGCTGAACACACGTCCACCGAGCAAGTCACCACCAGGAACTCCAAAACACTTCCACCAGACACTTAGCTGGAAATCCCTGAAACTGCTCACGGGGAAGACTCAACACTCCCAGCTCATTTGTGACAAACTCACAGTGGTCTTTGAACCTCAGGTGGCATTTCCATCAAGTATCTTAAAGAGAAGAAAAGTCAACCCCCCCAAACCAACATATTCCCTTATGTGAAAGCCCCCAGACCCAAATTTAATAACAATAATTGTTTCCACATTTAATAACACTAACAGTAATTCTACCAATCTACGGGAGCTGTGATAGTCATGAGTGGCGATTTTTAAACCTACTTTTTCCAGTATCTACTACATGCCAGGCACGCGACCAGTTACTTTCTGTGTATCATCAACAATCCCAATGCCTGTGGCACGGTATGTTTCTATTACTTTTGCAGATGAAGACATGGAGGCTCCAGCATGAACTGACTTGCTCAGGGTCACAGCTCATGAGCAGCCCCGTCAGGAGTGAGCCCCAGCTCTTCCCACGAGGCCCCACGGAGGCCCTCTGAGAGGAAGAGGGCAGGTGCATTGTGTTTCCAATGCCCCTGCGTGTGACTCCACTGTGGCCCATGGCGACACTCTCCTGACTGAGCCCGCGTTTCAAAGCCCCCTTCCTGCCCGCAGGACTTCCAAGAGTGAACCTACTCACGACTGTTCAAATGTGAACACCGCCGCCCCCCCCACACACACTCAGAGCGGGGCCACAAAAACCGCTTTCAGCTGAAAGTCTGTTCCTTTCTGTGGCAAACAAAGGGTAGGAGCCAGTTTCTGAATGTCAAGATTCTGAATTGAATGGCCCAGCCTGTCGCGTAGCCTGGGCCTGGCCCGAGTGCGGGGACAGATGTGCTGTGCTCCACACACAAGGAGAGGTGGGACTGGGTCCCTCTAGGGTCAGGCTTCAAGGGGGTGGCCTCTCCTAGCCAGCCTCCCTCTTTTCCAGCCAACTGTGACTAGGATCTGGCTGCAGAAGGGAACAGAAAAGCTCGGCAGGTGGTGGGAGGCCAGTAAATTCACATGCGCTTACTGAGCACCTACTATGTCCTCAGTTCCAAGGGGTACCACAGAGGGAGTCCCTGCCTCAAAGAACTATCACCCTCAGCCCTGGCAAGAGCAGCAACAGAACAGCAACCCACTCCATCATGGACCTGCCCTGGGCAGGTAAGGGCAGGTGACTCAGCGTGCTCACACACACCCTACATAAGGACTGACCAGATTATACAATTCAAATGCTCCTAGTCCAGCACTGTGCTTGAAGCCTCCTTAACAGCAAATTAATGTGGTTCTACTGTACTTTAAACTTGAAACCAAATCATTCACAAGATTCATCAAGGGGCCCAAAAGAGCTCAGCACTGGACGTGGGTAAGCATGGTAAGACCCACAGCCCCCTCCAGCACACCCGCCCCCAACTCTGAGCCACATGCTGGACCATGCTTCGTTTCTGCCTCATTTCTAATCCTCACAGCAACTACGCAAGGCACATATAATTATTCCCACTGCACAGAGGGGAAAACGAAGGCTCAGGGATGTTAATTAGCCAGAAGGGGGCAGAAATGAAATTTAAATTGGAATCAAATGTTTATTCTCAAAGATTGGAAAATGCCTAAATGTCAAAAAAGTGGGGGTCTGAATAAAATAGTGATACAACCATACCAAGAAAACTCAGGCAGCTGTTAATAAAGAATGAGGCAACTCTATAGTAATCATATTAAATAATCACCAAGATCTATGAAGGGGGAAGGGAGATGCAGAGCAATGTTTACAGCATGATCACATTCATGTAAAATTTCTCTGTCATAAATTTCTGGAAGGACACATGCAAAACTATTAATGGTGGTTGCCAGCAGGGAGAGGAGCTGGGGAGCTAATGGGTTGGGGGGATGGGTATTTCATTGTAATATTTAAATTTGTTGCTATGTGCACAGTTTGCCTTTCAAAAGTAAATGCACACATATTTTTAAAAAGATTTTATCTATTTATTTGAGAGAGAAAGATAGCAAGAGAGAGCATGAGCGGGAGGCAGGGGGATGGGAAGGAGAGGGAGAGGGAGAAGCAGGCTCCCCACTGAGCAGGGAGCCTGATGCGGGGCTCGATCCTGGGACCCTGGGATCATGACCTGAGCCGAAGGCAGATGCCCAACCGACTGAGCAATCTAGGCACCCCAAATGCACATATATTTTTAAGTCCCTCCTCTATCCATTTCCTTACACATGCCTCCTGGGTCACCATCCCTTGTTTTGAGTAACTCACTTCATCTCCACTTGGGGAAAGAAGGCACACATGTGGAAAAGTAAGTGAATTGGGTGGATGGGGGAGACTCGGTGCTGAATGAGGATGCAGGGGGCAGAGCCCTGGGCTGAGGGCTAGGGTGGGCTGGGGTCAGGGCAGAATGATAAGAGGGACCAGGCCTGGGTCGGGAGGGCCGAGGAGCTACATCTCGATGTCAGGGAGGCTGGGAGGACCGTGGCACCTGGGAGACACCTGGGAGTCAAGCAGGAAGGTGGTGAGTTCAGTGCAGACTGGAGGATGTCTCTGGCAAGGGGACGGTGTCCTTGTACTCAGCCTGGTAGGAAACTCTCTCTGGCCTTCATCAATACCAGAAGCCTTGGCTGGCTGCCAGTGTCTTCTGCTGAGCCGCTGCGCCAATAAATACTTGTTGGCAGGTCAATTAAACCATCTAGGAACAACGTCTGGAAATACAGTTTTCCCGGCTCGATGCAGGTGGACAAGCCCTCTCTGCCAGTTAGGCCTGAGATCCTACGTTTCCCACTCTCTAACCCCCCAGAGAAGGAGCCTTGGCACTGACACCTGCTCTGTGGAATCAGGCTCTACGTGGTGGGCAAAATGGAGTCAGGGCTGGCCCAGGCAGCAGGAGCAGGGCACAGGAGTGCTGATGGACTGGGGTGAAGCACAGCTCTCCTGCTGGCTACCTGCTTGGCCTTGAGCAAGTTCATGAGTTCTTTACCTCTCCAAGATTCCATTTTCCCATCTACAAAATGGAAATAACAGCAACACCCCCTCAAAGTTTATTGTATGGGTTAAGAAAAAAAGAGAGAGAGAGAGAGAAAAGAACACTTGGCCCAGAGCACAAAACATGGGTGGTATAAAAAAAAGCATAATCGTTATGACCCCCAAATCAAAGCTGCGCAGGGCTCCAAGCCCACCTTTCTCTGTCTGGGGCTCCTCTCCACTTCCTGTGTCGCCCATACACCACTCACCACCCAAGATCTCCAAGACAGGAGACAAAGCTGTTCTGTCAAGCTTCCTGGCCTCCAACACGTGGCAGGGGGAGCCAGGGAGCAGAGGAGCAATTCCAGAAACCAGCCCAGAGCCGATTCCAAAGGCCTGGCCCACCTCACAACAGCGGGGCCAAACCTCACAGCGGTTGGGACATTTTCAGTGACATTCTCCTGTTAGCGACCAAAGCATGCCTGATTCACAGACACTGCTGGGCTGTCCTGATGCAGCTAACTTTTCAGAACACCCCATGGAGCTCTGTGCTGAGCCGAGAGCTTTGAGGGCTGGGGATGAAAGCTGGAGGGAGGAGAACGGCCAGGACAGCATCTCAGGGTCTCACCCAGATCCACGGCTGAAGGAAAGGTCCAGGTGGCTGCGTGACCACCCAGCCCAGTGGAGCAGTCTCTCCTGTTCCTTCCCTTCCTGCCCCCTCTGCAAACATCTCCACAAGGGGCCCATTGGGCCAGTGTGCCTCATTTTGAATATCCTGGTTCCCCCCATCACTAGCTGTGTGATCTCGAGGAACTGACTCAAGCTCTCTGTGCCTCAATGTCTTCACTGTAAAATGAGATAATACAGGCATTTGCTGAAAGAGTAGTTGCAAGGATTAAATGAGTGAAAATTTGTACAATGCTTAGCATGAAGGCCAGCGCAGACTAAGCAGTACGTAGGAGGTAGGTATGGGTGGTGTGTTATTATTGCTGTTATCACTTGGGCTGTGGACCTGGTCATCCAGAGACAGCTTGCCCGCTCGCCCGACCTCCCCCCTGGGCATCCTGCAGCTCTTTGCGGTAAACCCTGAGATGCAGACCTGCTCCACTCCATGCCATGGCTGAAGAACGCATTTGCAACAGGAAAACATGCTTCTAGGAGCTCTACCCCCAACGAACACATGTTCACAGTTAAATGCGGTTAGTCCTTTTTGAGTCTTGCTTTCATAGTCATAAAAATTCAAACACTGAGAAAAGGATATCCATCAACTTGCTTCCATCACATTAGAGGAGAAGCTTCTATTCAAGCCACTTTTGTTGTATTCTATAGGTGAAGCTCAGGACCTGGCTCAGCTCACCTAGTTAATGAAAGCCATGAGCACCAATGGCTGTGTGCTCTGTGCCTGGAGCTTTATCATGCCCATTCTACAAGGGAGAACACTGAGGTTCAGAGAGAGGAGGTCATCCTTGTGCCCAGCCTTTTGGTGAGCACTGGGGCCAGAGTCGAATACGGTTTGTGAGGGGCCTTGGGCATACTTCTCTCCCCAGTGATCTTCTGGGGAAGCAACCCCAGAGAGCAGCCCTGCCTTTCTGTTCCGCAGTCTGTCTCTGACGGTGCTTCCCCACATCCCTGTCAGGTCCGAGTGTGGAGACTTGACATCATGTCCACAACCAATGTTGGCTCAGAATTTTCATGTACAGAACCCCACCTTGGGTCACCTTCCCTGCCCAGGGACTCCCTAGGGCCAAACCCTTCCCGGTGCCCAGGGATGCCCCTGGTGGACATCAGCCCAGGTCACGGGCTACAGGCATCACGCAGCCCCCTCCCAACCAGCCCCGATCAGACTCCACCGTGGCACGTCCTATGGCCCACTCTGTGGTCAGGGTTTGTCCTAGGCTGACCATGGCCTTTCAAAGCCCAGAAAAGCTGAGGTCCCCCTCTCTGCCATCATATCCTGCCCATAATAGAGAACATTACTCCCATCTGGAGAATAGGCCAGTGCCACGGCAGACAAGCCAATCCTGACACGGAACGACAGATGCTACAGGCTTGCCTCACGTGACATCTTGTCCTTCCCTTGCCTCCTGACGAGCATTCCAGCTTCAGCCAAACTCAAAAATCACTGCAAGTGGGGAGGAGGGTGGAATAGGCCAAGTTTCAGCCACACCAACCTTCTCCAGCCACCTGAAGGATCCCGGAGCTCAAAATGCCCCAAGAACAGCTGTCCTTTCCCACCCAGCTCCCCACCAACATTGCACCAAGGAGGATACCATGGCTTGACTGCTCCTCAACCTAACATGCCTGGGGGAGCCACTGGCCAGCCTCTTTAGCACCTTAGCTTTGTACCTGAAAACCAAGCAACAGATAATAGCTGAGTGTGAACCAATACTCAAGAGGAAGCACATCTTGGGGGCCCAACTGTTGGCTCAGGGAGCTCCTGCTGGCTATTAATGCCAGCCACCATATAGTTGGTACCACCATACCGATCTCACAGCAGCTATGAAAGGGACCTGATACTGTCCCATTTTACTGATAAGCAAAATGAGTTGTAAGGCATTGGAATGACTCACCAGAGACACAAAACCATTGAGCAGTGGGGATACAGTTGGCACTAAGGCGTGTCAGACTCCAAAGACTTGTATGCCAAGTCCACTCTTCTGCTGCCATGATAAATTCTGGCAAGTAAATTTTCCAATTCTGCTTGAAAAGAGTGTTTGTTGTTGCTGTTGGTTTTCTCAGCACTGGGGTTTGCCTCGCCCCCATGTCTATGAGGGTTCCAGGCATTCTCCACAAGGCACTGGGATGATTAAACTAGCCCTTCTCAGGACACACTCATCTGCTCCTAGATCTAACTGGTTAATCAGAGAAAACAGAACAACACTTTGCCATGAATGGCAATCTTCATCTAACAACCATGAAAATAAAATCTGAGGAAGAACGTCGCCTATTACACCAGAGAGATGAGCATACCATTGGGGTGCCTGGGTGGCTCAGTCAGAGAGATGAGCATACTGGCCACATTCTGCTGGCCCGCCACCCTTGAAAACAGCCAACCTACCCTACGCTCGAGGTAAATATAAATTTTACTTGAGTAAAATCTTGTTCTTGACTTCTTTTCTGGGGTGGTACACTCAGTCCCTCAACTGAAGGGGGGGGAGCATGGGAAAAGAATAGGCTTCGGAGGCTGACAGACCTGGGTAGGCGTTGGTTCTCAGTAGCTCTGCTCTTCTGTTTTCTCCTCTCTGAAATGGGGGCAATTATAGCTCTCATCTGACATGAATAAACTGGAATTCTGGCTGTAAGCACCTGCCTCTGTGAGCTTCATCAGGGGCGTGGCAGGAAGTGTCATGTGTGGATGAGGAGTGGATAAGCCCGCAAGGCTCCTCCCAGCTGGTGGCCACGCATGGCTCTGGGCAGAGGCCACCCTGCATCCCTGAGGGACTCCCTCCTGAAGCCATAACCAATTTTGTTGCCATGATTTTTAAGCTGCCTCACAGCACGATGGTGCCTGTTAAATGAGAGGAGGCCTCAAAGCTGCCAGGGACCATCCCCCAGTAGTCTGGGGGCTTGTCTACAGCCTGCAAGGGGGTTTTGTTTGCCCACATGGTGTTTTCAGCAGCTGCCAACTTCAAAAATGGGGCTCTTTCACACAAATCTAGATTCCTGGGTCCTCTTGGAAAAAAGCAAAAGATTCTACAACTTCGGGCTCTCATTCCCAGGAGGTAATAATCAGCTAGAGATGAGGGCCAGGTGACCCCTTTTAACAGACTTCACCAGGGAGAGCTGGAAATTGGGTGTTCAGTCCCTGCCTTCAGTAGGCGGTCAACAAATGATAGTTGTTATTATCATTACTTATTATTTATCAGTAACTCAGAGTACACGGCATTCAAGTGCAGGCACTATGCCTTCTACTGTCACCCTCCTCCTGCTGTGAGCTTGAGGCCTGGCACACAGGAGACATCAACTTGTACGACCCTTATGCAGACAGCAAGATTCATGATTAGTATCAACACAGGAAGCCCTTATTAGGTGCCAGTCACTGGTCTAAGCACTTCACGTACATTATCTTAGTTGCTCCTCACAACAACCCTGACCAAGATTACTATCCTTGTACCACTTTTGCAGGTGGGAAAACTGAGGCACAGCGCAAGACCACCAAGCCAGTAAATGAGAGATTCCCAGAGTTCACATCCTCTACCGGGCAGGGTCGACCCCGAGTGACAACGGAGGGGGGGGCCTCCCCTGCTCCCCGCCGCCCTCCCCAATGCCTCCGGTGACAGGCAGCCTCTGGAACCCCTGGCCCTTCCCCCCGCCCGCCCCCGGACTGGGCACTTACGGTCAAGGCCGTTGATGTAGCGCATGGTGACTTCGCAGTGGCCCCACACGGCACTCACCACCGGGTACAGCTTCTTACCCTTGAGGCCGCGGAAGGCGACGCCCAGGTACTGGCCATCCACGACGAAACTGAGCGTGCCCTCGTCCATGTCCAGCACCACGAGCAGCGAGTCAGGCAACGCGAAGGCCTCCTCGGGCCCCAGGAAGGCGGGGTAGGCCACTCCGGGCCTGTTCTTCCCATCGTGGTAGAGGCGGCTGCGGCCCAGGTCCCAGCCCCACGACTCGGCGTCGCTGCCCACCAGTGCCGTGTAGCCCACCGAGTGCAGAGGAGCCCGAGCTGTGGCCACACCAACTACGGCGTGGGTGCCACGCTGCCGCGCCGGCCAGTTGATCTGCCACGCGTGCAGGCCGCGGGCATGGCCCACCTTGCCACGGATGCCATCCGTGCTCTGGGCCACCGGGTGCCGGTGGAAGGTGAGCCGGTCGTCATCCTTGACGAAGACATTGAGCGAGCGGTCCTCGGGGTTCCACGCGTGCCGCAGCTGCACTGCGGGCCCCGCAGCGGGCATGTCCAACAGCTGGTCCAGCCGCGCCGGCCGCCCCGGGTCCGCCCCCTGCAGCTCCCGCTTGGCCGGCCGCAGCGCCGGCTCCCGCACCTCCACCGACTTGAGGCTCCCGGAGAGCTTCTGGCCCATGGTTCACTGCCGGGAGGGGGCCGTTGCAGGCCACTGCTACCTCGTGGGAGCTTCCGCTCCCCACAGCCAGGGATGGGCCGCCGGGCTGCGTACCAGACTTCTGGACCGTATACCTCCACAGCCTCTGCCGGGCTGGGGCAGGGGCCCAAGCTCCTGGAAGAAAGCAAAGGGCACCGGTTATGACAACAGCATCAATAGCCACTTATGCCCCTCTAGAGGCTGGGTCCTTTGCGTACATTAATGAGAACAATCAAGTAATATAACGATATCTGGTATTAATCTAGTACTTTCCATATGCCAGACACTGTTCCAAACAGTTTACATTATCATTTAATCCTTAAGTCCTCCCTGTAAGACATGTACATTATTATTCCCATTTTATAGTTGAGCAAACTAAAGAGAAAGGCTAAGTAATTAGCTAAAGTCCCACAGCTAATAAGGTGCTGAGCTCAGATTCACATTGAGATCATCTGGCGTCAGAGTCCATGTTCTACTCTTCCAGTAATCACAGACAATTTTATTTTAGAAATAAGGACTGAGCCTAGAGGAGTAAAGTGATTGACCCAAGACCGCAGAGACTGGAGAAGAACCCAGGTGTATTTTGTCCCAGGGACAAGGCCTGTGCCGAGGCTGAGGGGACACGGGTCCAAGGACACAGGGATGCAGAAGTATAGGGTGTGGCCCGTTGGTTCCCACCCCGGCTTCCCTGGGGAGCTTAAATAGTCTCTAAAGTGTAGCCAGCCTCAAGAAAGAGGACAGAGTGAGGAACCCGCAAAATCACCCAGGGACATGAGCATGGACACAAGACAACCATCTGAGGATGGGGTGGAGTCTCCATGGGAAGGTGAGTGGGAGGCAGGGGATAAGGGGGCTAGTGTCCAGGCTCTGGAACCAGGTAGAACTGCATCCAAATCCCTGTCTCCATCTCTAAGCTGTTTGTCCAAAGAAAGGTCTCTTAGCCTCTCTTAGACTCCGGTTTCCTCATCTGTAAAAGGGGGGTAAATGATGCCCTCTGTGTAGTGTGGTAATCTGCGAGACAATATAAAGGGCCAAGCCTGAGACTCTGTGGGCAAGGTTTTCCTCTCTGGCTCTATCCTCTGGGCATCCCACAAGTACCCCTTCCCTTTGGATGGGCCTGCTCTTTCTTTGGGCACATAAACACTGGTTAACAACACTGACCCTGGACAACCTCCTCTGAGGCAGGATCCTGGTTTCCAGGCAGGAGGATTTGGCCACCATCTCTAGGAGGCCAGCCAGAACCCAGGGTGCTTGAGCTGCTTGGAAAGCCCTGCATGTGAGGAAAGATGGAGAGGTGAGCCCTGCATCCAGTCCAGAGCACAGGCGTGTGCACTTCCCTCTGGCCTAAGAGCTGCTGGGTTCTGAACAACCTCCCCCAAGACAGACCAAGAGGCAGGCATGTTTCATGCCCTGCCCTGTCTGGCCACAACCTCCCACCCAAATAGTGGCACACTCCCAGGCACAGTCCAAGGGGGGAAGGAAAGGACCCTGCTGCCGCACAGCACACCAGGTATACCACGGATTCCTTTTTCACTCTCCTATTTTATTCTCAACTCCCATTTTCTTTCTTTTCTATTTGCAGACCCCAGCTTTAGCGCATGCCAACCCTATCCTGAGTGCCCTGGCTAATGTTTAATCTGGTGGAAACCAGAGCACGTAAAAATGTGCAACACTAGACACTCCTAAGATAGCAGGATACAGTTACTCCTTTTCGTATCCCAAATCACCTAAAATAAAGGAGAAAGAGCAAGAGAAATGTAAGTGTTATCTTCAGCGAAACTAGAACACATTTGTAACCCAAACCACAACTTCTAAGGAAAGACTGCCAAGAACAGTAAAGGGCTGCCAAAAGCAGCGAAGATCCAACGGGGGCGAGAGAGCACCTGTGGCCGCAGATCTCGGATAAAGTTGGCAGAGCCCACCAGTAGCTGGCCCTCCCTGATGGAAAAAACCAACGGTTCCCAAACAGAAGAGCAGGAGCTGCCTCGGACACCTGAGGCTAAAGGAGGGCAGGGCTAGCAAAGGAAACCTCAGGCTGCCATCATGGCAGGAAGCAGTGTGTCTATGAGGCAGAGCAGGAGGAGGGGCCTGCACTGGGGGAAGCCCCTGGCTACAGATCTCTGCTGCCTGGGCAGAAGGAGGCCAAAAGAAATCACGGCCATAGTCCTGGGAACAAAATTGCCACGAACCAGGGAGCCATCATCCCGTTCTCCTAAGATACTTCCTGGCCTTTCCTCTACATAAATCCACTGCAAAATGTCGATCTAAAGAAGCTTCTCCTCTTCAAAGGGGAACAAGCACAGGATAGAGACAAAGATGCTTACAGGAGAAATAAAGGAGGAAAAGGGGGGGGGGGAGGCAAACCAAGCAAATTCACCAGGAAAAAAGCTGTCACAAAGCACATAAAAATTGTGACTAAATTTGTAAACTAATTTTGTAATCACTTATTTCAGAAGGGAGACAACTAGCACAGTCTTAAAAAAAGATAAAATGCATCTTACATAGTTATAAACATCCGGAAGGACTGAAAATAAAATACAAACCTTCTAAATTGTCAGAAAGAACACAAAATAAAACAGACCACACAGTGAAAGATTTTGCTGTAAGAAGCAATAGAAACAATAACACAAAGACATAAAATATGATAGTAAACTAAGCCAGAAATACTAGCTATGTCAATGAATGGCCATGGTAAACTACACACACACACACACACACACACACAAAAAGTCTAAGATTGGAAATCAAGATAAAACTCCCAACTGTATGCTACATATAAGAGATATCTCCAAAGCAGAGAGACTCAACAGTATTAAAGATCTAACACACCAAGTAATAGCACCAAAATTCACTGCAAAAGCTACAGCAAATACAAGGACAGACAGATACACAGTAGAGGCAGGTAACTTTAATGTACCCTTTTTAGCTTATGACAGGCCAATGAGCCAAATTAAGTAGAGACATAAACAAATCAAAATTGCATAACTAATAAGATAGGTCATTTCCCATTTATTAGGCTACAAATAAACCATACACAAAAAAGGCAGAGATAATAGAGAATCTACTAACAAAAGAAAAATTAAAACCTAATCACAAAATTATGATACAGAATCCTACCACTTGGATATTTTTTAAAACTCTCTTCTAAACAACTCAAAAAAATCTATATAGATTTTGCAGAATATAGAAAGAGTGAGAATAACAGAACACATCCCACATCTTAGAGCCTGTGGGATCCTACTAAAGTAGATCATGACTGGTGTACTTATACTAATAAGTATAAAAACATGAAAATAATGAATTAAGTATAATAAAATAGAAAAATAATAGAACTAATAAAAAGGTCTGAAAACTAGTTCTTTGGGAAAAAATACCACATAAACAAAACAAAACCAATAAAACATAAAAACTCTCTAATGCAATCATTTAATCTACCATATTATATTATCTATTATAATATTATTATATCATTATCATGTTGATAGTATGTCATGAAATAACATAACAGGATGTAATGAAACAGTACTTTGTCTCTATGGTCTTCTTCCACAAAAACCCATATAACCCCAGTCTAATAATGACAAAGACATAGGATAATTTCCAGTGGGAGGCATCCAACAAAAGACTTGACCAATACTCCTCAACACTGTTAAGGCCACTGAAGACAAGGAACAGCTGAGAAACTGTCACAGCCAAGAGAAGCCCAATGACAACTAAATTTAGTATGGTGTCCTGGAACAGAGAAACAATACTGGGTGAAAACTAAGGAAATCTGAATAAAGCCTGGCCTTCAGGTAACCATATATCAACACTGGTTCATTAGCTGCAATAAATGTACCATACTAATGGAAGATTTTAATAATAGGAAAAACTAGGTGTGAGTATATGGGAACTCTACCTACTTTCTGTGTAGTTTTTCTATAAATCTAAAAATATTCTAAAAATTAAAGTCCATTAGAAAACATTAAACCACTTTTTAAATTCTAGAAAATGTTAAAAAATGTACAAACTTAAAAATCACCATCTGACTCATTAACCAGATGTAAAACACTATTAGCATTTGGATGATTTCATTTTATCTTTTTTTTAATTTACAAAAATTAGTGAATTTTCTTTCTATTTATATGTTGGCTAACTGAATTTAAATTTAAAAAAATAAAAAAAATTAAAATTGGCGTCATGGGACTTTATTTAGGTTATTTCACCTAAAATTAAACAATTCACATTTTTACATATTACTAAATATATTTTAAATGCAAGACTTTGATGACTAAAATAAAGAAACAATAAAACCTATCAGCCATTTAATCTAATCATTTAAGGGGGAGAGAAGACCCAAACATAAGAAATAAGAAACGAAAATGGGAAACAATCAAGTTGCATAGCAAAAAGCACTCATAAAAGAGGTTAGACTAGCTTGTTGTCTTTTTTTTTTTAAGATTTTATTTATTTATTTGAGAGACAGAGAATGAGAGATAGAGAGCACGAGAGGGAAGAGGGTCAGAGGGAGAAGCAGACTCCCCGCTGAGCGGGGAGCCCGATGCGGGACTCGATCCCAGGACTCCAGGATCATGACCTGAGCTGAAGGCAGTTGCTTAACCAACTGAGCCACCCAGGCGCCCTAGCTTGTTGTCTTAATATGGGGAAATACTTAAGACACAAATTACAAATATATGACAAACTACTATAAACTGAAGAGAAGACCAACCCACATACAGAATGTGAAAGATACAACAAATAGTTCACACAAAAAGAAAAACAAATGGCTCTTTTGAGAAGATGTTCTACCAAGTGCATAATAAAAGAGAAACAAGTTAGAACTACAGTGAAATACCAGTTTTGTCTATCAGATTAGCAAAGCTCAAAAAATTAGATAACACCTTCTTGGAGAAGCAGACAGGCTCATACATTGCTAACCTGAAGGTAAAATGGTGTAACCTCTGTGGATGAAGAATTAGCACTGTCTCTCAGAATGGCAAGTGTACATTCCACTTCCAGTATTTATTCAGTATTAAATGTGCAGAGCTACATACATATGTATAATACATCATACATATATATTATGTATCATATATAAAATACATGTGTATATCAAATATTATATATATATGTAGGCAGCATTTTTTGTAATAGCAAAATATTGGAAAAAACCCAAACTAAAGCCAGGCTAAATAAATTTTGGTAAATCATGTGATGGAATACTATGCAGTTGGAGGACAGAATGTACTGACATGGAAGATTCAACAGAGAGATGAAGCTGAACAAACAAGGTGCAGAACATGCTGTGTGGTATGCTGCCATTACTGTGGAGGGAGGGGGGAGGGGGAAGAGGGCAGAGGTAGGGGAGTGAGGTGGGGGTGGGGTCTCTAACCCAAAGGGCCCAAATGGAAATGAGGACCAGTTGTGTCTACAAGAAAGCTGGACCCTGTAGTTCAGTTAACAAGACAACTTGCTTTTTCCTCTATTCACCTTGAAGCTCCATTGCAACCTTCACCCAGCCCTTGAGCCTCAACCAATTGTGAAAAATAAGCATGATAACGTGTGAGTGGTACAGGGTGTGTATGGCGGATTCAATGAACAGAACCAACACTCATCCGGGGTCATCTCTGTAAGTCTGTACAGTCTGCCCTAGCGCATCAGACTGCGAGGGGGTTGGAATCTGACACTTTTATAATTCACTTAAAGGCACCTTATAGTCCCATTCTAACAGACCGGGAAACTGAGGCGCCAAGCAGCCTGAGCAAAGTGACAGCGGGGCTGTTCCCATCCTGAACACAAAGTCCCCACTACGTGTGCTTTCTCCATCACTAACCGTAGGTATCTGCACTCTGTTCCAGGTGGCCTCACAGCTGCTTCACAGGAACTGGAAGTCACGTGCCCCTTTATCCAAAACAGGGGACAGGTGCAGAGAGGGTCCCAGCAAGTGGAAGGACTGAGATGGGCCCCAGGGCCATGGTAGGGCAGGCCCGTGCTCTCCCACTTTCCTCCGCACTGCTAAGGACGGGGCTTCTGCATGATGCCAAATGTGTTCAGTGCTGTGTGGCCCACAGGGGACATGTCTAAGGGCAACTGCTTTACTCTTGTACACAACCAGGCCAACTTTGGAGTTGTTGCTATTGAAGAGACACCCTCAATGTGTTTGAAAGCAACAGCCAAGCCACATCCCCAGAGGAGACCCACGCTGGGTCACTGAGGGCCTCAAGGCCTCTGCCCCATCAGTGGCAGCTGGGGATCCCAGAGGCTGCCCACACCGGGGGCGAGGCAAAGCAGACCTACAACAGACGGCCCCTTTGCTGCTCACCCCACGACAGGGCCCGATCGGAGTGCTCATGTCCACTAATGGAAAACTAGCAACCGCGCCATGTAACGAAGGGCAGAGTTTGAATGCCCGGCTGCCCACTGGGCCCCGGCAAGGACGTAAGCTCTCTGAGACTCACCTGAAAAGTGCCGCTAACTCTGCTAACCTTGCCCGCCTTTGCAAGGATGTCTGTAAAGTCTGGAATGGCACAGGGCACCGAGGAGCTACCCAGGAAATGTGAAGCGCTCCTTTAAACTGCGGATGTTCTCCGACACTGCCGTTTCAGCCCCTGAACGCATCCTAAAGAAATGACCATGGGTGTGTGCTAGGATTCAGCTACAGAGCAAAGGCCAGAGTGGTTCATAGCAGCAAAGAATGGAGGTCAGTGCACATGCTCAACAATAGGGGACTATGTCTTAGCTTCTAGCCCAGCTCCTGGTCTGGAGTCGGGGCTCTATTCTGCTCTCACCTTCCCTGTTATCTCCTCACTGCCTCTGCAGTCCTTGCCCCAGGGAAGTTCCGGCTCCTATGGTCGCCTTTAACTGGTCACTGAATAACAAATGAATAAAAGACAGGCTAAATAATTTGGTTTTAGTCCCACGGAAACTGTCAAGGGCAATGGTCAGGATCAGGATGGAGGGACAGAATGACCAGCTGACTCCAGGCCAGAGCTGGGAGGAAGGAAGTTAGTAACACAGTCTCAAATCCTAAACCCGGGCTACAGGTCCGTCTTCATGTCTTTGTCCAGGTGGGTGGAGCTCTTAGTCCTTCCTTCTTCCTCTCCCCAATCCTGCCTGACAGCTCCACCTCCTCCAGGAAGCCTGCCCTGATCCACCAGGCCTTGAGGAACCTGCCCCGCAACTCTGTCCACCCAGAGCTGGCCTGAGCTCTCTCTGGTCCTGCTGATCTGTTTTTCTTTCTACCTTGAGGGGTGTTCCTCTGAGCACAGGAGGCTTTCACCTGGGCTTCTCTGCTCCCAGCAGCCCAGACACAGGCAGCATGTTTTAAAGACAGGGTAGAGTATATGTATGAGAGTGGGGAGGTAGCCCTGAGCTTCAGGGAGGTCTCATTTTCTGCTCTTTTTTAGAGGATGTAGTCAGGAGATGGGAACATGGGCCCTTGTTCTGCCCCTAACAGTGTCATCTCCTCTGAGCAGCGGACTCTTGGCTGTCACCAGTCTGCCCCTTTGCTAGATACTGCCGTGCACGCTTCCTGCCTCAGTCCTCACCTATTCACTCAACAAACACTTAGAGGATGGCTGCCACGTGCCAGACCCTGTGCTGCTGGGAGCTGGGGATAGAGCAGGAGCCCCGTCAGACTCAGTCCCTGCCTTCTCTTTTCAGCCAGAAGGAACGGGTCCCTGTCACGTTTCTCTTCTTTTCTCCGCCACAGGCCAGGCACAGAGGAGCTACAACAAAGTCCAAATTAAGCTATAGCAATAGTGTCATCTCTCAACCCAATAAGCAGAAGGCACACTGCACACTGCCTAATGGTGCCCCTGTCCCATTCCCCCCAAACCACACTCAATGTCTTAGTTTATGCTTGGATGGGATGCTTAATGACATTATCTGGAAGGGTCTGCCCCGGGGCTTCAATGATGGCTGAGCAAGAAAACAAAAACCCAAATTGCCAGTTGCCCTCGCGGGGACCCTGGTGGGGTGTGGCAACTCGACAGAGAAATAAGGAAACATGAAGTGTTGAAGCTGCATCGCTGAAGGAGCCTCAGCAGTCTGCAAAATGTGACGTTCAGTCTTTAGAGGCACAGGACCAGAAATCCCATTCTCAGAGGCCCGGCTGGCTGGGCTCACCCAGGCATGGGGTCGGCCTGGAGACAGACGCTGCAGGAATTGGAAATGACTGGGTGAGCTGCCCTCCCCTCAGGGTGGCCTTTGGCTTCAGACTCAGGGGTGGGTATGGATTTCACTCCTTCTTTTAACCAACAATAATGCTGCCTCCCTCGGGACCTGAGGCTACGGGAAAGTCTAAAAGCAGATCGCCTCCCTCTAGGGAGAGCTCACACCAAAGGGATCACACCCAGTGACAGGTCTGAATAATGGCAAGGACTGTAAAAAACAGTGCAGCCTGATACCATTTGAATTCCTTTAATAGACTCATATTGCTTTCAAATATATACTACAGCATTTGTAAAATGCAAAGCTAATCTAATCATACCCCGGCTTACAATCCTTCACAGCAGGATGAAGTGCAGACTCCTAACCCTAACCTCCCACAGTGCTCCCCTGGCCCACCCTCCTCCGCAAACCCCTTCACTGCATTCCCACCAAACTGCCAGAATTTTCCAACAGGCACACGTAAGCCCGCACATCCCTGTCCTAACACACTGCTGCCTTCCTCCCTTCTCTCTCCCTGCACACCCCCACATGCCCCCACATCGGGGTAATTCAGCTCGGGTATCAACACCTCTGGGGAGCCCCCTCCCCTGCTCGCAGAGCCACCGGGCTTGTCTCCACCAGACGTATCACAGGAGGCCGTCCATCTCCTTAGCTGCCTCTCTCCCGCCAGCTAGGAGACAACTCGAGAGCAGGGCTGGGTCTCCTCACTGCGGTCCCAGGACTCCCGGATGGCACTGGCTCAGAGCAAGTGCTAGGCGAACGGCTACACGAGCGACGCACAAGCCTGAGCAAATGAGCAAAAGAAGCTCCACAGAGGCATGAGCTGGGAGTACGGAGCGCCACGAGCTCGGCCAATCCATTTACCATCTTCATTCCTTCCGTTTTTGCCTCTGTACCATGGTGCCAATGATACCTAGGGCTGAACCTGGTTTGCTGGGATGTTTTTGAGATTTTCTTCGCACAGATATTAAGTCGAGGGGCTGTTTTATTAAAAGACGCTCATTCAGCACAAAACCACCAATGACAAATGAACTAAAGAGCCTCCAAGATTTTGTCCACAGACGCCCATTATCTTTTTCCCTCTAGACACATGATTGGAGCTCACGCTACAACTGGCTGGGCAAGTCATTTCTTCCCCAGAGCTCACAAAGAGAGCCATCTGTCCAGTTCCAGGTGGGACCGTCTCCCGCCTGTCTTCCTAGAGTGCAAATCAATGAGGCTTCCCCGAGCCTCTCCTTCTTGTGGGGTTTCCATGGGAATCCTCCCACGCGCGACTGAGCCAGGAGCCCCCAAGGCAGAAGCTCAGGCTTTCAGCCAGCACGGAGAGCAGAGGATGGGATGAAGGAGGTTGCTGGGCAGAGACCAGGCCAGCATGTTCTATCTACAAGGTCATTTGAAAGAGACACACCTCCGAGGCAGCAAGGCCAGAGGCCTGGTCACCCTGCAGCTGCCCCTGCAGCCAGAGGGAGGCCCCAGGCACATGTGGCTCGTTCTGGGGGGCAGCTGTGAGGCCCAGCGTGGCTCGGCCTACAGCAAAGCTGCAATACAGGGGGTGGGGGAGGGCGCTACACACTGGGACACTCCTGGGGAACATTCTAGGAGGGAAACACAATAATCTTCATGTCTAGCCCCTCATTTGTCTCCCATTTATTTGGTGTAACTGGTTGTGGGAAATTCAGGATGCCTGAAAGAAAAGTAAATTTATTCATGCTTCAGGCTTGATCCAGGAGATCATGATAGGCACCTGCTGGGATTTCCGAAGGTCCCTCTATGAAGCCTGAGGTGACTCTGGGAGCACTTTTGAGATACCAGGGAGTGGACAAGAGAGGAAAAGGGGCTGGTGAGGAAGCGGGGAAACAGGGAGACCTGGGAGGGAGAGAGAGAGAGAGAGAGAGAGAGAGAGAGAGAGAAGAGAAGGAGGGCCAGGTGAAAGGGAGCCCCTGGCCGCAGGAGTCTGTGTGATTAACCTATCTCTGGCTGAGAGCAGAGCCATCGCGGAGGGCCTGGCTAACTGGAACAAGCTTGGCTCCCTCCTGGAGAAGGCAGGGCTCCAGGCTCACCATCAGTGATATTTCTCAGCACTAAGCCAGGTGGGTGACTTTGGAGCTGCTCTGGGCTTCTCCCTCTGTGCACGCATGGAGGTCCAGCGCTCACGGCAGCTTCCTGTCACCTCCTGGCTCCAGGATGCACCTTGGCTGCCCCATAAAGGGGGCGCCCCCTAAGTCACATCTTCAGGTTCTGCTCCTCTTCTCTCACTTCTGGCCTCTGCAGATTCTTCCAAACTGGGTCTCCAGCCCTGCCTTCTCTCCTCAGCACCAGAACCCTCTTTCTGGAAGCTTCTAACCACCATCAGATTAGGTGCTCCTTCAAACAACCTTGTAAAGCCAGCTGGCCTCTTTCTACCACAAGCCTCTCCCTGGGGAGTGGGGAGGAGCATGCTTACCCTCTCCAGATGTCAGACATCTGGGGACCCACTGGCCCCTCAGAATCTACATGTCCCGGGCTGAACCTCAGCTTCATCCCTCTCCAGCATACCACGTTCCTCTCTGCACACCCCTGTTTCTGCCGTGGATCTCCCCATCTCTCCATCTCTCTCACTGAGTGCCTTCAACTCCCCTTTAGCTCAGATGTTGCCTGGATTACTACAGTGGTCTCCTAACAGGGCTCCTTGATTCAGTCTGTGTCCCCTAGGGCCCCTTCCAAGCTGCCCAGGGATAAATCTGACCAAGCCACCACCCATCTTCTCATTCACCTCTCCAGGTGGCTTCTCAGCGGGAAGCTGCACCTCATAGCTTGGCACAACAGTCCCCAAGACCTGCTCCTGCTTAGTTCTCCCACGCTGCCTCCCAGCATGGCCCAGCTCAGAGAAGCCAGGCCAGCCTCCCCTAAGCACTGCATCTTGTCCATACCTTGTTGTCCTGGGAGCCTTCCCACTTTCCCTCGCCCGCAGGCAGGCCGGGCACCCTCTCTGCCAGCCCGCCATCTCCCTGCATCCCGTTCTTGTTGCCTTCCGCACTGCATGCCGCGCTTCTTGCTGGGAGAGCCGGCATCCAGCTCTCCCCTACCTCCTGCCAGCATCCAGCCAGCACCTGCTACCTCTGGCTAGGTGAGAAACTACCCGTTGGGTTGAAGAAAGGGCAATTACTCCACATCTCTTGTACAATTTGCATTTTTAACAACAAGCATTTTCTCCCCCGTCACAATTAAAGTACACATATGGAATGGGGACTGAGTTCTAAACTCAGTATGTGAAGCAAAAATCACATGCGGTCAACACTGCCCCGGAAAGGTCCACAAGGCCCAGGATATCTGATTTGGGTGGGCCAACCCCTTTCCCAAAGAGTTCAGCACAGACAAGTGTTTTTTCCCACAGCCTCCGTACTTCTTGAGCGGAGCAGCAGCCGATAAACTAGCTGACTTATTTAGGAACCATGTTTTATTTAAAAATGCGTTGATATTTTATGTATTTTTTGCTGTGGGTCTTCTTTACCAAATATGTATGGTTATGTTCACATAAATTAAGTGCACACATTTATGTACTTATTTTTTTTAAGATTCTACTTATTTGAGAGAGAGAGATTTAGAGAATGAGCAGGGGGAGGGGCAGAGAGAAAGAATCTGAAGCAGACTTTCCACGTTGAGCGCAGAGCCCAACATGGGGCTCGATTCCACAACCCAGGAGATCATGACCCGAGCCAAAAAGAAGAGACAGAGGCTGAGCCACCCAGGCACCCCTGTGTACTTATTTTTTTAAATGACTATAAAGCAGAAACTTCTGGTCACTTCACTCCAGGTCCCACCACCCCCTGGATTTTCCACATTGAATGGCCTGTTCTAGCCAGGGAGTTGTCCGAGACCCTTTGTTCTTACACCAACAGAGAAGAGACCTTTCAAGAGCCTGGCTATGTGACAACAGGCCAGGCAACTCAGGGAGAACTGAGTAGCCCCCATATGGTGATTTAACTGGGTCTCTTCACAGAGGGATGAGGAACTCTGTACTGGCCCAGGTCATGGCCATTTCCCGGGAGAGGAGTGAAGCCCCTCCCAGGACAGGCCTGCGCAAGTGAGGAGAAGTAGTGAGTCTTAAGAAAAGGGAAGAGGGGCTGCTGGGGGGCTCAGTGGGCTAAGCAACCAACTCTTGATTTCTGCTCGGGTCGTGATCCCAGGGTTGTGAGATCAAGCCCTGCTCAGCACCTAGTCTGCCCGAGATTCTCTCTCTCTCCTCTGCCCCTCTAAAAAAAAGAAGAAAAGAAAAGAAAGAAAAGCGAAGAGGAAAAGTAGGGGAAACAGCAAATGAAGTCCTTTGAGTGTTGCAGCAAAACTAGAAAGGCCAGGGAATGGAAGGCAATGAGAGAAAAAAATGATGACAAAGGGAGAAGGGGGCAGTAACCAGACCTGGAAGACCCCGGGGTGTCTAGAGTTTACTGCAGGGCAGCCTTGCGGGGGTTCTAAGTTAGACAGGGCTTTGACTGATTGATTGATTTTTTTCAGGTAGGCCAGTGTTAGAGCCCAACATGGGGCTTGAACCCAACCCTGAAATCAAGACCTGACCTGGTATCAAGACTCAGATGCTTAACTGACTAAGCCACTCAGGTGCCCCAATTCACTCATATTTTTAAAAGATATTTCTGATAAGTGCTTATTCCTACTATCTGCTAATCTGATTCGTGAAAAAAAATGTATCTTACTGTAGTTTTAACTTGCATTCTTCTTATTGAGGGTGGTAGAGCATCCTGTCATATGTTTAAGTATCATTTCGATTTCATTTTATGTGTGTGGACTGTTTATGGCCTTTGTCCAGTTTTCGTCTTTTGCATATTGACTTGAGAAAACTTTTATATATTAAAGAGATGAGCCCTTTGTGATAGGAGTGACAATTCTCCTCCCAGTTTGTCCTAAGTCTCTTGACTATTTATGGTGATTTCTTTTCCCTGCAGAGTTTCTTTTTACATAATTGAATTTATCAATCTTTGCAAGAAAACAGAAATACAAACTGGAGAGATATTTGAGGGAAATGGCCAGCCAGTTGAATTTTGTTGTTTGCCAAAGGTAGTTTAAATTCCTTTTATTACTGCTATTTAAGGAAGTTTTAAAAATGGACTCAATCAGAGGGTATGTGTTTCAGAGGAATATGCCCTTGTGTGAAGCAAGCTTATATCATGCTATTGACACTCTGTCTTTCCACAAACTCCATTAATCTGCAGAGCTTTAGAAACAAATGAAGGTTTGGGGGGATGAGGAGGAGTCCCCCATCAGCCTGAGTGACAGAAGCTGCAGGATTTGGTTGGAGGGTAGAGGTGAGAAGGTGGGTAACAGGGACAGAGAGACTGAGAGAGATTTAGTGCACTGATCTCTTCCCACCGAGCCGTGACCGGCCGGGACGAGGGTGGGCAGATCTTGGAATCTCCTTTTAATAGCGTTTCCCTAAGGCTCAGGCATAACATTTCACGTCTTCCGGATTTAGGCTCATCAGATTGCGGGGAGGGGCAGAAGGTGGGTGGAAGGATGGGGGCTCAGATTCCTAGAGAGGAGAGAACTCCCATCTTCACCCCGCAACCACCCCCGGAGGGGAATGGGGCCGCCGAGGAAACTGAGCTGGGAGAGATCAGAGTACTGGCCCAAGGTCACACCGAGGGCTGATGGTGGAGGCGGAATTCGAACTCTAGCCTGACTCCAGAGCCCAGAGCTCTCCACCTCTTCGTGACAGCGGTACAGAAGTGCCCTCCGGTCCCTTCTAGTCCGCAATGGTCCATGCTCGGCCCTTAGGTTGGCTGGAGTGGCCACTTCCTCAGTTTATCCCACCAGGGAGAGGTCCTGGGCTCGGTGTCCCCTTCTGGCTCGGAGCCCGTGGCTACCCGGGCGGACACATTTGCCGCGCTCCAGGTTCTGCCCTCCTCCCTCCTTCCCAGACCCCACCTCCTACACCCGCCCGTGACTTGCGGAGCTCGCGACCCCCTCCCTTCCTGAGCATCACCAAGTTCGTCTCCAAGCAAGGCCAGAAACTGGCCCCGAGCAGCGCTCGGGCTGGGCGACCAGCCTCTCTACCCCAGCGTCTAGAGTAAACGATAACAACAGCCACCACTTCATCACCGCCTACTGCGTGCCAGGCCCTTGACTGCCACCGCTCCGAATCCCCTCCCCCACCCCACCCGGACGAACAGACCCCCAGAATTTATTCAGTCCCCATTATATAGACGAGGGAGCTGTTACAGCTCCGGAAAGTTGTGACACGCTTGGGCTCACACAGCTAATAATAATGCTAGCTGGCATTTGCCGGAGTACTTGCCATGTGGCAGGCACAGGTCTACATACGTTACAAGCAGCACCTCATAGATCCTGCCAATACCGCTATAAAACGGGTACCATTATCATCCCCATCCTACGGATGAGGAAACTGAGGTTTGGCGCCTTGCCCAAGGTCACCCAGCAAGTGAATGACGGATCTTGCACCCAAAGCCGGGCAGGGTGACTCGGGGTGGGGGGCAGTTATTCGTGCTGTCTCCATTACACAAAGAAGCAGTAGGCTTCGAACCTATGGCACCAGGGGCCAGCCCCAAATGCCCCAAGCCTGTACGCAAACCAGCCGGTTGGGACTGCCACAGCCTGCAGAAAGGAATTCCCGGGAACCCGGACAGGACCCATGCCAGGAGCTCCCGTTGTGGTGAGTGACGGCCCGCACGAGGTCCGCGCTGCCAGACCTCGGCGCCGGACTCCCGCGCGCCCAAGGGCGCCCCTCAGCAGAAGCTGGACGATACTCACCATAAAAGAGAGGGCGAGCGCCTGCCGGGAGGAATCGCCGGGGCTGGCAGGTCCTGCACTCCGCGAAGAGCCGTCTGCCGCCGCCGCCGCCCACTCAGGGGCGCCCGAGCTACCCCGAAGATGCCGGCTGGCTCCCCGGGGCCAGGGGCGCGTCCTCACGGCTGGTGCCCAGCAGCAGCGCCCCCTCTGCCCGGCAAGGTGGCCTGGAGTTGGAGCGTTCTTGGGGAAGTTGGCGCTCGGGCACGGCGGGAGGGCGCGAGAGGTCGGGTGGGAGTGGGGCAGCGCCTTCCTGCGCGGATCCCGGGGGCGCGCCAAGGCCGGCGCTCTAGCCGTCCTGAGGCTCCGCGCCGGACCGACAGGGCGGCGAGTCCCGAGCTCAGGGCTCACGGGCCGCGCCTCGGCCGCTGGCCCCTGGCGCGCTCTGCGTCTTCCCCCGCGCCCTGGGCGCACGCAGTGGTAGTTGGAGCTGGGGTCCGGGCCCCGGTGCGCTCATCGCCCTCCCCAGGGGCTGGGCGCCTTTGTGCGCGGGGCGCGCCGGCCGCCGCGGCCAGCTCTGGATGCTGCAGCCGCCGCCGCCTCCCCCTCCTCCTCCGCCGCCGCCTGCTCCCCGCCTTCCCGGCCGGCCCGGAGGCTGCAGCTGAAAGCCGATCCGGCTGAGCTCATCCCTGAAGGCCACTAATCCAATAGCCGCGGAAGGCGCGGCCGCCGGGAACGCCCCTTCCCCCACCATCCCGCGCCCCGGCCCGTCCCAGCTCCGGCCGCTGCCGGCGCCGCCGCCTTCTCTAGGCCACCAGCTGGCGGGAGAGGGAAGTGGAGCCCGCGCCCGCGCCCCTGTGCCGAGTCGGCGCGGTCGCCATTCACCCGCCCGCTTGCCCGCGCACTCCCTCACTCCCGCACTCATTCATGTGAAAGGGTCCTCCCCCATTCATTCAAGCGCGCGGGGAGCTCCAGGGTGGGTGCCCCTGAGAGGGAGGAGACACCCACGGTCACTCGGCAGCTTTGGTGTTTCTTCCCAACGCACGTGGGAAGTAGCAGCCAGGGAAAGGGGATGGTTTAATATCCCCTTCCTTAGACACGTGTCCACACTTTATTTTTAAAGAGCAGACTTAACTCATCTTTTGAATTCCAATTTCATGCTGCACCTGCTTCACGGAGCCTTCCCCGCCCACCCGAGGCGCAGGGAGGTGAGTCTCGGCTGTGCTGGCTGCTAGAGCTGCTGGTGGGCCGCTTCACCGCCGTCCAGAGCCGAGAGATAAGGAAGAGGGCGTGGCCAGAGCGGAGGCCGAGAGGGTTCCTCGAAGCATCTGTGCTTCCTCGGGGAAATTGAAAGTTCCTGGTCTGGGTGTCCTCCTCTGTGCTCCCGGAATTGACTTCAGTTCCATTCCACAGTCATTTGGTCTGACCCCAGCCCTCTCTGTGCCGGGCACCAAAGAGCCTAAATGCAGAGCGCCCATGTCGTCAAGGACAGACCGGTGAAGACAATTCAAACCAGTGAGGGAAATGTTTTGATGGAGGTTCTGGGGCTCCTTTCCCGGACTGGGAAGGGTAGTCTAGGAATGTTTCCCGGTGAAGGTGGTTACACGGATTAGCTCCTGGAGGCGGGGAGGTGTGTGTGTGGGGGGGGAGGGTAGGATGGTCACCTGGCTAGGTACCTACCCCAGCCCAGAGCCTGTAGCATGACCGGAGTGTAGCCAAAGGTGGTAAGATGAAGCTGGCGGGACAGCCAGTGGTTAGGCTGCTTGGCGACAGCCTACTTACTTCCCCTGTACTGCCAGAGCTGTCTTCATAAAGTCAGTGTCCTCGTGTCTCCCTCCCCCCCTTCCCAGCCCCCCTTTCAGGGTATCCCATGGCCTACAGGATGGTTTCCCACTTCTTTGCTGACCCAAGACTCCAGCCCTCTGGTCTCACTTTTCTGCAGCGTTGCTCTGGGCCAGGACTCACCAAGATCCTCTGAGCAGCTCCAGCAAATCAAGCTCTCTCTTCCTGACACAGGCCTTTGCACCATGCTGACCTTTGTTCTTGGTACAGCCTGATCCCAGGTAACTCCAATTCACCCTTCAGCTCTCTGCCTGTATGCCCGTCATCTCCTCCAGGGAGTCTCCCAGGCACCTGCATTTATTTCTGTGTTTATTCACAATATAATAAACACCCATGATCCCACCATCCAACCCCAGGCACCTCCATCTCCCTATGTGCTCCTTTCCTAGAGCATCTTTTTGCCTCTGCTTCACATAAAACCACTATCCTGATTGTTAAGGTTCATCATTTCCTTGGAAATGATATATATACATATACAGACACTTGAAAAAAGTTATATATATATATATGCCTAAACATTATCATTATTTTATTTAGTTTTATGTACTTGTTCTTGGAACTTTATTAACACTCTACTGTATCTGGTTTTCTAGGACTTGCTTTTTGGACTCAACAAGGTGCATCCACTGATGCATGCATCTGTAGTTCCTTCATTTTCATGGCTTATAATAGTTCATTGGGGGAACAAACACAACGTTAAGAAAATATTCTTAACACTTGTTAAGGATGGTAAAGGAGACTTGGTTCTGGGGGGGCTGCTACAATGGGGTTTTGCTGTAGGGGAGAGAGATTAAGCTCAACTTTGAATACAAAGACAAGCGGGAATTTATAGCCAAGGAGCTGGGTGTGTGTGTGGGGTGGGGGGGACAGTAGAAAATCACTAAGAGCACACATCAGGGCTGAGGAGGATTCTTGCTGGACCGACTCGACAGGGTTCTTGCTGAAGGCAGACCAGGGTGAGGGATGAGGGATTTGTTCAGACATTGAGGGTGGGCAGATACTGGAGCGGGAGATTTTCACTAACTGACTTAACAAGATTCCTTTTTCTTTCCATTTTTTTTTTTTAAAGGCAGATTCTACCTCAATTGCTAAACTGTGTCAGCCCAACTATATATTTAATCATAACTCAGAGTCTGTGAAAAGAGTATCTGTTTAGAAGTTTAGCTTTACACTTGAAAACAGATGGGATTTTTTCTAATCAAATGTATTCTCAGTACCAATAATTTCTACTAGTTTCAAAGCATCTTTTTTTTTGAAAAGTATTTTTGTAATAACTCATTTAAGGGACTACACTACATCTACCACATTCCATTAAAACATTTAATTTTTTTTTCAGACTCAATAACATGATTCCTACAGAGCACAATCCAATGTATTTAGTGACGAGCCTTTTCAGGAAGTCAGAAATGACCTAAAGTACTATTTTATATTGATTATCAGTCTATGGTGTACTATATGCACAAAAATATTAAAAAATTATTCATTTTAATTACTAAATATTGAAGTTCAATTTAGACAACACGGAAAGATACATGCTCAGACACTGAGAATACAACGGTGGATTTAATGCCCAAGTAGTAAAATAGAACATGGGCACTGTCCTTGTTTATAACTATGGCTGGAGATTTACTTGTTTTTTCTCTTTTTTACCCCCTTTACCCGTTTCCTCCACGTCCGTCCATCACCTCTGGCAACCACCAGTCTGTTCTCTCTATAAACTTGTTTTATTTTTATTCTTATTTTTTAGGTTCCACGTATAAAAAAAGACAAAGAGTATTTGTCTTTCTTTGGCTCATTTCACTTAGCATAAGCCCTCTACGTCCATCCATGTGGTCATAAATGGCAAGATTTCATTTTTTATGGCTGAATACTATCCCATTGTATATATATACCACAATTTCTTTATCCATTCATTCATCAGTGGACACTCGGGTTGTTTCCATATCTTGACTACTGCAGATAATGCTGCAGTGAACATGGGGTGCAGATACCTTTTTGAGTTAGTGTTTTCATTTTCTTCAGATAAATACCCAGAATTGGAATTCCTGGATCATGTGGTAGTCCTATTTTTAATTTTTTGAGGAACTTCCATCCTGTTTTCAATTGTGGTTGCACCAATTTATATTCCCATAAACAGTGCACAAGGGTTCCCTTTTGTCCACATCCCGACCAATACTTACTTATCTCTTACCTTTTTCATAATAGCCATTCTGACAGGAATGAGGTGACACCTCATTGTGATTTTGATTTGCATTTCCCTGATGATGAGTGATGTTGAGCATCTTCTCACATGCCTGTTGGCCATCTGTTTGTCTTCTTTGGGAAAATATCTATCCAGATCTTCTGGCTATTTTTTTTTTAATTTTTAAGATTTTTATTTTTTTAACTTCTGCCTATCTTTAAATAGGATTATTTCTTGCTGTTGAGTTGAATGAGTTCTTTATAGATTTTGGATATTAGCCCTTTAGCAAATACAGGATTTGCCAATTTTTTTCTCCCACTCTGTAGGTTGCCTTTTCATTTTGTTGATGGTTTCTGTTGCCGTGCATCAGTTTTTTAGTATGATGTATTCCCACTTATTTATTTTACTTTTGATGTCAGATTCAGAAAATCACCACCAAGATCCATGTCAAGGGGCTTACTGCCTATATTTTCTTCTAGGAGTTTTATGGTTTCATGTCTTACATTCAAGTCATGAATCCATTTTGGGTGATTTTTTGTGTATACTGTAAGATAGTGGTCAAGTTTCATGCTTTTACATGTGGCTGTCCAGTTTTCCCAGCACCATTTATTAAAGAAACTGTCCTTTCCCCACTGTGTATTTTTGGCTCCTTTGTTGTAAGTTAATTGACCATATATACATGGGTTTACTTCTGGGCTCTCTATTCTGTTCCTTTAATCTAGGTGTCTGTTTTTATGCCAATACCATGCTGTTTTAATTACTGTAGCTTTGTAATATAGTTTGAAATCAGGGAGTGTGATACCTCCGGCTTTGTTCTTTCTCAAGATTGCTTTGGCTGCTTAGGGTCTTTTGTGGTTCCTTACACATTTTAGGATCATTTGTTCTATTCCTGTGAAAAATGCTACTGGAATTTTGGTAGGGATTGCATTAAATCTTCAGATTGCTTTTACCAATATTGATTTCTCCAGTCCATGAGCACAGAAGATCTTTTCATTTATTTGTTTCTTCTTCAACTTCTTTTATTAAGGTCTTATACTTTTCAATATACAGGTCTTTCATCTCTTTGGTTAAATTTACTCCTAGGTATTTTGTTCTTTTTGATGCAATTGTAAATGGGTTTTTCTTAATTTCTCTGATAGTTTCGTAGTGTATAGAAATGCAACAGATGTTTGTATATCGCTTTTGTATCCTACAACTGTACTGGGTTCACTTAATAGTTCTAACAGTTTTTTGATGGAGTCTTTAGGATTTTCTCTATAAGACATCATGTCATCTGCAAATAGTGACAGTTTTACTTCTTCCTTTCCAATTTGGATGCCTTTTTTTTTTCTTGCCTATTTGCTGTAGCTACGACTTCCAATACTATGTTGAATAAAAGTGTCAAGAGTAGGCATCCTTGTCTTTTTTCTGATCTTTGAGGAAAGGCTTTAAACTTTTCACCATTGAGTGTGAAACTGTGGGCTTCTCATATACGGTCTTTATTATGTTGAGGTATGTTCCCTTTAAACCCACTCTTGCTTGAGAATTTTTATCATAAATAGATGTTGAGGGGCACCTGGGTGGCTCAGTCAGTTAAGCTTCTGCCTTTGGCTCGGGTCATGATCTCGGGGCCCTGGGATCGGGCTGTGTTGGGCTCCCTGCTCAGCAGGGAGTCTGCTTCTCCCTCTGCTCCTCTCCCCCACTCATGCTTTCTCTCTTAAATAGATAAAATCTTAAAAAAAAAATAGATATTGAATTTTGTCAAATGATTTTTCTGTATCTATTGAGATGATCATATGGTTTTCATCCTTCATTTTGTTAATGTGGCGTATCACAATGACTGATTTGCAGATACTGAACCATCCTCATACCCCTGAAATAAATCCCACTTGATCATGATGTATGATCCTTTTAATGTATTGTTGAATTCAGTTTGTTAATATTTTGCTAAGGATTTTTGCATCTATGTTCATCAGGGATATTGGCCTATAATTTTCTTTTCTTGTGGTGTCATGTCTGGTTTTGATATCAGGATAATGCTGGCCTCATAAAACAAGTTTAGAAGAATTCCCTCCTTGGGGCGCCTGGGTGGCTCAGCTGTTAAGTGTCTGCCTTCGGCTCAGGTCATGATCTCAGGGTCCTGGGATCAAGCCCTGCATTGGGCTCCCTGCTCGGCGGGAAGCCTGCTTCTCCCTCTCCCACTCCCCCTGCTTGTGTTCCCTCTCTCACTGTGTGTCTCTCTCTCTCAAATAAATAAATAAAATTGTTTTAAAAAAGTGAGTTAAGATGTTCTGTTTTCTTCTATTTTCTGGAAGAGTTTGTGTAATATTGGTATTATTTCCTCTTTATGCTTCATAGAATCTGGCAGTGAAGTAATCTGGCCCTGGAGTTTTCTTTGTGAAGAGATTTTTAAATAGAAATACAATTACTTTGGGCGCCTGGGTGGCTCAGTTGGTTAAGCGACTGCCTTCGGCTCAGGTCATGATCCTGGAGTCCCTGGATCGAGTCCCGCATCGGGCTCCCTGCTCAGCAGGGAGTCTGCTTCTCCCTCTGACCCTCCCCCCATCTCATGTGCTTTCTCTCTCATTCTCTCTGTCTCTCAAATAAATAAATAAATAAATAAATCTTAAAAAAAAAAAGAAATACAATTACTTTAATAGATACAGAGCTATTCTCTTTTTTAGTGAACTGTGGTAGTTCATATCTTTCAAGAGATTTGTCATTTCATCTAATTATTGTATATATTGGCATTAAGTTGCCTATAATATTTCTTTATTATCCTTTTAATACATGTGAACTCTGTAGCGGCCCCACCTCTCATGTTTCTGATAGTGGTAATTGGGGCCTTCTCTTTCCTTTTTGGCCTGTTCAGTCTGGCCAGCAGTTTATCAATTTCATTCATATTCTCAAAGAATCAGCCTTTGGTTTCATTTATTTTCTCTGTTTTTCTGGCTTTGATTCCATTGATCTCTGCTCTGATCCTTTACTACTTCCTTTCTTCTGCTTTCTGTGGCATCCACTTGCTCTTCTTTTTCTAGTTTCTTAAGGTGAGGGTTAAGATCATTGATGTGTGACCATTTTTCTTGTCTCATATAGACCTTTAGTACTATGAAGTTCTTTCTAAGTACTGCCATAGCTGCATCTTGCACATTTGGCAATATAGCATTTTCATTTTCAGGCAGTTCAAAATATTTTGTAACTTTAACATACTTTCTCTTTTTGACTCATAAATTACTTAGAATCATCTTATTTTGTTTCCAAATATTTGGAAATTTCCCAGTCATTATTCCATGTCAAATTCTAATTTAATTCTTTTGTAGTGAGAGAACATGCTTTGCCTTCAAACCAGTTCTCACCATCCACCTGTATCAATGGCCTTTCAGCCCATTATGAATCAGTCGACCCTCCTCCTGCAGTGACCAGAGTCCACTGCGCAATGACAAACCAAGTGGAGGACAGATATATGCCTAGGATAAAGGAAATGCTCATGAACGGGCATGTGCTCACCCCAATACTCCTAACAAAAGTATTGCTTTGAACAGAAATGTAAAGGGAAATTTGCTTATAGAAGAGGATGTTAACACCAATCAGCTCAGATGATGTTATTTTCCACCTGGGTCCCAGAATGAGAGAGCGTGGTACTCAAGGTAAGTCGAGCACAGCTGAGTCATGACAGACAGACGTAAGTAGGACCAACGGACAAGCAGACACATTAGTTAGAAATGGCTGTTGTTATAAGCCACTGAGATGTCGCTGTTTGTTGTCACAGCAAAACTGACTAGTACATCAACGTCAGCTGAACACTTGCCCTGTGCTGGAAACCGCCCTGAGCATCTACGTGTGCTCTCCCATTGAATCCTCACACTAATCAGGCAAGGTCATGTTTC
Organism: Callorhinus ursinus; assembly: GCF_003265705.2. Classification (NCBI taxonomy): domain Eukaryota; kingdom Metazoa; phylum Chordata; class Mammalia; order Carnivora; family Otariidae; genus Callorhinus; species Callorhinus ursinus. Next base: position 111,287,431 of record NW_027397063.1, read on the forward strand.
AGCCAGGGTTTTCAACTGTAAACATCAGAAAGTTACTCTGTGCACAAAAGCAAGTGCAAAGGGAAAGCTTCTGCTTCTAGCCAAGATGGAACGACAGAGTCTGGATGTGCCCCACCACCTGAAAGAATGCGTGGCATTGGGTGGATAAATGAAGGACTTTCTCTAGTCTTCAGGGTGCCACTTTTGTCTTAGGTGCCCTAGTCTTATTCCTTATCATGGGTGCAGGAAATAAGGCTCTATGATGCATCTGAGAAAATCAACCCATCTTTGGAGGATGCCAGTCCCTTTCCTTCTTCGTCCAAGAATCTACCCCACCTACCTCAGCTGGAATGGTTCTGCTCTTCAACGAACTCTAACAGCTTTTATTTCGGCGCATTTCACTTGGCAACGAATGATAGGCTATCTTGTGATACGTCTTCCGTTACATTATTTAGCTACAAGGTGCTTTGAGGAAAAAGGAACTTAGATTTTCCATGTGCCTACTCTGTGCAACTACACATAGTAGCTATCCTAAAGCTGGGGATGACCTCATGACGTAGGTACTGGTGGCTCTGTTTTCCAGGTGGGGAAGTAGAAGTACAAAGAGGTTAAGTGACTATACAGGGTCAGGGTCATATAGCTAATAAGTGCAGAGCTGGGACTTGAACCCAGGTCTCTCTGCTATGCATTGTGCTTATTTTGGGTCCTTAGTGGGATTTTATGATCCTGGAAAACAGGGACCACATCTTACATTTCTTTGTATCTTCACAAAATCCAAAAGAGATGCTGAGCGCTGGGTAGGTGTTGAAAAACATGAACTTTTCTTTATAAAGAGAGAAGCAGGTGACTGAGTGCTCCTGAGTCCTGAAGGAAGTACGGGGTGTGGTACCAGAAGACGCACGCATGCTCTGGGCTCTCGTTTCTCTGGTGTCTCCCCCTCAGAGCCGGCTGCTGGTACACTCGGCTGAGGCCACTGTGTGGCTGAGAGGTTGTGCGGTGGATAGATCGGGGTTTGTTATGGGGCACCTGGGTGGCTCAGTCGCTAAGCGTCTGCCTTTGGCTCAGGTCATGATCCCAGGGTCCTGGGATCGAGCCCCGCATCAGGCTCCCTGCTCCATGGGAAGCCTGCTTCTCCCTCTCCCACTCCCCCTGCTTGTGTTCCCTCTCTCGCTGTGTCTCTCTCTGTCAAATACATAAAATCTTAAAAAAAAAAAAAAAAAAGATCGGGGTTTGTTAGGCCACAAAAGTAAATCCGTGGAAGCTGCAATGGGGGAAGGGAACTCTCACTTACTGTATGTCTGTGTGCTTGGTTTTCATCGCTCATTATCTTATCAGAGGTGTATAATATCTTCTATGGCCAGGATTTCTTACATTTAACAGCCCAGCATTATAGAGCCATAAACAACAGAGCTGGAACTTGAATACAGGGCTGGCTGCCTCCAAAGCCCTGATTGTTGCCACCACCCTCCACTACTGACATGGAGAACACCCATTCCGCTGAGGGGAAGCCAGGTCAGGCCATCACTGAGGATGGCTGGCCTTGGGCTCATGGGGAATTAATAACTTGGAATATATTCCGCCCATACAGCTGGAAAATCCCTACTCCGCACTACCTGATATATATTGCCACTTGAATTTTTTTTTTTTTTTGTCAGCTATTACCTGGGTGGTAGTCAAGCATTTCATCTTCCTCATTGAATTATCTTATTATGTTCTTGACATAGTCTCTCATTCCCTCTGAAAATAAAGTGGTTTAAAATGAAAACTGCAATTACAATGCCATCTATTAAAAGGATTTCGGGATTCCTATAGTGTTAAAAGGAATATGTAATTGCCAGTTAAAGAAAAGCATGCTATTGGCCAAAACCACTGATTAGAAGTAAATTTGGAAACATTCTCTGGGCAACGTCATGGACAGGCTCCCACCCTTTCTCCGAGAGACAAAGTGACCTGTGTGAGGCTCAGAGAGGTTAATAACTTGTCCAGGGTCACACGGCTAGTATTCTCTTGACACTGGAGAGTGCACATCTGAAGCGTATTATCCAGGGAGCTGGTACAGACTAGAGTATGTAAGATTCTAGAAGGTCTCAGCGGATCTCATGGGCAACATGCCCCTAGTAGGCTTCCCTGGTCCAGGCCTTTGTCATCTCTCCCATGGTGGACCTTGGCAGTCCAGTCTCCTCTCCCCCACCTCACTCCCTTCCCACATTGTCCCCCAGATAGCACCCAGAGTGACTGCCAGCAATTATTATTGGTTGCCCACCAAAACACCTTCCCCGGCCTTTTCACAAGAACAGAACGGTAATTTTCATTCAGCGGCAATGTACCCACCTCAGGGACAAGTCCTGACAGGTTTCAGCCACTCCCAGCAACTGCACAAGTAAATACATACGTCTTGTATTTTACCTAATAGATTTGGTTTTCTGTAGTAGCGTGAGCGTAAGAATTCTGGAACTATTTTCTATGTTTTTAGGTGTGAACAAGTAAACGGATATACTAATGTTGGGAATCAGAGTTCCCACCCTGCAAGAAAGGAGAGACAACCATGAAATGGGGCAAAGCAGGCAAACCCTACAGAGTTAGTTTGGAATCAGAGATACCAGGATTTCTAGATTCATCCATGGAAAGGGCCTAGAAATACCAACGCAGCTGGTAACGAGCACACTCCAGCACGTAATATTTTTGGTTCCTAAAAAGCCTTCTTTGCTAAAAGGAACCAAAGATCCTTGAAGAAATGGCTGATTCGAGGACCGGGGCAGGGCAAATACAAGATGAGTCTGGAACATCAGGCTGTGACAGAATAAGAAATACCAGGAATATATCAAAAGTACATGGGAAACACCTGAAGGCACGAAGCACCCGAATAGATGCCAATAATGGGTTGTAATCAGTTAAGTATCATGAGAATCCATAAGTCCATACAAATATATACACCCAGACCCAAAGGACAGCTCTTCCTTACTGTAGAATGCCTACATATAGCATGAATGCAGAGGCAAATCACCATCCTATAATGAAGCCAGGCAAGAGTCATCAAGGATTACAAAAACATGTGGATGAAAGTCTATTGGGGAACAAGATATTTGCAGTCTCAACGAATCTCTCCACAAAAATTATTATTAGAAAAGGAAAATAGAAACTTGGCAGGCACCATTTTAATAAACTGGTCAATGTTAACATCACCAGTGGTGGGACAAATCGATACCATCGCCTCCCGATATGTTGTACTGAGAAGAACACAACATCACTTCTGCGGCATTCTGGCCACAAGGACACAGTCTAAAGCTGATAACGAGGAGATATGCAACCCAAACTGAGGGACAGTCTACAAAACAACTGGATGACTGGACTCTTCAACATGTCAAAGTTATGAAAGACAAAGAAAGGATGAGGAATTGTCCTGGATTAAAGGAGACGAGAGAGCTACAGAGGCCTGAAAAATAAGTGTAACACAGGACCCTGGACTGGATCCTAGACCAGAAAAACATTTGCTATAAATTGTTTTATTTGGACCCTCCCTGTTTTGGGGGGGCGGTGGGCTGGGAAAAGCAGTGGGGCACAGGCCAGGTGGGGGCACCCCGTGGTTGTGTGTCTGTGTGTGCGTGTGCGTGTGTGTTATGGGGCATCCGGAGCTGCGGGAAGGCCAAGATACTGAGAAAGCGTCTTTGCTGCGGTTGGCTCTTCGTCCTGTGGGTCTGTCTCCCCTTCCTCACTCAGGCCTCCTCCCTGGCTCTGCCTCAGGGTGCACCACACCTCCCCTGCCCTTGTCTGTGGCCACCTCAGCCAATTCATCCCAACCCTTCTTCCTTCTCCTCTGCAGAGCCAGCATGGTCAGCCACCTGCTCTCGTCCAGAGCGGTTGCATTTGGTCGCGTTTCTCCCCTTCTCCGTGTGGGAGATCCTGGAGCCACGGTGGGCCACGCCTAGGACGCCCGTGCGCCAATTAAAACAAGTAACAGGGCTCCCAGGCTGAGGCTAAAAAGCAGCACCTGTACAGAGACCAGCTCCTCGTTACACTTTGAGCATTTCCTCCCTAACTAGGGTCTCGCTGAAGGCTTAGGGCCACCTGTACAGCAGGATGTACTCAGGCCCGGAGGGCCTTCCCCACTGCCCTTCAGTGAGCAAGAAAGACAACACCTTGCTCACAGGACACTTGATGTCTCACAGGAGACTGGTGAGTCGGCCTCTGCCACGTCCAGCTGTGTGACCTTAGTCAAATCACTTGCCTTCTCTGAGCTTCCATTTCCAGGGCCCTGCTGCGATACTGTTTCCTGCCTCACAGGGTTATTAATGATGATCAAAGGCACAACAAAGGTAAATTTTACAAGGACCTCATTTGATTTCTTTAGCTGTGAAGACAGATCTGCCTGTTGGTGATTTTTCTTTCCGAATGTCTTTCCTCACTCATTTTATTTTGAAATAGTAAAACCTAAATATCCAAAGCCTCATGTATATAAATACAAAAGGAACCATTTCTCCCCAATTATTTGAAACTATTCTCCTCCTCCATTTTCCCTGCTTCCCTTCCTCTGTGTATGATCACACACCCTCAGTCTGTGAGTTCTCCCTGTGCTTGAGTCTAACTCGGAAAAACTCCACAGAAGGGAGCCCGGGTACACTGTGGGGGATGCAAATTGGCGCAGCCAGTATGGAAAACAGCGCAGAGTTTCCTCAAAACATTAACAATAGAACTACTGTATGATCCAGCAATTCCACTTCTGGGTATTTATCCAAAGGAAAAAAAACACAATCTCAAAGATATCTGCACCCCCATGTTCATTGCAGCATTATTTACAAGATATGGAAACAACCTAAGTGTCCATCAACAGGTGAATAAAGAAAATGTGTACGTACGCACAATGGAATACTATTCGGCCAAAGAAGGAAATCCTGTCATTTGCAACATGGATGAACCTTGAGATCATTATGCTGAGTATCAAGTCAGATGGAGAAAGACAAATACTGTGTGATCTCATTTCTACATGGAATGTAAAAAAGCTGAACTCGTGGGGAGGTGCCTGGGGAGGGGGGGGTGGGTGAAACAGGTGAAGGGGATTAAGAGTACACTTATGGTGATGAGCGCTGAGTCGTGTATGGAATTGTTAAATCACTATATTGTACACCTGGAACTAATGTAACACTGTATGTTTATTATACTTCAATTAAAAAATTAAATTAAAATGAAAAAAAATTTTTTTAAAGCCGAACTCACAAAAATATGGAATAGAATGGAAGTTACCAGGGGCCGGGGGTAGGGGAAATGCGGATGTGTTGGTCAGAGAATACCAACTCCCCGGTATAAGGTAAGTAAGCTCCGGGGATCTAACAAAGAGCATGGCGGCTGTGATTAACAGTGACACACTGTGTAGTTGATAGTTGTTAAGAGGGTAGATTTTAAATGTTATCACCACCCACAAAAAATGGCAATCATGTCAAAGGATGAAGACGTTAACTAACCTTATTGTGGTAATCATTTTGGAATATGCACGTGTATCAAATCATCACATCGTACACCTGAAACCTGAGATAGGTTTCATGTTGCTATCTCAACAAAGCTGAGGAAAAAAAGGAGAAATCCAGAGTCATTGCAAGAAAATTCTATGAGAGAGAGAACTTGGTTAATGAATGCCACCTAAGTGTATTACATAGACTGATGTCCAAAAAGGAGCAAGAAGACTAGTTCACAGAAGACAGAATTAACTTTGCATAAAGTTCTCATAAATCCTGCTGCACTTGTGCCCGTGGGCCTGGTCAGTCCGCACGCAAACTCAGAACTCTCCCTGTTGAGGAAACAGTGCCAAGGCCCGCGTGAACGGCGAGGGAGTTTCGGAGGCTGCATGTCCCTGTGGCCATCCTGTTCTGTCCCCCACAGTCCTTTCCCTACAGCCCCCCTTCAACATCCTCCGCAGGGGCCTGGCCACAGGCCCGTCTGGGCCGGGTTGGGCGGGAAAGAGGCCGCCAGGCAGACACAAAGCAGGGGCCTGACCTGGACCCCAGAAGGCCTCCCTGCATTGTTCTGAGGGAGGCCCGGGGCAGCCCCGAGGCCCGGGGGGGAGGGGAGCAGGCTGGGCTCAGATGGCAGGCGGCACCCCTGGCCAGACAGATGGTGAAAAGTGGGGGGGGGGGGGCGCGGCCATCACACAAAGGATGCAAAGGCACCAGGGCAGTCTCCACCCAGGGCCTGGACCTCAAACTGGCTTGAAACTGCAGGGAGGAGGGGGTGGGGAGTGCCTTTTGCACTTGCCGGCATGAGCTGGGAACGAACCAATTTCCTCACTGCAATTTCACAGTGAAATTCTAACTCCCATTTTATAGATGAGGAAACTGGGTCTAAAAGATGCTAGTCTGAGGTCACACACTAGGAGTTAAACAAAGCAGTCTGTTTCCAAAGCTTGTCTTTTTGATCTTCTTCACCATTTCTTTCTATATGGTAAATATTGTACTCTTGGCCGCCTGCACAGGGCTACTATCCAAGATCACAAAGACAAAACACTAAAAATTCCTTAACCTGTGTTCTCAAAACCCAGGAAACATCAGAATTCCCAATGGGGACAAATGAACCAAGCTGCCAAATGGCTTGACTTAGAGACATTCGTATCACAATAAGTGTGTGTTTTCAGATGTTTAAAACAATTGTTTTTGTAAAAGGAGAGCCTTTGGGACCACACACAGTTGAGCTGAAGCACAACCAATCTCAACAATGGAGGACTCCATTCAACAGATCTTGCAAACATCTAAAGGTGGCCCAACCCATCACCAAATGTTGCTCCTCCCCAGGGTTTTTGCAATTTCAAGGCAAAATTCGAGGGTTCCCTAGTACCACCCAGAAGGATGGATGGGGACATGAGGTGGCTGTCATGAGGTACACACATGCTCACTCAAGGGGTGCCTGTCACTCCGTCTCCACGGAAAGGAGTAGAAATAGACCCCTCAGAGTGGGGAGAACAGTTGCATTTGTCCTATTACTGGGGATCAGGACTTTGCAGACCTCACTGACTCCTCAGATGGACATCATCGAGCTCACTTTGCAGGTGAGGAATGGAGGCTGGAGATGGGGAAGGATGCAGGCATATCTGTGTGCCTTCTCTGCCAAGGATCATGTCCCCCTTCTGGCAAGAGCAACCCAATTGCCCCTCTCCCACTTGCAGTCCACTGTGATTCGGGTGAGGCTGCTGGGCTCCCAGGAAGTGCACCTGATCTAGCCAGGCCCCTCACCGTATTTGATCCTTAGGACCCAGTGACTGGCGCAGGGGTGAGCAGGAGACCCAAGTCAGCCAAGGAGATTCAGTCCGGGGGGTTCTGTTGGCCCTCGTGAACAAGCAGAGCCCTCTCTCCACTGGAATGGCAGACAGGATGGGTGGGTAGTAGACCTCAAGAGGTGATGGGCATCCTGTGAAGTAAGAGCCTTCCTGAGACTGAACCAGACAGAGTAGGAGCAGCAGATGAGCGAGATCCAGTCCCAGGGTCCTCTGAGTTCTTGCCTGAAGCCTTTCAGGGATGTGAGCAAAGCAATACCAATTTTGACTAAGCCCATTGGCTTTCTTTTTTCCTCCTTTTCTCCCTTTACTTCCTTAGCTCTCTTTCTCTTCTTTTTAACCTCAAGTACAGATGGTGGGGCTAATTCTGCTCCTCAGTCATAACCCATTGTCATCCGTCACTGGACGGCCACAGGGGGCAGAGGACGGGCACTTGGGAAAACATACTTCCCAGCCTCCCTTGCAGTGAGTAGGGCATGAGACTGAGTCCTGGCCATTCCTCTTTCCTCTGTCCTATTTTATCCACTCACCTTCCCCCCGCCCATCCTTCTAAATTAAATTCTAGACATCTTATCATTTTACCCTCAGGTAAGGAGTTTTAAAAACATTACCACAATACCATTATCACACGCACAAAAATTATAGTAATTTCTTAGAATCATCTAATACCCAATCCGTGTTCTTATTTCCTCAGTTGTGGTCAAATGTCTTTTTATAGTTGGTTTGTCCGAATCACAATCCAGTTACGTTCTTTTTGCATATGGCTTATGTCTCTTAATGTCTTTTAATTTCATTTTAATCTGCAATAATATGCTCTTTCATTTTTTACCACACATCATTTACTGGAGAAACAGAGTCATTTATCCTGTAGAATTTCCAGCATTCTGGGTTTGGTGGATTATATCCTCACAAGGTTTCTTTCCTTTTTTTGTTTTTTTTAAGATTTTATTTATTTATTTGAGAGAGAGAGAGCACGAGCAGGGGTGAGGGGCAGAGGGAGAAGCAGACTCCCTGCTGAGCAAGGAGCCTGACGTGGGGCTCGATCCCAGGACTCCAGGATCATGACCTGAGCCGAAGGCAGATGCTTAACCAACTGTAACCAACTGAGCCATCCAGGCACCCTCTTTTTTTTTTTTTTTAAGATTTATTATTTATTTGAGAGAGAGAATGAGAGAGGACGAGGAGGGGGAGGGGCAGAGGGAGAGAGAAAATCTCAAGCAGACTCCCTGCTGAGCACCTAGCCTGATGCAGGTGGACACCGGGTGGATCCCAGGACCCTGAGATCATGACCTGAGTCAGAGTCAGATGCTTCACTGACTGAGTCCCCCAGGCACCCCTCACAGTGTTTCTTTTTTTTTTTTATAAAGATTTTTATTTATTTATTGAGAGAGAGAGAGAGAGAGAGAATGGTAGAGAGAGAGCATGAGAGGGAAGAGGGTCAGAGGGAGAAGCAGAGTCCCCGCTGAGCAGGGAGCCCGATGTGGGACTCGATCCTGGGACTCCAGGATCATGACCTGGGCCGAAGGCAGTCGCTTAACCAACTGAGCCACCCAGGCGCCCCCTCACAGTGTTTCTTAATACGTTCCTCCAGCCGTTGTGTTTCCTGTCAAGTAGCCAGACAATCTAGAGGCATGGTTTGATTCAGGGTCAATTCTGGGGGACAAGAATACTTCAAAGAGGTGCTGTGTATTTTCTACAACACCACGCCTGGAGGCACATCACATGTGAGTACTGTACATTGGGCGATGTTAAAATTGATCTGGGTATCAACCTGATTGACCCACTTTATAGTTTTAGTAGCATTGATGACTGTGGCTTAGATCCATAATCCCAATCTGGGTTGGAAAATGGCAGTTTTCTAATTCAATCGTGTTTCTTGCTTTTATTAGCCAAGATTCTTCCATAAAGATAAACTTTTCTCCATCAACTATATGATCACTCTGAACGATAGTCCACCCAATAAAGACAGGATCAATGGTTGTTTCTCTCCTTTTATTTACCTGTTTTCAGAATAATGACTTATTCCCTACCAAACAAACACACAAAAACCCACAATAAGTTTTTGGTGAGTTTCATTTAAAGAGGATTTAAAGTATATATGATATGTCAATGAATTGTAATCATCATTCTGTTGGATGCTCAAACTGTCTCATCTTTGACCACAGCGAGTCCCTTCAAATTGGACTCCATTTCCTTTCCACAGGACCTGGTAGCCCTGGTAGCTTCCTCGCTTTCCGGCACAAGATGTCCCAAGCTTATCTTGCCCACATCCAGAGCCACAGCCCTGCAGTCTGTCCTATCTCCAAGGCGCCTTGGTTCCTTTGGTGGTAAATGGTGCTTCAAAGGACACAGTCATTTTAAAAGCCCTTCCCTGTGGAAGTGAAGCAGACAAGCAATTCCCATAATCACTGGTCAGATCTTTTCTGGACCAGCCAGGGGAGACAGATGCTGCAAAGCAACCTTGCTGCGTTCAAGATTCTGGCCTCTGGCTGGCCCTGCCAGAAAGGACCATGGAGAAAAGCCCAGAAAAACCCAGCCCAGCTGTCTTCGCGTCCTTTCCGCAGAGTGACTGGCCAAGAGCTGGCAGGTGTGAGGCGAGTGTTTTCCCGAGACCTGGGTCCTCTGCCGACCCAGCTGATGTCTGAAGCGCAGAGTGTGCCGCCTTTCTCACGGAGGCCCCCCGGTGCTACTTCTCCCTGTGTGACTGGGCATGTGTGGGAAGAGGGGGCAGTTGGATGGTCCTAAGGCCTAAGGTTCCTAAGGCCTTCACAAACAATTTAAGCCTCACAGCTACCCAAGGAGCTAAGTACCATTTGCATCCCCATTGTACAGATGAGGAAAATAAGGCTCCTAGGGGTTAAGTCACTCAGCTCAGGTCACCACACAATAAGTAAGTGGACAGGTAGCAGCATAACCCGGGTGTCTTGGACTTTGTAGTTGTGAAGCTCCCTAAGCCCGGGGAGGGAAGTACATCTCCAGTCAAAATCACCAGCAGTGGCAGCAAATGAAATTGCTAAACACCACCCTGATGTCCATTCTCCTTTTCTTGCTACCAGAATTCTGGAGAATGATGCACACAGCTGGATGACTACATTTCCCAGCCTCCCAGGCCACAGCTGGGGGCAGCCAGTGAGATGGAAGAAGTTGTCTGATGGGCCTTCTGGGTGCTCCTTGTAAGGGGACAGGCAGCTTCGGGGTACCCCATTGCCCTCGTCTCATTCCTAGCTTCCGGCCTCCATTGTGGCCAAGATGACTGGAGCCCCAGTGTCCTCTTGGATCCTAGAACAGGTCTGAAATCGGAAGGCTGGCACCAAGGATAAGGGAACAGAAAGATAGAAGGAGACCGGGCCCGTGAGGGCTGAGAAATTGCCAAGCCTGCCTGCCTGTGACCACAGTTCTCTCCTGGCTCTCACACTAATCACTAATCCCTGTGCTCTCTTTCCAATCAGGCCCTGACTTTCGAGCTCCCATATCCATCTCCGCATGGTCCAACTTTAGCAAGAATCCTGCTACGTCCATTTAGCAGAGCCCAAACCACCCCCCCCATCCTCAATATCTGATCACCTCGATGTCTGATCAGCTTCCTGGTCCCCACCACCCCCGAGGGGATGTCTGGTCACCCTGGCCTGCCTTCAGCCAGAATCCCATTAGATCAGTGTAAGCAGAATCCTCCTCACCCCTGAGGTGTGCTCTTAGTAACTTTCCATCCACTGACTCCCACCTTGCTCCTTGGTTGTAAAGTCCTACTTGTGGGGCGCCTGGGTGGCTCTGTCAGTTAAGCGTCTGCCTTCGGCTCAGGTCATAGTCCCAGGGTCCTGGGATCGAGCCCCTCATGGGGCTCCCTGCTCAGCGGGGAGCCTGCTTCTCCCTCTCCCTCTGATCCTCCTCCCTGCTTCTGCTCTCTCTCTCTCTCTTTCTCTCTGTCTCAAATAAATAAATAAAATCTTAAAAAAAAATAAAAAAGTAAAGTCCCACTTGTCCTCGTTGTATTTAGAGTTGAGCCTGGTCTCCCTCCCCTACAACCAAACCCCACTGCAACAGGCCCCTCCCCACCTTGAATAAAGTCTTCCTTGCCATCTTTAACTTGAGCGTCGAAAATAATTTTTTCTTTGACACGTATCTTTGGAATTCATTTAGGGGATAGACACACAGAATTCTGTCTTGCTGAAGCCATTTATTTGGGTATTTTTTTCAGGGCAGATGAGCCTCACCCCTATAGATACAAACAACAACGTCAAAAGCAGCAGTGCACAATGCTGGATCTTTAATGATGCTCCAGATCAGAGGCTCCCAGCCTTCCTGATAAAACTTTCACTTTCCATGACAAATATTTTGCAAGGTGCCCTTTATCATTTTGAAATAAAAATCACATGCAATATATCCAAATAATATAATGTTCCGATTCTAATATAAAGGAGAAATAAAAAGAAATTTGTAAAAATACGTATCTCGATATATAAATGCTTGGGTACATTTACACCAGCAGACACAATGAAGTAGTCAGATGCCAATACCTATACAGAAAAGCATGTGTGTGGCAGAGCATTTTATTAGCGACTCAAATACAGGAATGGAATTGTCACCGGTGTTGTGACTTTCTGAAATGGTAAGCATCTCCGGGTAAAGTTTCAATAATAATGAAACAAAGCACAATCTTACCCTGATTTACAGAGTTAGATGCATTTCCAGAAAACACAATATTAAAACCACACAAAGTACTTTATATATAAAACCGGAGTTCTTGGGTGAGCTACTTAGGAACAGCTTTTTCATGTACATCAATTTCTGGTAGCACACTGAGAATTTGTGTGGGGTTTGGACAGCTCTGTCGTATGGGGCTGTCCCACACTTGGCAGGGGACAATGCACCTCCAGCCACACCCGCCATTACTCCTCTCCAGTCAACCTGAGCACTGAGCACTGCTCGGACGTCCTCAGCGCCCCCTAATGAGTGGGACTGTCCTGGCTGCAAAGTGCAAGCAGAATGGAGCTCTCTGAAAGGCAGACTTCAACCCCGCAGCTCCAGAATGAGAGCGAAGTCGGCACAATGGGAGTAGTGTCTTCTACTTCATGCTCCTTCTGGATCCTGGGGGTGACTCTGGAGGGTGGGTATCACTGTCTCCCTTTACCAGATGAATCAGCAGAAGACACAGGGAAATGACTGGCACTAAAAGAGCTGCCTTGGGTCCCTCAACGACTTAAATTCCAAATTGCTAAGAGATCTAAGAGTAAGGAAATAGAACTATTGACACAACTCTTCCTGTTTTACAAACACCTAGCCAACACTGCACATTTTTCTTGTAAGACATTTGCCACTTGAACTTGGGTTGGTTAATTAATCCTCGGATGATACGAAATTATCATCTAATGACGCTCTGCTTGCATCGTAAGAAGAGTGAGAAAATGTCTTTGTGGCAGATGTCCACTAACGACCATTCAGCCTGAAAGGCAACATGGAAGAGTAGGAACTCTCTTTAGATTCAGTCTTACAGCCAGCCCTTGGCTGATAGTCAGTTGCGAGAAGGAATTTATTACAGCAGTTCCCAAAAACAATGACACGAGAAGGATCAATATGAAATACAGAAAAATTCATATTTCCTCTACAAAAAAATTGACCAACTTTTTTTCTTTTCCAGCAGCAGCTTGGCTTCACAGAGCTTTGGGCCTGGCAAATTTGCACTGTGATTTCTCTCCTGTCCGTAGGCACTGGGTGAACGCTCAATGTACTGATATATTCCCTCTCATTGTTTTCATGTTGTTTTTTTCATTTTGAAATAAAGAAAAATTCTTCCTTCATCCAATTCTCCCCTTTGCAACATACGTTTTTGTTCTTGTTTTTTTTTCTAGAAACGGTGAAGATTTAGGCTGGCAGAAGTTTCTCGAAGCATAAGTCATACAGAGCATGGGTTTAAATGGAAGTGCAGTTGACGGCTGTCCTCCGACTGGGTAGAAGGAGGGCCTGACGGATGCGGCACAGGCTCTGGCCTTTTGTGCTGCAGGCCTTTCACAAGCATTTACCAAGGGTAACAGTGCTCAAAGCCATGTTGGGGTAGGTATCATAATTCTCATCATATAGATGGGAAAAATCAGAGAAGATGGTTTGCTCAACTTCCTGGAGCAGGTGCCAGACTCGGGCTTTGAACCCAGATCCGTGTGAACCAGGAAACCATGGAGATTCTATCACACCCTTTGATCATCTCCTGTTTGAACAAATTTGCCCTCCTCCACCACCTCACACAGGCAGAGAACCATTCACTGCCCCATCGAACATAATCATGTGGCACAGTGAGCTGGACTTTCTGCCCTTGGAATCTGCCTCAGTCCCCAAATCTGAACATCTAGGGCTGTGACTGTAAATGCCAATTCTACCTACAAAATCCTCTGCAAAGCAGCTCTCTGCCTCCAGTCTGTCTCTCCCATGGATAGAACTGAGCACAATTATATTGGTCTTTCACTATGAACAATGAAGAACTGTTGAAGGAAGTTCTAATTTCCAGCGAGCTCTGCCAGGATTCCTCTGTAATTCAGTAAACATTTGCTGAATATGAATAAACGAATAAACAAGAAAACTGATGAGAGTATTCTGTGCTTCCGCAGACTGAGAACACACTCTCAGCGATGGAGACAGGCGGTGGGGCTGGCACGCTCGCCTGTATCCCACCTGCTTTAAAGTGAAACCCTCTGGGAACAAAGAGGAAATTGCACCAATAAACACCATATTACTTTAAATCCTTGATTTCCTGTATGGCATAGCAAAGTATTTACTCCAATGCCCACTAAAGGCAACATGAAATCCCATCCCCAAAAAGGAGAGGGGCTAGAGGACAATAAAAGAGGGCATTTATCACAACTGCTATTAGAATCAGAGTCAGGCTGTTTTAAAGATACAATGTCAGGATTTTGCGGACTATTCCCCTATGGGGCAGAGAATCTGGGAGCACCCAGCTGCCGTTTGCCACTTCATAATCTCAGTCTGGCTAAATTATCTCATTAAACCATAAGGTTATTAACATGCAGCCCACGTTTGCACATATACACCAGTACCAAATAGTATTTTAGAGGACAAGTACCTAATGGTGACTATACTTATTCAAATTACATTTAATTTGCCTTCTATCATCACAGAAGACAATAAAACCATTCTTTATTTCTCTCCATGTTTTAATGTTTGTGATTTATCAGACCCTTAGGCATCTCCCAGATTTTCCTAAATTATTAATGTAACGAACTTTCAGGGGGTACTCCTCTGTGGGTGGATGCTGTTTCCAAGTTCTGAGGGTTCTGGGCGCCAGCTCCCGGGCACCGAAGGGAAGCGCCCGCGGCGGACCGGGGAGACAGGTTGCAAGTCCCACTGCAGCTGCCGGGCGCCCCCTAGGGCTTCCGAAGGGGTAAAACGCCTTATTTCCGTGCAAGTCTTAAGCTAAAGCCAAGTCTATTCCTAAAGCCTTTCAATTAGGAAAATGTTTGGATTGAGAGGAACATTGGAGTGGATTTTTTCCTAAGCTATTTTTCACGTAAATTAAAAATTGGATTGAATTGGTAATCATTTTCTAGTTGTTTCAGGAATAGAATTATCAGATCTTTAAATGTGTACCATCTTCCTTCCTGAAGTGCATAAACTCAGTGTAATCATAAGGATAAATTAAGACGAACTCAAATTATGGGTCATCCTACAAAAGAATTTGGTATGTACTTTGAAAAATATTGGTGTCTTGAGTGAAAATCTGAGAATTGTTTCAGAGTGAGCAAGTCTAAAGACACGTTTTTTAAAAAAAGATTTTATTTATTTATTTGAGAGAGAGAATGAGAGAGCACGAGAGGGGGGAGGGTCAGAGGGAGAAGCAGACTCCCCGCTGAGCAGGAAGTCCGATGGAGGTCTCAGTCCTGGGACTGGGGGGATCATGACCTGAGCCGAAGGCAGACGCTTAGCCAACTGAGCCACCCACGTGCCCAAGTCTAAAGAGACTTGACAGTGACATGCAATGTGTGACTCTTGAACTGGAGCTTTTTGCTATAAAGGGCACTATGGGGGCAACTAGTAATATCTGAGCATGCGCTTGTACATTAGAAAATAGTATTGTGTAAATATTACTTTTCCCAAATTTGATCATTGTACTCCATTGTATGAGAATGTCCTTGATCTCTGAAACTTAACTGAAAAAAAACTAAACTTAAAAAAAAATGAAATGAGACTGTGTATGTGATATACACATTATAGTAGTTTCCTATTGTTGCTTTAACAAATTACCACAAACTTAGTGGCTTTAAATAACACAAATTTATTCTCTTACAGTTCTGGAAGTCGGAAGCCTGAAATGGGTCTTACTGGGCTAAAATCAAGGTATCTGCAGGGCTGTATTACTTTCTGGAGGATGTGTTTAGGGGAGAATGTTTTCTGGCCTTTACCAGCTTCTGGAAGTTGCCCACACTCCTTGGCTCATCATGACACCCTTCCTTCTTCAAAGCCCTGGATGGCCGGTCAAGGCTTTTAATCTCCATGCCATATTTTTGGTTCTGACTCTTCAGCCTTCCTTTTCCCCATTTATAAGAACTGTTGTGATTCCATTGGGCCCACCTGGATAACTCAGGATACTCTCTTTATTGTCAAGTCAGCTGATTTGCAATTTTAATTTCATCTTCAACCTTAATTCCCCCTTGCTGTGTATATATTCACAGGTTCCAGGAATTAGGATGTGGACATCTTCAAGGCCATTACTCTGCCTAACACGCACACACGCGCGCGCGCACACACACACACACAATGAGCGAGAAAGCAAATGTGTTAAGATGTTAACAAGTTAACAATGAATGAAGAGTATATGGAGGTTAATTGCAATACTCTTGCAACTTCGGGTGGGTTTGAAATTTTTTTCAAAATAAAAAGTTTAATTTAAAAAAGCACCTTCCAACAGTGCCTGATGTTTCAAGAAAACACAAATCCACAATCCCTTATCTGAAATGTAAAAGCTCCGAAAACAGACAGTTTTTTCATAACTCCTCTGGCTTCAAAGCCTCACCTGTACTATCACGAGACTCTTCACATCATCTATTAAGCTCTTCACACAACTTGCTGACACTGCTCCTCAGTGTCCCTTCCCCTTTTCACAGTGTTTCTCCAGGGTGGCTGGTGGGCTGGGCAGGGCCCCGAGACCAGAAGCTGCTGGGAGATGGGCAGAACCCAGGCAGGGCCTGAGGGCGGGGAGAAGAGCCGGAGCAGGGATGGGTTCTGGCAGGAGGTGAGGCATGTTGGTAAAGGAGTAGAGCAGGCCCATGGGGAAAAGACACCCTACGTGGGAGAAGTGTGGGAATGCTTGGAGACCTGAGAGCTCGACGGGGGCTTGAGAAACCCAAGTCAATCATTCGTATGGAGAAACAGTGGAGGTTGGAGGGAGACAAAGCCAGGTCGTGAAGGGGGCTTCTTGGCAGGGAATGACCACAGTAAGGAAACGATATGATCCTAAGTTCCCAAGGAGGCTCCAGAGGGATTTTTATTACAGAATATTTAATAGAGAACAAAGACACACCCAACTGTATGTTGTCGGCAGCTTTTCAAAGGCTGTCAGGGACTCCTGCCTCCTGAGGTTCACGGTCTTGTGTAATGCCCTCCGAGGGTGGCTGCCTCGTGACCAGATTCACAGGTGTCCAATACAGCAATGAAGCCAACACGGTGAAAATAATGGGCTGTCACTTCTGAAACTGGGTTATAAAGACTCGCTTCCTTCTTGCTCACCTCTTTTGCCTCCACTCCCTCTGGGGAAGCCAGTTACCACGCTGTGAGCTGCCCTATGGAGAGGCCCACGTGTCAAGGAACAAGGGTGGACTTTGGCCAAGAGCTATCAAGGTTTGGAGGCCCTCTGTCCAACAACTGGTGAGAAACTGGACCTTGCCAACTATCCTATGCGTGAGCCTGGAACCAGATACTTCCCCGTGGGGCCTTGAGTGGATTGCAGCCCCAGCTGACACCTTGTGGCCTGAGAGTCCCTGAGATGGGGGACTCAGCTGCACAGAAACCGAGATGATAAATATTTGTTACTTTAAGTTGTTAGATTTTGCAGTAATTTGTTATGCGCTGATAGGTCAGAAAACTTTTGAAAATCATCTGACCCACCAGTTGCTTGAAGAAGCCTTGGTTCCTTCAAAGCCTCCTGTGTGCCTTTTCCCCATTTCACACTACCCCCTTTCTCCTGCCAGAGGTAACCACGACCCAGAATTTTTGTTATTACACCGCTTTAAAAATTTTTTTTTTATTTTAACACATGTAAGGTTTGCCTAAACAAATTTTGCTGACTTTGCAGGTTTTTGAACTTTATAGAAACAGAATCACACTATATGTATGCTTCCGTGATTTGCTTTTCTGACTCAAAAATTAAGTCCCTGAGATTGAGCCCTGTTGTTGGTCACGTGGTTCATTCATTTTCACTGATGTGTATTTCTCCGTTCTCCTCTCCGTGGACACTTAGAATATTTTCAGTGTTTTGCTATTGCAGCCAGGCTCCAACGAACATTCTTACACATGACTCTTGGAACACGTGAGCTAGGGTTTCTCTGGGGGAGACACTTAGGAGTGGACATTCCAGCTTATATGGTATAAGCATTTTCAACTCTATAATATAGTGCAATTTTCCCCCAAAGTGATGATACCATATTATGTCCCCAGCTGGAGTGCACAAGAATTCCTTTGTTTTACATCCACTTGAGATTATCTCATTTACTCATTTTTGCCTTTTTCATGGTTGTAAAATGACATCTCATGATTTTAATTTGCAGTTTCTTAATTATTGATAAGTTGAACATTTTTTCACATACTTATTGCATGCTAGGTTTTATTCTCCTGTGAATTGCTTATTTGTGATTTTGTCCAGTTTTTTCTTTTTTTTGGATTAGTCTTTAACTGATTGATTCACAGGAGTTCTTTATATATTCTGATACTCTACCTTGTCAGTTATGTGTATTGCAAATTTATTCTTCTAGTTTTTGGATGATCTTTTCATTCATTTTGAAGTATTTTGAGGAAAGAAATTTGAAAGTTTATTTTATTTATTTATATTTTTTTTAAAAAGATTTTATTTATTTGTCAGAGAGTGAGCGAGCACAAGCAGGGGGAGGGGCAGGCAGAGGGAGAAGCAGGCTCCCCGCTGAGCAGGGAGCCCGATGTGGGGCTCCATCCCAGCACCCTGGGATCATGACCTGAGCTGAAGGCAGACACGTAACCGACTGAACCACCCCAGCATCCTGAAATTTAAAAGTTGAATGTAGTCTAATTTATCAATCATTTCCTGTATAATATGCACTTTTAGTGTCTTGCTTAAGAAAACATTTTACACCCACTAGTTGGCAAAAAATTTCTCCTGCATTTTCTTCTTAATGCTTTAAGAAAACTCACATTTAAGTCTACTCCATCTGAAATGAATTCTTTTAGTATGGTGTAAGGTATCCACTAATTGGATAAGAACATCCAGTTTCATAATTTTTCAAATGGATAGTCTTGAACGAGTCCCATGTTCAGTGGTCCATCCAATTCCCACTGATCTGCAATGTTATCTCTGACAAGATCAAGTTTCCGTGAGGGGTGTGTCTGTGTCTGGGCTGTCTTGTGTTCCATTGTTCTAATTGTATATTACTGTACCAATAACATATATTTTAAATTACTCTGATAATAATGTCACTGCCTTCTTTAGAGGCATCAAGTTTATTCTGGTCCTTTGTTTTACCATGTATATTTTGCAATTATTTTAATTAAATTCTAAGAAAAATGCTGCTAAGATTAAAACCGTATAGAATCCATGGGTCTATTGGAGGCAATTGGTATTATTCTACGACTAAGTTTTCCTGCCCATGCATGACATGTTGTATCTCTCCAATTATTTGGGACCTTATTGGTTTTCCAAAAGAGTTTTATCATTTTCTCCATATTTCCTGAGCTCTAGGTTTAGCACATTGTTTTTCACCGTTGCTATCGTAAAGGTATTATTTAAAATTTGTATTTCTTATTGCTACCATAAAATACAATTATTGCTACATATCCAGCAACATTATTAAACATACATTATCTCTAATAATTTACCTATAGATTGTTTTGAGTTTTGCCTGTAGACAGTCAAAATTTTCTTTTTTTCTAATCATTTCTGACTTGGATCTGAAATACGATGTTATATAAAAGTGGTAATAGCAGGCATTCTTGTTTTTGATTTTTAAAAGAGCTGTAACATTTCACTTATAAATGTGACATTCGCTCTAGGCTTACTGGAGATATTTTTTATCAGGTTAAAAAACTTTCCTTCTGGGGCACCTGGCTGGCTCCTTCGGTGGGGTACGTGACTCTTGATCTCCAGGTCATGAGTTAGAGTCCCACATTGGGGGTAGAGATTACTTAAAACAAAGAGGAAAACTCTCTCCTTCTATTCCTAGCTTATGAAGAGTTTCATCATGAATGAATATTAAATTTCACTGAATGCTTTTCCATATCTGTGATGATCATATGGTTTTTCTTCACTAATCTGTGATGTGGTAAAATTACATTAATAAATTCTTTAATGTTAAACTAAACTTATGTTGTTGGGATTAGTCCAATTGGGTCATAATCTGTCTTTTTTAAAACAATAGTATCAGGGCACCTGGGTGGCTCAGTTGGTTAAGCATCTACCTTCGGCTCAGGTCATGATCCCCCGGGGTCCTGGGATTGAGCCCCGCTTTGGACTCCCTGCTCAGTGGGGAGCCTGCTTCTTCCTTTTCCACTCCCCCTGTTTGTGCGTGCTCTCTCTCTCTCTGTCAAATAAATAAATAAAATCTTAAAAAAAAGAAGATTGATTTCTCTAAAAATAAAAAAATAAAATAAAACAATAGTATCGGTTAATGCAGGTTGAGTTTGTGAAATCCATGAGTGAGATTGGCCTGCCATTTTTCTTACTGTGCTCTTGTTGCCTGCTTTTGCAATCAGGGTATAGTAACCCCCCCAAATAATGAATTAGAAATTAAACACTTGTTTTCTTTTCTCTGGAAAAAATATATGTAAACTTGAAATTATCTATTAAATGATTGACAGGATTCGATGATTAAAACCTTTTAGGATTTCTGTGTGCTATGAAAAAAAGTTTTTTTTAACTTTCAATGATAGACTAAATTTATTTCCATAAGTCTGTTTTGATAGCTTTGGCAAGTGGTTTTTATTATAAATTTGTTCATTTCATTTAATTTGCAAATTTGTTAGCATAACATTTTCATCAAACGGTTATGAAAATGTTATGCTAACAAATTTGCAAATTAAATGAAATGAACAAATATATTTCTCTCATGTGATGATAAGAGCAATGGTTGGTTGTCCAGGAAGGTTAATGGCTCCACAGTACCTCCAGGGACTGAGATTCCTTTGTCTTTCTGCTTAGTCACATACGGTATGCTTGTAACCGGCTTGTCCCAAGGTGGTTGCCCTCCAGCATGATGACTGCATTCCAGGCAGGATGAAGTGAAATGTAGAGGGACTAAGACATGGTCTACATGGAGACAGACGCCTGGCACAAGGTTTCCGTTCCACTGCAGAAACTGTGGAAGTGAATGTAGTATGTGGTGTAATAAAGCATGCATTTGAAAAACATGGAGGAACTAGTAACCAAAAGGAAATGGAATTGGGTGGTTATTGCTAAGCTCTATTGCAGCTCTAGAAGAACAATTAATAAAAGGCTAAGGGTGATTAACACACCACTGAAAGCCAGTTGTGCAAGCCAGGGGGCATCCTTGAGAGCACACGAAGGACTCATCTCTGCAGTGGGACGGCAGAGAGAGCTGAGGCCCAGCCCCAGGACTTCATCATCAGAGTAGTCCAGCTCCCAAGAAGATTGAATTCCCAACCAAGGCAGGTCTGCCACCCCAGGGTAGGGCTGTGACTGGGAAAAAATGAGACCTTGACAAATGTGTCTAGTGTTCTCTGGGTTGATGCCCCCGAGAATGGGCCCCTCCTTATCAAGGCTAATCTAGCTACAGCTGCCACCAAGTGCCTGGCCTTCCAGTAACAGAGACCAATGCGGAGTGACAGCATTCCTTGAGAGGACCAAACAACCACCAAGTGGGAAGTCGAATCTAGTTGGTGTCTTGCGTTTGGGGAAAGCCAGCAACTTGTTCTGACAGGACTAGATGCATATTTCAGGTGTGAGTTTGCCTTTCCTGCCTGTAAGCCTCACCAGCACCACCATCAGAGAACTTACAGTTTGATGACCCGGCACAACATGCCAGGCCAGGGGCCCCATTTTCCAGTGAAGGAGGGTGGGAGTGGGTCCATGATCATGGGGTTTACTGGTTGTATCATGCACCGCACCACCCAAGAGCTCCCGCCTGATTGAGCATTGTGATGGCCTGCGGATGTCACCACTGAAGCTATAGTTCACAGGTAAGATTTTATTTGGATTGGGTACTAACCATCCTCATGGGTCCAGAGGGGGTGATCCCACTTAACATCACTCACAGCTAGTGAGTCTCATGTTCTCATGGGCTCGGCAAATTTAGAGGTCTTGGTCCCCAAAGGGAGGGGACTTCTGTCACTTCTGTCAGCATATACAAAACTCCATTTGAACCATAAGCTGCATTTGCCACCTGGGCACTTCAGCATCTCTGTGGCTCAGGACCACCAGGCAAAAAGAGAAGTCACCATTTTCAGTGGGAATTTTGTCAAGGGATATTCACCCTAATCTTTAGGAGAGATTTAGGGTTTCTGTTGCATGATGAAGGCAGGGAGGAATATGAGGAGGACCCAGATCTATTCAGGTGCCTCTTGGCTCTCCCTTACCCGATTTTGTGCAGCAAACCTGTCCTGAAAGGGCACGGTCACCACAGACCCAGACCATTTAGAGATGAGAGTCTGGGTCATGCCACCGTATAAGCCACTGAGACCAGCATAAGTGTGACTTGAAAGTGAGGAAAATCTACAATGGATAGAAAAATGAGTATTCGTTGCAGCTCTAGGACCAGCTGCAATGCTGGGGGCTGCAATTCACCTCACTAACCTTCCCGTTAAGTTTGCCCAAGAAGAGCAGCCCTGGTGTTCTGGAGCTGCTTTCAGAACATGGGGGAAGAAATGTATCTGAGGGCATAAAGTGTAATGGACAGAGAGATGCATCACACAGATTCTCATTTCAAAGAATGGATTCAGGTCGCCTAAGTTGTTGCATTTATTAGCATACATTTTTCATAATTTATTATTATCCTTTCAGTAGTGTAGTCCTTGTAAGATAACTCTGCTTTAGAGGCGCCTGGATGGCTCAGTTGGTTAAGTGTCTGCCTTCATCTCAGGTCATGATCCCAGGGTCCTGGGTTTGAGCTCCCTGCTCAGCAGGGAGCTTGCTTTCCCCTCTCCTTCTGCCTGCTGTTTCCCCCTGCTTGTGCACTCCCCCTCTCTCTGTCAAATAAATAAATAAGTAAATAAAATCTTTAAAAAAAAGGATAACTCTGCTTTACTTCTAGTATCACTTATTTGTGCCTTATTCTTTTTTTTTTAGTCTAGCTAGAATTTTATCAATCTTATACTGATTTTTTTTATACCAGCTTTTGGTGTCATGGATGTTTTCCATTTTCCATCATCATTTCTTGATACTCTTGCCAGAACTGCATATCTGACTACATATGAAGAAACTTCAGAGGAGCCCCAACTGAGAGAAGTTTACAAAATAACCAGCCAGGGCTTTTCACCGGTGTCAAGGTCATGAATAAGAAATACTAAAGAACCATCCAAGACTAGAGGCAGCGAAGAGACATGATAACTAAATGCAAGGTGGCATCCTAGAATAATTCTGGGGCAGAGAAATAAGTGAGACAAGTACCGAAATTTGAATAAGATCTATAAATGAGTAAATATTGTTGTTTCAATGTTAATTTCCCAGTTTTGATAATTGTACAATATGTTACTTTTTGGGAAAGGTAGATGAAAGTATATGGGAGGGGCGCCTGGGTGGCTCAGTCCTTAAGCATCTGCCTTCGGCTCAGGTCATGATCCCAGGGGCTCAGGTCATGGTCCCAGGGTCCTGGGATTGAGCCCCACATCAGGCTCCCTGCACAGCAGGAAGCCTGCTTCTCCCTCCTCCAATACCCCTGCTGGTGTTCCCTCTCTCGCTGTGTCTCTCTGTCAAATGAATAAATAAAATCTTTAAAAAAAGTATATGGGAACTCTTTGTTCTATTTTTGCAGCTTTTTTGTAAGCATATTGTTTCAAAATCAAAAGGGCTTTTTTTTTTTTATTTATTTGTCAGAGAGAGAGCGAGAGCGAGAGAGTACACAAGCAGGAGGAGTGGCAGGCAGAGGAAGCAGGCTCCCCTCTGGGCAGAGAGCTTGGCTCAAGACTCGATCCTAGGACCCCAGGACCATGACCCAAGCCGAAGGCAGATGCCTAATGACTGAGCCACTCAGGTGTCCCTGTGCAGAAGCTTTTTAGTTTGATGTAGTCCCATTTGCATTGCTACCCAGTCTGACGATCTCTGTCTTTTAATCAGTTGTTCGGATCACTTATAGTTAACGTACTTACCAAAATCATTAGTTTTATATCTACCGTCTTGCTATTTGCTTCCTGTTTATCTCATTCGTTCTACATCTTCCCCCTTCTTTTCCTAGCTTTTTTTCGACTGAGTATACTTTAGTATTCCATTTTATCTCTACTATTGGCTTGTCGAATATACCTTTTGGTTTTATTTATTTTTAGCTATTATTCTAGGATTTATGGTATTCTAAAATATCAGCATCATTAGTCTTCTTAGAAAACCAGTTTTTGGCTTTGTTGATTTTCTATTGTATTTTAGTATTTTAGTTCATCAAGTACTGCTCTTAATTATTTCATTCTTTTTAAGTTATCTGAGTTTATTCTATTTTCTTTTTCTAATTCATTGCAAAGTATGTTGTCACAGAGCTCTCTTCACAAAAATGTTTCCATTTCTTCCTGGGCCAAGAGCTACTCTATTATTTTCTCAGCCTCCCTATCAGATAGGTCTGGGTATCAGATATGACATGACTGGATTCTGGCCGGTGAAATATGAGTAGAAGTTATATACCCATCCATGCTCATTCTTCTTTCCAGCTGACTTGGATATAGACAATCCTAAATTCAGTGGGACTCAGTGTGGTCTTTGAACCAAAAGCAACATTACCTGGCAGCCTCTTAGAAATGCAAATTCTTGGGTCACAGACTTAGGTTAAGCCTACTGAATCAAATTCTGGGGATGCTACCCAGCAATCAGTGTTTTAACAAGCCCTCTAGAATTTCAAGCTGAAATGATATTCAGCTAATTAGTAACATAAAAATGGATGAAAATATACAACACTGATAAGAATAAGTATACAGTCAAATCCAGCAGACTCTAAAACTTTAATACGGTAGAGTGTTAACCGCTTAATTCTAGTACAAAAGTTAAAGGACAAGAATATTAAAAATAACAATAGCTACAATAATTTGTTAGTAATACATAATATAAAAAGAGGTGAATTGCAACCTCAAAAACATAAAATGTGGTGGAGTAAAAGGGTAAAGTTTTGATATGCAATCAAAGTTAATTTTTAACAGTGTAAAATAGATTTATATCTATAAGCTGTTTATGTCAGCCTCGTGGTAACCACAAAGCAAAAATCTACAGTAGATTCACAAAAGGTAAAGAGAGGAAATCAAAGCATGCCATGACAGAAATTATCAATCCACAAAGGAAAGCAAAAAGAGGAAGAAAGGAAAGAGGGAACTGCAAACAACCATTAAACAATTAATTAGATGGCATTAATAGTCCTTACCTATCAGTAATTAAATGTAAAAAGGAAATATCTGAAAAAGAAGTAAACGATCCCACAGTAGCGTCAAAAACCATAAAAAATACTTAGGAATAAGTTTAACCGAGGAGGTTACAGATCTGTATGCTGAAAACTGTAAGACTTTGATGAAGGACACGGAAGAGACACAAATGGAAAAATCCTGTGTTCATGGATCAGAAGAATTCATATTAAAATGTCTATACTACTCAAACCATCTATAGATTCAATGCAATCACTAGCAAAATTCCAACGGCATTTTTTCACAGAAATAAGAAAAATAATCTTAGAATTCATGTGGAATCACAAAAACCCCCAAATAGCCAAAGCAATCCGGAGAATGAAGAACAAAGCTGGAGAAACAACTTCTGATTTCAAACTACTGTATTTCAAAGCTGTAGCAATTAAAACAGTATTGTGTTGGCCTAAAAAGAGACACATTAGACCAGGGCAATAGAATCAAGAGCCCAGAAATAAACTCATGCATACATAGTCAACTAATATTCAACAAGGGGGCCAAGAATGCTTAATGGGGGAAAGATTGTCTTTTTAAATAAATGGTGTTGAGAAAACTTGATATTCACATCCAAAGAATGAAATTGGACTCTTATTTTCCACCACTCACAAAAATTGAGTCAAAATGGATTAAGGACTTAAATGTAAGACCTGAAACTGTAAAATTCCTAGAAGAAAAGATAGGGAAAAAGCTCCTTCACTGATCTTGGCAATAACTTTTTGGATATAATACCAAAAGCAAAAATTAATAGGTGGGACTACATCAAACTAAAAAGGTTCTGCACAGGGACACCTGGGTGGCTCAGTCAGTTAAGCATTTGCCTTCAGCCCAGGTCATGATCCCCGGGTTCTGGCATTGAGTCCTGCATTGGGTTCCCTGCTCAGCGGGGAGCCTGCTTCTCCCTCTGCTTTCTGCTCCCCCTGCTTGTGTGCTCTCTCTGACAAATAAATAAAACCTTTAAAAAAGAAATAAAAATAAAAAGCTTCTGCACAACAAAAGAACAATAAACAAAATGGAAAAGCAACCTGTGGAACAGGAGAAAATATTTGCAAACCACGCGTCTGGTAAGGGGTTAATATCCAAAATATATAAGGAACTCATACAAGCCCCAAACAACGAGAAAACAATCTGATTAAAATGGGCAAATGAACTGAGTAGACATTTTTCCAAAGAAGGCATACAAATAGCGGACAGGCATATGAAAAGATGCTCAGCATCACTAAATAACAGGGAAATGCAAATCAAGACCACAATGAGAGACCACCTCACACCTGTTAGAATGGTTAGCATCGAAAAGATAAGCGATAACAAGTGTTGGCGAGGATGTGGAGAAAAGGAAATCCTTGTGTGTTAGTAGGAATGTAAATTGGTGCAGCCAGTATGGAAAACATATGGTGGTTCCTCAAAATATTAAAAATAGAACTACCATATGATCCAGCAATCCCACTTCTGGGTATATATGAAAAGAAATGAAATCATTTTCTCAACGAGCTATCTGCACCCTGATGTTCCCTGCAGCGTTATTCACAATCACCAAGTCATAAAAACAACAGACGAGCAGATTAAGAAGTTTGGTATATATACACAATGGAATATTATTCAGCCATAGAGAAGAAAGAAATCCTGCCTTTTGTGACAACATGCTAAGTGAAATAAGTCAGACAGAGAAAGACAAATACGGCATGATCTCATCAAATCTAAAAAAGCTGAACCAGAAGTAGAGAATAGAATGGTAGCTACCAGGGACTTGGAGCGGGGTGTGGGTGTGAGGTGGGGGCAATAGAGACGTTAGTCAAAGGGTAGGAGCTTCCAGTTGGGAGATGAACAAGCTCTGGGGATCTAAGGCACAGCATGGTGACTATGGTTAAAACACTGTATTAGATATTTGAGAGCTGCAAAGAGAGGTCTTAAATGCTCTAACCACATACACACAAAAATGATAATTACATGAGGGGATGGAGGTGTTAACCTTCTTGTGGTAATCACTTCACAATATGTAAGTGTATCAAATCATCATGTTGTGCACCTCAAACTTACATAATATTATATGTCAATTATATTTCAAAGCTCGGGGGTGGGGGAAGAAAATACTTTGCTAATGGTATGGGGAAAATACATCTAGTAGTTCTATTCTCTGAATTATTTCCCCAAATTATGGAATTTTCCCACCTACTTACAGTTTAGCTAAGATAGGGAACATTTATCTTTTACCTTATATTTTTAAAGATTTTATTGATTTATTTGATAGAGAAAGAGGGAGAGAGAGCACGAGCAAGGGGAGGGGCAGAAGGAGAAACAGACTCTCTGATAAGCAGGGAGCCCTACGTGGGGCTCGATCCCAGAACCCTGAGACCATGACCTGAGCTGAAGGCAGCCGCTTAACCGACTGAGCCTCCCGTATCTTTTACTTTGAACAACACCAGAGAAACAAAACAAGCCCTCCATGTGATTGGGATATAGGCTTAAGTCTGAGAATCACAGCCCATGTCCACCTTGGAAGGCAAATGTTGAGAAAAGCAGAGCCTCAGTCAGCTGAGTCCCTGAAGAACTGTTAGAGCAGAGCCAACCTATTCCTCTAAGACCGTTAAATAAGCAAGCCGTAAAATGTCTATTACGTTGAGCCATTATGCATCTGAGTCTCTACTGTGCCCTAGCCAACCCTAAGTAATACAAATGCTTACCTCATTAATTTTCAGCATTTTTTCCTTTCTAATATAGGGACTTAAAATTTTAAATTTTCTCTAAGGACTGCTTAAGCTGCATTCATCAGTTTTGACATTTAGAATTTACATTATCATTCAGCTCAAAATATTTTGTCCATGTGGTTGAGCAGACCTGTGGGTTATTTGGAAGCATGTGTCTAAATTTCCAAACTTAAGAAGTTCTTCCATGATCTATTTGCTGATTTCCAGTTTAATTGCATTGTGGTCAGAGAACATCCTCTGTATGATTTCAATACTTGAAATCTGATGAGATTGCTTGGCTCAATGTCTATAAATAGTGATGCATATTCTGCAGATGTTAAGTGCAGTGTTCTATGCATTTCTTTTGGGTCAATGTTGTTAACCATACTCTTGAAATCTATGTGCTTACTATTTTCTTCTATCAGTTTCTGAGAGAAGTTTGTTGAAGACTCCCACTATTACTGTCTGTTTCTTTTTGTGGTTCTTTCAATTCTGGCTCTACACGATGAGGAAATTTTATCAGACATATGAAAATTTCAAATCATTGTATCGTTGCTGAAACAAATCTTTTATGATCCTGTGGTGACCAAACGTCCTGAATTCTGGTAATGCTTTCTTGCCTTAAAGTCTGTTTTCTCTGGTAGTAATATAATTAACACCTGTTTCCTTTGGGTAATATTTTCAAGTCTTATCCTTTTACTTCCAAACTTAGCATGTCCTTATGGTTTAGCCATGTCTCTCACAAATAGCTTTTTGTTGTTTTTAAATCCAGTCTGACAATCTTTAAACTGGAGCCTTTGTTCATTTCCACTAATGTAACGACTGAGATATTTGGATTTAAAACCATCTTATTTCTGGGGTGTCTGGCTGAATCAGGATGTGACTCTTGATCTTGGCATCAAGAATTTGAACCCCACTTTGGGCATAGAGTTTACTTAAATTTAATTTCATGCTCTTTGTCTCTCCTTTCTGGCATTCCTTTTTAACTGATTTTTGAAAAGAATAATTTCACGTTTTCTACTAGTATGGAAGTGGTACTATTTCTGTTCTTTCATTGGTTATCCACCATTTTACAATACATACTTAACATTTAAAATGAATCAAAATCGGGGCACCTGGGTGGCTCAGTCGGTTAAGCGTCTGCCTTCAGCTCAGGTCGTGATCCCAGGGTCCTGGGATCGAGCCCATTGAGCCCAACATCGAGCCCCACATCGGGCTCAGCGGGGAGTCTGCTTCTCTCTCTCCCTCTGCCTCTCCCTCTCCCTCCCCCTGCTCCTGCTCGCTCTCTCGCACTCTCTCTATATCTCAAATAAATAAAAAATCTTAAAAAAAATAAAATGAATCAAAATCTTCGTCTTCTACCTGGATAGTATAAAGTTTATAGAACGCTTCAACTCCACTTATCTCCTTCCCTCCTTTCATAAAATTGTAATGTGCTATATTTTTGTCCTGTTTTGTTTTTTTAAAAACCCCATTATTATTACTCGCTTATACAGTTAACCACCTTTTCCATTTGCCCACCGAATTACGGCTTTTTTTGTTTAGCATTTTTCTTGCATCTCAGGGGTTCCATCTGATACCACGAATTCCTTCTGCCTGATGTACACCTTTGGGGATTTCCTTTGATGACCTGCTGATAGCACACTACCTGTTTTAATTTTTCTGAAATTTCTGAATTCCCTTCTCCTGCCGGCAGGATTTTTACTGGGCGTAAAAGTCGGTCGGGTTTGGCAGCACATCAGAAGGAACTGTTCCCCTATCTTCTGTCCTGCATGCTAATTTAGTTGTCAGACTGGCTGACTTTGCTTTGAATGCTCTGTCAGAGGTAAAAGTCTGGGTGTTTTTATCCCCAAATCTTCTCTGCCTTTGGTTATCTAGTTTCATGATACTGTGTGTAGTAGATAAGAGTTCCTTTTTATGTATTCTGTTTGGGATTGTCAATCCAAGGAATCAGTTCCTCATCAGTTTTAGAAATTCCCCGGTCTCCATCCCTTGAGATGACCTCTTTGATCCACTCTTTCTGCTTCGCTGGGACAGCAGTTGCCGGGCACTGAGCCTCTGGGGTGTCCCGTCTGCACCTCACCGTCTCCTCCGTGTCTTCCTGTTCCTCCTGGCAGCATGGTACTCCAGCTTCCCGTGACCCCGCGTTGCCCAGCTCTGTCCAACTGTGCTTTAAACTTTAGCTTTCACTTCTAGAAGTTATATTTGGTTTTCAAATCTGCTCAACCATTTTTTAGTGTCCCACTCTATTTTCAAGCCTATCTTATATTTTTAAAACTGTACTCATTTGCATTTTAATTTATATTTGGTAACTCCAGAATCGCTTTTCTTTTTGGGAGTGGGCTGCTTTTGTTTTTAAGGGTTGTCACTAGTGGCGCGTCTTCCTTGTGTGCTTATTATCGACCGTGTGCTGTTCACAGTCCTTGAAATTATTCATGTGTTCGCACTGTGACTGTAGATGAGGACTGCTTTTTCCAGAAAAGAATGGTCTTTGCTTCTACCGTGCATTTGGGATCCTATGTGTCTGGAACCACTTTAATTCGTGATCTTGGGGCCCCCTCCCCACTCTAGCAATGCAAAGTTGGGCTTTAATTCTGCTCAGGGGTCAATACTGGGTCCCAGGGTCAGGCTGCTGTTATACTTCTGTGTTCTGCTCAGCACCAGGGAGATGGAAGAAAGAATCCAAATTTACTACTGCGACCCCAACTTAATGGGAAGGGTCTATCAGACTCCTCAACTTAAATGGGACCTGGTCATCTACTTCTGCCTCACTTGCTTCTAGGTCCTAGGTGGCTTGGAGTGCTCTCTTAACTTTTAGGCTCTTACCATGTCTTGGAATTTGGTTTGCTCATTCCTCATTATGTTCACGCTCGGATGTTAAGATTTTTAGAATATTTTACCTAGCATTTTAATTGCACTCATTAGGAGCACTAACCCTAAAACCCAACCCATTGTAGATAGCAGAAATCAAAATTTTCACTTTGCTTTGATGTTCTTCATATCACTACATTTATAGGGATGTCTTAATCCAAATTAGGATACATTGTGATTGGGCACCTGGGTGGCTCAGTTAAGCATCTGCCTTCGGCTCAGGTCACGATCCCAGGGTCTTGGGATTGAGTCCCACATTGGGCTCCCTGCTCAGTCGGTGGGGCGGGGGGGCTGCTTCTCCCTCTCCCTGCCGCTCTGCCTACTTGTGCTGTCAAATAAATAAATAAAATCTTTTTTTTTTTAAAAGGATACATTGTGTTTTGTGGAGCTATGGATTCATGTTTATCAACTCTGGGAATTTTCCAATTACCTTTTAAAATGTTGCCTCTTCTCTATTCTGCTCATTACTAAATATAATGAAATATATTAGACATTCTCATTCCATCCTCCATTATCTCTCAACTGATCTTGCATAGTCCTTTTCTTTACCTTTCCTGTCCTGTAGATAATTTGATAGATGTTCAAGTTTAAATCACTTCAGTTACATCTAGTCTTTTTTTTTTTTTTTAAGATTTTATTTGACAGAGAGAGGGAACACAAGCAGGGGGAGTGGGAGATGGAGAAGCAGGGTTCCCACTAAGTAGGGAGCCCGATGCGGGGCTTGATCCCAGGACCCTGGGATCATGACCTGAGCCGAAGGCAGACGCTTAACTGACTGAGCCACCCAGGCGCCCCACATCTAGTCTATTTTTTATTTACCCATTGAGTTCTTGATTTCAGTGCCTATAGTTTTTTTTTTTTTTTGACAACTGAGCACTGTTTTTGTGTTCTTTGTAACTGTATTTCAAATTCCTTCCAAAACAAGGCCCCAGGAACCCCCAGGTTCAAGTATGTCCCTGAGCTTGGTCCACTGCTGTCTTGTATTCATGCTTGGGTATTCGTTCACCAACATTAAACTCCAGGATAGAAGATGTGACACAGCAGGACTCCCTCTTCCACGGCAAGAGTCCTCTGCTGACTTCAGAGGTGGTGGTGGCAGCCAATGTGGAAAACACACTGGAACTTTCCCCTGAACTGGGCTGTAAGGACAAGTGCCTGCCAGGAGCATCATCATCTTTTCCTTGACCCGCCCTCTAGTTTCTGAAGATATAACAGAAAATAATCTTCTTTGAAGATACTGGAAACAATTCCAAAAGACAAAACACATGCCCCCAATGCACTGAGCTTACAGATATTCTGGGTTTAATTCAGCTGCAGAATGAGCTGATTGATGCGTCACCTCGATAGCCCGGTAAGCCTACCTCCTTGATGTGGTCCACTCTATTCTTGGTAGCACGACAGGCCACTGAGAGATGGAAAGGATGTAAGAACGCAGAGATTCCTGGAAATTTTTCCCCGGAAAGGCAATTTCATGAATGAGGTCTTCCAAGCAAATAACACCATACTTCCCCAGGTGCTCCTCAATCACTGTGTTGTCTGTCAGAGGGATGGTTTTATTCTTGACCTTGTCCTGGCCACGTTTCAAGATGAGTTCCCGGACAGACTTCAGATTTGGAAGTCCCCAGGTCACATAAGGTTCCACTATATGCAGGGGTCACTCTGAAAAAGATACCACTAAAAATCTTCTTCAGGCGAAGCCTTGCAATGGTCCTCCGCATCAGTGAACTCACCCCATTAATCCTTTGGATGCATACAACAAAGGTCAAGGCATGTTTATCTGGCACTTCCAAGCCATGAGGTCTCCCTTCTAGTCATCTGAGGTGCACCCTGTCGCGTTGCTGCTGCCAGGAATCAAGTAAGAACCATTCCAGTCACTTAAACTTGAGCTCTTTTCCTATCTTCTGCTCTTTCTTCTCCAAAAGTGCCTGCTTTGCTTCAGTGGCTTTAAGGGCCTGATAAGCCTTCTTTTTCAGATTTTCTGGAACCAATGGGATCTTTTTTCTTTGCTCTTGCTCCACCATGTTTCCAAAGCTGTGGCTACTGCTCTACAGTTTTGTTTTTTGTGTTTTTTTTCCAAGATTTTATTTATCTGACCAAGACCCAGAGAGAGAGGGAACACAAGCAGGGGGCATGGGAGTGGGCGCAGCAGGCTTTCTCCGTGGAGAAGGGAGCCCGAAGTGGGGCTCAATCCCAGGACCCTGGAATCATGACCTGAGCTGAAGGCAGGCGTTTAACCACTGAGCCATCCAGGCGCCCCAACAGTTTTCATTTTTATGGTTAACTATTAAAATATTTCATATTGTATGCTCATCCTTGTAATTAAAACTACTAGCTAGCTACTCTGCCTTTTCTCTCGGAAGTCCCTGATGGTGTAAATCTGTTGTTCCCATGTTTCTGTAATCACTCACAGTGCCAGGTCTTGTGTTTGGTAATCATTAAGCAATGCTAGGAGTCTGTAGGCCCAACTTGGAGTTTTCCCCCACCAGATTTGATTCTGCTTCTACTGGTATCCAGGGGAGTACTCCTCACCGATCCTGGGAGCACCTCAGTCTGCTGACACCCCTGCTCTTCAGGCTTGGACCCCAGATATTATTGCTCTTGGAGATATAAGCCCCACCACCGGTCCCCACCCTGATTAATCCAGATTCAGTTCTAATTGTTTAGCTTTGGGGTTGGCATGGGGGAGGGAAAGGGAGAAGTCCTTGGGGAACCCTTCAACTTTTTGTGAGCTATGCCTCAAAAAGCGCGTTCTGAGATCCAGTTTTCATTGAGGTGAGTAGATCAGAGGTCCTGCTTACTTGATACCAAAATTGGATACTTACTTTTAAAACCTCCATTTTATTTCTTGAAACATACTAAGCATGACTGTTTTATGAACTATACTTTGATAATTCCAGTACCTCAAGCCTTCATGGGTTTCATTACGTAGTGTTTTTACTTTGCATTATTTTTTTAAAACACAGGCTTAAAGTGGACAAATCTTGTATCTACAGATAATATATCTTCACATTATGTACACACCTGCTTACCCCTACCCAGATCAACATGTTGAACTTTCCCATTACTCCAGAAACTTTCACTAGGCCCCTTGCTAGTCAACTCCTCCTCTCCAACATTAGGTACACTATTTGACTTCTATCAAGCTGGCTACATTTGCCCTTTCTTGACCTTAATATAAATGGAATACAATGTACACTATTCTGTGCCAGACTTCTTTCATCTAATGTCTTTAATACTCATTTGCATTATTGCATGTATCAATAATTCCTATTTTGCTTTTTTACTATGTATTTCATTGCATGAACTTACAACTGACTTTCCCTATGAACACTTGCGGAGATTTTCTCTTGGAAATTCCCACTCCTCCTTCCCCACCAGTAGTAATTCGGGTTGTAGCATAGAAATAGTTTCAAACTTTCTTAAAAACTCCATCTTTCCAAAGTAGCTGTACCATTTTACATTCTCGACAGAAATGTAGGAGTCCCAGTTGTTTCTACATCCTTGGTATTGTGTCTACTTATTATATTGGCTATATTGTGTTATCTTATTTGTGGTTCTAATTTGTATTGCTAACCATGTTAAGCATCTTTATATACGCTTTTTAAAATAGCGTTTAGGTCATTGCTGTTTGTGTGTATATTTTATTACATAGCCTGTCAGATATATTGTAAATATTTTCTTGCAGTCTGTGGCTGCATTTTTGTTTTTCATTTTGAGGGTTTTTCTTAATGATTGGTGCTTTTTGTGGACTCAATCCCTGCCTACTTCAAGGTTGCAAAGATACTCCATTTTTTCCCAGAAGGTTTGCAATTTTTAATTTTTACCTTTAGACTCATATTCGTTTGAGTATGGTAATGGCTCACTTTTCATACTGATATCCAGTTGCTCTTATGGGGGTGGGGACAACAACAAAACACTACATACTTAGGAAAATTCAGATCAAATAACCTAGGCCACTAAAACACCACAGAGTAAGTTCATACAATGGAGATCAATCTTACTGGATAACCTTGAAAGGTAAGATCCAGAAACAGTGATTGAAAGTGGGCCTTTTATCCTTGACAATGAAACACTTAAGGAATCGAGGTGCTTTGGAAGTGTGAGACTGGGACACAGAAAACAGGAGTCTAGCACTCAATTTTGTTGAGCTGGATGTGATGAGATCCTTCGAATGAGGCTAGGCTTAGAATCCTAGGTCTACCACTAGTTTCAAAATGTCAAGATATTTAAAAAACAACAGTATTTATTGAGAGAGCACACACAGGCATGAGCATGGGGAGGGGCAGGTGGAGAGGGAGAGGAAAAGGGAGTCAATCCCCAGCAGCTCCACACCCAGCGTGGAGCCTGCCTGGGGGTTCATTCCCATGACCTTGAGATCATGACTCAAGCCAAAACCACAAGTCCGACGCTCAACTAAGCCACCCAGGCACCCCTCAAAACACTTTTTGTGTAAATTCCCAGGAGAAAATATAAGAAAATGGGTTATTTCTCCTGATGGGCTACTAGAACACTTTGATCTTTGTTTCAACAAGGAATGCCCCTCCCCAAATCAGCCTGTCAAGTTTGTTTCAAAGTTTGGTTTAAACACTTTTTCTCCAACCAACCTTTCCAGATCTTTCTAAAAGAATCAATCACCATAACACTTCCAGAGAACATGACATCCCTGAGGCTCACCTAAGACACACTGAACCTAGTTAAGTCTGACTTGCTATGTTGTTACAAAGATGCTTTGGTGAGGAGGAGAAAGAAATCCAGTGCTTCCCTCTGGACCTCAGAAGTAACCTAAGGCTCTATACAGATCAGCTTCAAAAGCAGTTTACTGCTCCAATTCATATACTTAGTTCTATTTCTTATTAATCCTCCAGTATGTTTCGCCCTGAGCGAATCCCCATAGATCTTTCCTCTAAACTGTCTGTTACTCATTCCAGTGTTCATCCCAAAGGCTGTTGAATAGTGTAGTAAATAAACACAGAACTAAGATTCAGAACACCAAGTCAAAAAAAGCCCACTGTGACTAATATCCCTCCTAAATACCACTTGTCTATTCACCCTATCTATAGGCTGTTGGAAAACCACATGAAATCACACTGTATAAACATGGCACTCTATGAATTTAAATTACTGAACTAGTTCCATATATATTAAAGTAGACAGTTGGTTTGTGCAATGCAAAAAAATTAGGAAAATAAAATCATTTAACTACACTTTGTTTTCTTGCCTATCAGTTGTGTGGATGTCATACTTGAACCTTAAGAAATCATACACTCACAAACTCCATCACAGTTTGTAATACGCAGTAATAAACACACATACACCAATTTAAACTTGGGACAGTAAGCAGAATATGCTTGTCATACCAACCTCAATGATTATTTTGCCAATGTCCTCACCTCACCATTTCAGTCTTCAGTGGAAAATAGTCTAAAAGCTTTAATGTCGGACAAAAGGGACATGACAAATTTGTCCTGGTTTCCTCACCTACCAAACTAGGTGATGTTTGATGGTAGCTACAACTTGTGAAAAAACAGACAAAATGTAAAATGGATAGGTACTATAGAACACTTACATCTGTGTCAATTGTTTCAACCTACCATATGTGGATTCATTTGGTTATTCTAACAAGTTTCTAGCCCTTTAACTTTTAACATTCTTAACTTTCTGAAAGGCAAAAACCAAAACTAACACGAAGTCATGATGTTAAAAAATCATTACAACCGGGGGGTGGGAGGAATGGGTAACCAGGATGGGTATTACGGAGGGCACGTGTGGTGATGAGCACTGGGTGTTATATGCAACTAATGAATCGTTGAACAAAACTAATGATGTAAGATAAAATAAAACGTCAAAAAAAAATCATTACAACCTCTTTAGGCTCAAAATTTTCAGATATTCTTTGCAAACTAGTGTTTTGATACATGGAAAGCATGGTACCTAAAAATCAATAAACCTGTGGAATATATAGCAGAACAGAAATATCTTACTGACCTAAGAGGGAATCAGAGAACTTGACCTTCTGTTTCCTATAGAGATATCACTACGTCTAGCAGATCGGAGCCTAACACTCAACTTGAAAATGACAATGCACTTTTGTTCTTCACATAATCCTAAGAAAGTGTGATTACATTCTCACCAAACCAAAATATTAAAATACATTATAGGAAAAAACCCCCATATTTTCGTAAGGATATTTAAATTTTTTAATTTTAACAATTCAAATAAAATTCAGCTAGTTAACATAAATAGAATAAATGCACATAATTTACAGCCATGTACACAAAATGTGAGAATAGCAAACCTCACATCAATGGTCAAAAGATATCAACTCTTTTGATTTAGCTGTGACTAATAGATCATAATTTAACTGTTCACATATGAGGGGTACACATTCAAATGTTTATTAACATAAAAACTGAGTGAAACTAGAATTTTCAGTTTCTAAAAGGAGTAGCATAAAAAGCAGTGTATAGGTTAACAAGAAATATAAGTGCATGATGGAGAAGAGACTTGAGTGGGCAGAAAGTTCGCACATTGTAGGGAATATTTTCATGTAATTAAAATTCCTTCTAATTTAAATCATTCAGAAATACTTTATTCTTAGGAATGTTTAAGTCATGATCAGTAGACAGGCTCAACTATTATATTTATCAGCCCAAAAGGGGTCCCTACAGTACTAATAGTCTGAGAAGAGTATGTAAACAACAAATGACAGGCATGAACAATGCTAGAAGAATAAAGGATAGATTCATTTCCAGCACTTAAATCCTTCAAGTTCAAATCAGTATTTTTCGTGG
This sequence comes from Callorhinus ursinus, assembly GCF_003265705.2. Classification (NCBI taxonomy): domain Eukaryota; kingdom Metazoa; phylum Chordata; class Mammalia; order Carnivora; family Otariidae; genus Callorhinus; species Callorhinus ursinus. Next base: position 111,324,792 of record NW_027397063.1, read on the forward strand.
CTTAAATCTAAAAATGCTGACATGTTTATACTCTAGTAAAAGAGTAAACACTCATTATTTTTAACACCCTGGTCCTAATACATAGTGCTATTCCACAATGGGCATTAGGTTTTAGGAGACAAAAGGCTGGATTAAATAATCTAACAATATTCTATCCTGGTTTCAAAGTGACAAATAAATTACTTGTGAGCCCCATCTAGTAAGTTGGTTCCACAAAATTACATACATAATGAAAATTAAGACAAAGCTTTGGTGATACAGTTTTTTTTTTTTCTTTCTGGATTCAAAAGCACGGTATTACACCCCACAGTCACAGGGTTGGTAATTCTCAGATTTGGACTTTGAAATTTAGGAAATGTCTATGAGCCACAGGTACCAAAGTTCTATCTGCTGCTCTATGAGGCATACTCTTTCAGTATCTACTGCTTTAACTTAAGCGCAACTCAATTGCCTGATAAAATTCTCTAATAAAAGTACAGACAAATCCGAAGAGTGCTGCCAATCTCTATACTAGAAATAAAAAGTCATCTGATAGAAAATTGATGAAAACAAAACAGTTTAAAAAAATTAATCCTTTAAATATGCATTTTCTTTTTAAACATTTGCATCAATTAAAAAAATCTCCAAAGAAATGTTCCAGAGACAAATTTTATATACAACTTTTATAGTTTTCTTTTTTAAATTATCTGTCACACATAAAGTAAACTATGGCAGATTGTGCTTTGGGAAAAAAATTAAAATAAGCTTCATTGCTCCTTTCCAGTTGTTGCCCAAAGAAACCCAAAATCTAAGACTCTAAGATCTTTTCTTCCAGTACACAGAGAATACTCACTTTTAAAAGCTGAATATAATGCACTAAAGGTCAACGTAAGTTTTATTTGCTAAATACAAACAAGACTAGAATACATGTTCATCCTTGAAGGACACTACTATGAATTTGCTAACACTAAATAATAAGATGTTCCGTAGTTGCTGGTTTTCATATCATTCTTAGTCATTTGTGGTGTAGTGAGATCATTAACATTAGGGAGAACCTGTCCTACATTCAACACAACGTATGTTCATGAATCTCTGCAAGGCAAATGGCACTGTATTAGGCAGTGTAAGTGGCACCTGAAAAGGCAAACACTATAGATGAGACTTGCTCTACAGATTTAAGTTAGAAACCCCTAGATTTTTTTTTTTTTTGGCTTGTTTCTCACAATAAATGTCAAAGCTAAAATTCACCATAAAAGGTACAAATAATCCCAAAGGTAATGAAACTAAATTTGCCTTTGGTCTCCAAATAGACTGGAATATTTTCTAATTCCAATCGAAGCACCTCAAAAACATCCAGTTACTGTTGATTACAAGGAGTTAAGAAAGTGAAGGAATTTAAGAGTGCACTGTGTTTCACTGGTGACAGCAGAGAAAACTTGCAATGATGTGCTACAGTTTTCTGTGTTAGGGGCATTAGTGTGTACATAGAATACATAAAACATTTATATTATTAAAGATCTCCAAAACACCATATCTAAAACCCAGAAAAATGGTTTGAACATGGTTTCTGCCTAATACATGACCAATGTTTAAAAAAAAAAATCTTAACATGGAATTCTCTCTCACCCCTCCTCCAAAAAAAGGCCACAAAGTGCATTCACAAAGAGTCATTCTTAAGATAAAGCCATTGCACAAAATGTACAGTTCATCTATACTGAAATGAGTACCACACTGGAGTTTAATTGTAGATATTTTATACACCAGTATAGCAACATCCATAAGCAAAAGTCTCTTAACAGAATTACAGCAAACATCTTCATAAGGGCCATACATATACACATTTAAGTATTAAAAGGTACAGTTGAACTCAACAGCAAAATGTAAAAGCTATATCCTGTTAGCACACTTAATCTGAATTAACTTGAATCTTTCTATGATTTACCATTCAAGAAATCACAGGATAGCATAAATTTCTTGTCAAAAGCAGTTTGTTCATTTACAAACTGTGGTCAATTAGGATCACACTACCTGCTCAATCAGATAGCAGAGGGCCCCCTCTTCTATGTTTATACTGCCCCAGATATGTATAATGTCACCTTAAAAAAAGAAACCTATTACGGCAAAGCTGAAAATTACCATTTTCTCTACAAAATAAATGCAATCTATACTGATCTTCTGGAAATAATTCAATGGTTCAAATTCCTAATGTAAAGGCAAACAGAAAAAGATTCAGAAGTGGTAAATTCTTTCCACTTTAAGAAAATGATACCTAGGTACGACAGATGATCTTTCAAGTTTGTAACTAATAAATCACTGACAAGACAATCCCATTCGTTCATGTATTGTAAAGTTAGAGAAGATATGAGGATGTGCTCAAGTTATTCAAATGGCGAAGAATCAACATTTCATGGTTTCTTCTGTCCCAAACTATTAACACTCAGCTTGATATGTTAATGAACAATTTAAGTGTCCACATTATGCTCAACATCAAGCACCTGTTAGCAGTGGAAACCAAAACATTTTAAAGCTAAAAATATGCAAGATCTTTAGACATTATTTCATTAGTTGTCAAAACTAGTGACTATTAATGCCAAATAATTAATTTTAAAATATTCCAGATCCTCAAGGAAATGGGAAAATAATACTAAGGATCTCACTTACTCTTATTTTACAATTTTACAGAAATTACACAGATGCCAGAGGTAAGACATTTATGACTGTCAATACTATCTTTGGATAGTTATAATATTTATACAATTAGGGATGGCTTTGTTTAGAAGACTGGAAAAAGTGCTCATGGAACACACACTATACTCTGACTGCCATAAATCAACAAAATGCAACTGTGTCCTGCGGACATGGTAGAGAAAATGGCAATTTGGAGGCAGGAGTGCTTCTAAAGGCTTTTTCTTAGAGGCAGCCTAGGTTTTTTTTTTTTTTTTTTTTCCCTTCACATTACTGAAAAAGACCAAGTAATGTGGTTATGATTACTTTAATTCCTACAACCAAACTTCCACTTAGGCATAGTTACATGTTCCCAAACTTTTTTCTTCTGTCCACCATGCTGGCTTCAATACTGCATGGTCCACTGTAATCTTTTGGTCTTCCCTCTTCATAGTACAGCAGCCTGAAGTTGCTATCCATTGAGAAGGTAAACCACCAATTCGTAGGTGGCCATCATAATGGCTGTGTTTGGAATCTGTCTCACCAGATGAGTTGTTAGACCACGGTAAAGAGACCCATAACCTTCTTCTTGAACCACCAAAGACAGTGTCTGAAAAAAAGATCTATATTTTGTTCCCTCTTCACGTAGTCTTGTTCTTACAACTTCTGTTTGGGGGGGAAAAACATCATTTTAAAAGCATTAGTGATATCTTTATTCCCTCCTAATGCTGAGCACATCCCATTTACCAGTCTTTAAGTGTAAGCTCAGAATAAATATGGGAGTGATTTTTAATGTGTAACTTATTGAAACTGGTCTTATTACAGTAACACCAAACTTCTAAGACAGCTGGCTAAAATCACTAATAATAAATACTAATTATAAAATTTCATAGGTTCCTGAATGGTTGAAGAATAAAACAAAAGTGTCAGTTGTACACTAGATATAGATAAAAGGGAAAATACATGTGGTAAGGAAAAGGTGAAGAAACAGAAAAGGGAATGCAGGTGGTTATCAAAGATGAATACACAAAAATATATGAGAAATAAACATAAAAGCTCTTAAGTGGACCCCACAATGAGAAAACAGAAGCGACTGCCTCTGGCTCGGGTCATGATCCTGGAGTCCCGGGATCGAGTCCTGCATCGGGCTCCCTGCTCAGCAGGGAGTCTGCTTCTCCCTCTGACCCTCCCGTCTCATGCTCTCTCTATCTCATTCTCTCTCTCAAGTAAATAAATAAAATCTTTAAAAAAAAAAAAAGAATAAATAATCTATTCACAATGGTCCACAGATACCAACATGAAATTTTATGTACATAAGCCTAAAAATGTTCAAAACACTAGCTGTTAGCTAAAAGGCCCCATCTGGGAAGGAACTAAACAAATATCATAACATTTTAGAGCTCTTAAGAGATATAAAAAGATTATGGCTAGTCCATTATTTCTTAGTTTTGAAAGGTGAGGAAATCGGACTGCTGAGAGGTTTTTTAGTCAGCTGGGCGTAGAGGTTGGGACAACAATTCAGAGCTCTCTACTGAAGAGTCTGTTTTTCCAACACACCACTCCTGCTGGGCCTGAGGGAAATGGCCTAGAGCTAGAACTATTTTCACCGCAAATGTTAATATTTGAAATCTCTTGTGTCCTATCTTAAAAAAAACTCATGCCATTTATATATTCCATTCAAAATATTGTTTATAAACTACCTCTTCGTATAAAGACATCATCTCACTTGAGGTGACAGGGTGCTCTTACCCTTAGCAGCCCACGGTTCTAGGTATCCCACTGTAGCCAGGACCTAAACAACGCTGCTCATACTGTTCTCTTTTGACTTCTCTTTTTTTTTAAGATTTTATTTATTTATTTGAGAGAGAGAGAATGAGAGACAGAGAGCACGAGAGGGAAGCGGGTCAGGGAGAAGCAGACTCCCTGCTGAGCAGGGAGCCCGATGTGGGACTTGATCCCGGGACTCCAGGATCATGACCTGAGCTGAAGGCAGTCGCTCAACCAACTGAGCCACCCAGGCACCCCTCTTTTGACTTCTCTTAAAGAAAGAAGTTAGGAACTTCCCTCAGGAAATGGAGGGAACTCTAAACAAAGTCCAACTTGGTTAGAGTTGGTCTTACTCACAAATTGTATTTTAGAGCAAATACTCATTTCCTCCTAACCCTGTTTCATTTGTCTTGATTATAGCTTTAATCACAGGGCCTCAGATTTACAAGGATGAATGTAAATGTTAATCAGTGTAATAAAAGTGAAGCATTCAGATTAAAAACCCAAAGCGGGGGCGCCTGGATGGGTCGGTTGGTGTAGTAGCATGCAATTATTGATCTCAAGCCCCATGTTGGGTGTAGAGATTACTTAAAAAATAAAATCTTAAAAAAAAAAAAAAAAGACCCCTGAGGCTCAGTCAGTTAAATGTTTGCCTTCGGCTCAGGTCATGATCCCAGGGTCCTGGGACTGAGCCCCGCATCGGGCTCCCTGCTCGGCGGGAAGCCTGCTTCTCCCTCTCCCTCTGCCTGCTGCTCCCCCTGCTTGTGCTCACTCTCTGACAAATAAATACAATCTTAAAAAAAAAAAAAAAAATCCAAAGCAAAACAAACCCCCAACACAACAAAATCAAAGGCTACACTTAAGCAAAAGTTACAAAAAAACCTCAGCATCTTGCACACAAATTTTTAAGTGATTTTGTTATCTATTAATGAAACAGGCTAACACTATAAAACTTCCATTAAAGATGGAAATAAATCATTCATATATACTTATTTGCCAATTTATAATCCTTTGGGATTACAGACTCCATTTCAAATTTGGGCTCCTCCACTGAGTAAACATGTGTGACCTTCGGCAACTTAAAAAATGAAGACAAATTCTGGTTACGTTCTAGCATACTTAAGACTTAAATAGAGAAGGTAAGTACTTTGCAGGAATTTTTTGTAGATTAGCAATAATGTATATAAAGTATCTAGTACACCATCTATATCCATACCTTTTTTTTTTTAAATTTGCCCAAACATCACCTGGCTGGAATCTGATGGACTCTGGTCTAAAATGTGATGGTCCAGAGTGCATGCTCAATCTTCATCATGCTACTGTAATATACACTGACCTACTAAAACAGTTACTTACACAGATTTAATCCCATTATGATGAGCTCCTAGGAACTGTATTCTGTTTTACTGAATTCAATAAAAATTATAAATGCTGTAATAAATGGGCCATTGGCTGATGTGGGAAAGTATTTCTAAATTAATGGAATTTTACTACCAGAAGCCCACTCCCTCTTACCATGTGGATAAGCCAGAGTTGTGGCACAAGTTTTTGAGGTGGCAGCAGCTAGCATCATTCCCACAAAATCGGATGCTTCTTTTACAGACTCTTCATCATCTTCCATTGTAGAAGCAATCTTATATTCCAGTAGTTTTTGCTTAATACTTTCATAAATAACAAAATGGATAACGGTCTCTGATATGCCAGCATATGACGCAGACATGCCCCTATAAAATCCTCTAAGTCCATCTGTCTGATACACTTTACGAATACATTCAAAAGCGCCCATTCGCTTTTCCCCACGGTTCCTGAAAAGCAAAAAGGAAAAATGTTACTTACAAAGTAGTATAGGTTTTTAAAATAAAGTCAGTAAAATATAGTGGAAATATGCCACTCTAAATATAGAATGATCCTCTCTAACTCATGGAGAAGTGAAACCAAAATTTTAAAACATTCATTTTAGACTTCCTATTCTTTTGTCCCAAGTTTGTCACATTAGATGGGTAACATGTAAGTAGTTTATTTTACTAATGCAAAATACACTACATTAAAAATCTTCAGTTTCATATACTCACTGAAGTTTGTATTGTAGGGATAAGAAACAAAATAGTCCAAATACATTGTGACTGCAGTTCAAGATAAAAACAAGCTCTCACATTACATTAAATCATTAAATCCAGTTCTAAGTTGAGATTTCTTCTGCACTTTGTAACATAAAAGAGTGATTGTGACACCAATGATGATAGTACATCACAAAGCAAGGAGTATAATTAATCCAGTATTTGTGCATTTGAGGGATTCTTCCAAACCCACTCAGTTATTCCCAAAAAACGACTGGAAATTGAAGTCAAATTTCCAATGATCCTTTGAAGGCAACAGTCCTATCTTTCATGTCAGTATCATGGTGAACAGTGAATGAGGACCCCGAGAGTTACCAAATATTTACTGAGCACTGTGCCCAGTAAAACTTCCTTAGTGCTATTTATAGGCGGTATATCTACTCTTATACAAGTATAGAATTTTGAGTTTATAAAAATATTACCTTACACTATGATTCTCCCAAAAGACCCTTATCTATAAGAAATGGGTTTAAATGCTACCTACAGGGAAAGAAATAGAAAATTTACCTATTTATAAATATATACAACCTGTTTCTGACATAACAAAAACACAGTTAAGACACCCACCTCATAACCCACAAATTCCTCCAGTTTTATGAACTAATTATTGTTTTGAACTAATAATTGTCCTCAACTAATGACATTGAATGAATACTTTCTTCGTTGAATGATCCATGAAACCAACTGTAATCAGTTTCTGCCAGAGGCTTCCTCATAAGAAGTTAAAATGCTACAAGTCCCAAAGGGTAATATGCAAACACATCAGCCCTGTTCTTGATTTCATGGTTATACATTAGCATCCTCAAACCAACCTTCAAACTACTCCCCCAACCCCACCCCATTCCCCATCACCCCCAAGCCTAAGAACTTGTGTTGGCTTGTGTTACAATTGTAGGTGAAAAAATAATAGAGTTTTAAGCCAAACTTTTCTCAAGACCCCCCACAGATCTACCCTACATCATACTGAAGCATACCCCTGGTAGTTTATAATAGTATAATATCGACTGGCATCTTTACATTTCTCTAACCTTTGGGTTGTTTTAACTACCACTACCCTTTCAGATCTTTGGCTTTAAGGAGTAAATTTTGAGTTTTGCTTCACGACACTTAAAGATTTCATTTCAATTATCCTGGATGAAACAAGAATTAGAGATGTTTCAAGTCTCCAAATAGCATATAGTTCAACGTGACAGAATGTGGAAAACAGATATTTAAACAGGCATAATTGTTAATGATTTCTTAGATCTGTTTTATAGTCTATGAGATATATAGACTAGTTCCCAAGCCCTAAAATATAACAAACAGTGAAAATTTGTTACAAGTCTACTCCAGACCAAAAGGCTAAAAGTTTCAAAATATTATTATTATTATTATACAGCAATAGGATCGTCTCTTTATAAAAGTATTTCCTTTTCCTCATCCTCCATTCTACAGGCCAACAGGAATTAAGATGGCAAGACTCTAAGCTGTACTGCTTTGGGACTTTGCTCAGTTCCCAAACACGCTGAAGGCCCTAAACTTAAGACCTATGAGGTTTGCACTAACCACTGCTTCTGCTTAAAGTGGGCTCAAAAAAAAAAAAAAAAAAATTCCCTGACTATTCCATTTAAAGTTGGTCCCCACTGTTTCTCGGTATAGCTCTAGAACTGAGAAGTATATCTGCTCAACATACGTTTATCACATGAATGATTTTTGCTCCCATAAAATGGTCATTGATAACAGATGAAGTCTATGAATATATGAGAGCTAAATCCCATGCCAGGCCTCTCTGTATATAAGGTTAATAAATTTGAGCAATGATCCTTCAAGATTTAATCTAGACTAGTTGATCATATGGGTTGTTTAACTGTTGGGAGACCAATTATAATCATTCACATAGTGAAAATATCACTGCTTGGGCTAGGCTAATATATTCTTTTTCTTTCATTTTCTTTTATTTAAAAACACAACACACAATACACTTTCTTCCCTAGAAAGTCTCATATTGCCAACTATTATATTACTTTTGCTTTTGATGGTAGACCCAAGTTTCAAAAACCAAACAAAAAAAATCGGCAGCAAAAGAGGGGAAAGACATGGCTAGATACACGGCACTGAAATCTCACAGATATAAATTTACAGGAAAAAACTATTTGAAACCAACTTTAATTTTGTTTTAATGAATTAACATACCTTGCATCAAGCTGTAACCGAGTCTTTATAAGCCAAATGGGATTGGTCGCTGTGATTGCAGTAAAACCTAAACAAAGATGTTTAAAATGAACTCTGGTAAAAATGAAGCATATACTATTAAACTTTTAAGGTTTTAAAAAATCAAACAAATCTATATTAAAGAAAATGTATAAACTATTAATTGATGTATGCTATACACCTTTATTTTACAAACACATACAACCATGAACATTTGTAGTTTATTTCCAATCTACATTCTCAAATTCTGACCATAACTAAAAAATTATTTTAAGAGCAAAATCTGGTAATATATAAATTCCTCTCCCAACATATTCAGAATATTCTCTGGGGCGCCCTCTACACTCTAAGATAAATTTAGAAACCCATTTCTAAAAATATATAGAAATTTGGTGTGTTCTAGGGCTTTTTAGCATGCAAACTCTGCAACAGCTACTTGAGGTCCAAATCCCTACATTAAAAATGGATTCTACCTAAAGGTCAGCATTTACTATATTTGATCTTAGGTTGGCTATATAACAGAAAGGACTGTTGTTTGCCTTTATGAATGCTTTATATGAGAACATATACTTACTAATACTGTTATAATAACGTATCACAGAAGTAAGGTTTCTGTTAAGGTTAATAGGACAGATCTATTTCTCATCCACTTAAACACATACAAAAACTCAAAAGTTCAAAAAGTTACACACTGGAACTTCCTTCTCACTTTTATAGACACTGAAGAGAGAAACTCAGAGTAGAAGGTAGTTCTAGTTTACTTTAAAACTTGAGTACTATGTACTATCAGTGCAGAAGGGTGGTCTCCTAAGATGGCTCATTCCAGTTAGTAAATTAAGATCTCTGGAACAGTTGTTTCTAGACTAGTGCTTATCTTTTACTTTCTATCTTCCTACTGTTACAGAAAAATAGCACATGAAATGCAATCTTGGTAACGGGAATTTATGAAAATTGCTTTATCTATACAAAACGGGGTTTTAATATATTGCTTGTGAACATTTAAGATCACTACACATACTTCAAAGAACTACTTACATCAAACTGTATTTATTCAATTGGCCCTTAGATTCAGTGAAAACTTACATGCAGAAATGTCTAAGGATCTTAACTATTTTAATTCTTTCTATCAAATAATAGGCAGGTGAAGCACATTGTGTTTAGAAAGGTGGAATATAACCAGCACATTTAATATGAGTAAAGTTATTTCAGGAAGAAAAACGCTGTGGTGCACTTAAAAATAATTTGTTTTTTAAGTTAACATAATAGTGCAGGACCAATCATAAACCTTTTCTTGGCTTTCAAAGTCAATATAGGTATATCTAAAATGCAAAATAATTTTACTAAATTGTTTACAAAACAGAATTTGGTCTCATAGGTTCTTTTCCCTTCCATAATGTCAGATAATTAGCTAACTCAAATTTTATTTCCTTAATCCACTGTTTAACACCACAGAAATAGCCAGATGTCTCACAAAGGGATGCTTAAATTCTATCTATTTATAAAACACGAATAATGGAATAAAAATTTGGTTTGGTAACTCCTTTCACTATTTTGGAACAGTTCTATAGCCTCCATTTCTCTCAGGTGTTTTTAATACTACATACAGATGTATAAAACTAGTACGGGACCAACAATTTTGTATGCGCCAGTATTAAAATAATAAAAATTTAAGTATTGGACAGGTTATCAGGAACATTTTTAAATAAGAGTTTCTTTTCATATATAAATTCTTGGTAAAAGGAAAGGAGAAGAAAAATATGAACCTGTTGGATCTGTTTAAATATTTTATTGGGAAAAGATTTTTCTTACGTCCTGGCTTAAATGAGAATAAAGCTAAAGAATTTTTTTTTCTTTTCTTGACCTTCATTTTCCTAACTGAAAAACTCAAACTAAATACATTCAAATTACATTTTAAAGCACATGTCCACCAGACATCAGTAATCTGGCTATATCCCTTATTTAATGATTCTTTGTTTTTAAACCTAAATATTTGTATTAGCTAAATGTCTGTATAGTAATATTAGGGGGCTTATTAGGGAAAGGCTGCAAAGCAGCACAAGGCAACAAAATATTCTGCATTATCCACAATGGTTTTTATTAATTATCCTGTGGAAATTAAGAAAAAAAATTTGCTTTTCATTAAATTTTCAAAGTCTAAAACTGGGAATCCTTACACCAAACTTTAAAAAAAAATGGCCTGTCTAGGTAAAAATCTCAATCTACTACACTTTATTTGAAAAGATGAACATCAAAGTTTTTTTTTTAAATAGAAGTTCTATTCCTAAAAATATTAGTACCCAAGCTTAATACTCTTCCAAGTCACAAAATTCCTCAATTAAAGGCTGAAAAAACTCCATATTGTAAACTTTAAAATACTGCAATATTTATAAATATTACTGGAAATGAATTTTTCAAATATCCATGAATAAAATTTTTAATTATTTTCTGTACATATTAATGAACAATGATAGGACGCAAACAACAGGTATTTCTCACTTAACTAAAATTCATTTCCAAATACAAATTAATCTATGGGACAGGAAACATTAAAATTCAGGTCAGAGTGTTGTCATCTTATCGCTCTATAACTGTTACTATCAGTAACTTGTGCTTACTAGAGTTGTTCTGGCTCAACTCTCCCAATAATAAGCCAGCTTTTAATAAAGACACTAGCCTAAATGCCAGCAAACCATTACATTAGACAGAATCTAGGCATAACCCACAGGTTTTTAGCTATTGTCTTTACCACAGTTAAAACTCTGGTCGGTCCTAGAATTTTATGCTATTACATTCTCTTAACCACAGACACTCTACCTAATAAACTAACTAGACATTATTAAGCTAATTAAACCTATAAAAATATAATCTATTAATTCAAGAAATGAAACAAGTGGGAAGAAGCAAAAATTTATCACTAACTTAATTATATATGGCAAGGCAATTTGAAGTTGGCCAACAGTCAAAGCTAAAGAGATCTTCCTACTTCTAAGACAAACATATACAATGATACTGGGAATAGTTTCCCTGAAATTTAGAAATTTACTATTACTTTTTATTTTGGCATTTAAATTTTGTGAATTTTGATAATATCCTAATTCACATTAATATTCGGAGCACCCTGTTAAACATTAAAACTGACTTAGAGGCATATGAAGGATCTATTTGTAGGTTAAAAAGAATTAATATTGCTATAGTCCGTGAAAGCAAAGTTGCAGCGTATTGGCCATACTGTTAGTAGTGCGGTTAGAATTTTATTAATTTTTTAAAAACTTTCAAAATGCAACTTTTATTTGCTTCATCTAAGACTCCATCTGTTAATGTAAACCAGATTAACAGAAATCCTGCTTACAGGAAACTTGCTGAAAATGTCTATTTCATTAAGTGAGTGATACCTGTAGTATTGCATTTTTCAGTACTTTTTTTCATCAAATTCTGTAAGAACAAAGCCCACCTAACCTTCTAAGAGAAACAAATTAAAACTACAAAAAAAAAAACAAACCCAACAACAATTAAAACTACAACAGCTCAGATCCCAAATATTCCTACCCCGCATTTATTGGAAAGTAATGGTAGGTATTATTAGATCAATGTTTTTGCAAGAAAGTAGAAAGCTAAGTATCAACAGACAAGAGAATGGAAAGCACTGTATTAGACTTTTAAAATATGTTATGCTAAGCAAAGAGAACTACTATTTTTCCTAAAAGTTGTGGGATGGTATGATACCATTTACAACTATGTATATCTTAAATATTGTCAACAAATTCTTTCGAGGTCAAGGCTATTATGGCCAAGCTGAAGACCCCAGGCTTTTATTACACGATGACTGAGAAGTTACCCCATTCTTCCTTCTAGAAGGAATATTCTAAAGGGATCAGAATTAAAGTTTTATGAAATACTCAGAACGCACACACAAATTCAGGAAATAAAAGCTCATTTCCCGCCTTCTATTAATTCCACAGCTATTATAAATTCCCAGGGTGTGTTTCTTATAACTAGAGGCTGCAAGAGACGCTCAGATCAGTACTCACGAGGTTTAAGTTAGTCCATATTTCTACAGGAAGTGACCTGCGGATGGGGAGCATGAGATGACACGATCTCACTCTTTTCTCGGGAGAAATGTACAGTAAATGCCTAAAATAGACACAGGCTTTTCTGTATCATAACAACAAGCAGTGACCTCATCAGAAACATGTGTACAAAATGAATCCCATTGGAAGGATTTCAGAAATATTCACTGTGAGATCTAACTTTTTTTGAAAATTTTAAGTTAAAAAACAAAAAGGAATATCAGAATGGGCCATAATTAAAAAAAAAAAAAAAAAAATGCACCGAGTACTGAAAATTCTGCCATCTGCAGCAGTTTCAGAGTCCAAATACTTACCTAAAAGACGAATTTTGCCTTAAAGAAAAAAATGCTAACCTTGTCAATGGGGAATCTAAGAAAATATTTAGAAGGGATTATCATATCCCATTTTCCTAATCATTATGATCAGAGGTGAAATCACAATTTTCTATACTTTAGCAGTCAGCTTACTTAGTAAAGCTTTTTTTCTTAGTAAATCTTAAAAAAAAAAAAAACCCAGAATATTTAGAGTAACATTTTGTAATTATTTATAATTTTTAAAAATTAAAGTATATGTTGCTACAATTGTACCTTTCACTATGGCCAATAATATTGCACATCCATTTTTATGGAATATTTTGGATTATTTTGTATTTAATTTCTTGTGTTCTACAAAACAAAAAACAGGAAGAATGTTTACATACAAACACACAAAACATCTGCCCAACCACCCATCTGGCTGAATAAACTGCCATGAACAAATAAAATATTAAAAAATATATAGGCAAGACAAAATTTCTCTTTAATGAGTAAAAACTTAACCTTTAATAATAAACTTTAAGTCAAACAGAAAAATGTATCTTGAAAAGTACAGTGAGTGCTATAAGCAAATAAAACCCACTAGGTATGTAGTAAATGTTAAATGATTACATTATTGGTGTTTTAAAAATTAAGCAATAACTGTCTGAATATATAATCCAATAAAAATCAGAATTCTTTTCATTTAAAAATCTGTAATGTTGTATATAGAAGTCTGTATGTTCCAGATAAAAATTTCTGAAAACTGGGAATTACTATAAAGACACCATACTATTTTTTGTATGCACACTTGTGTCTAGGTATATAGAGAGGGATATGCAAGTTCATTTTAACGAAAACATACAAGTAACCTCGACAAAACAAATACTCTCAGTCTAACAAAGGTTACATGTAGAGAAGGAAAAAAAAAAGCAGATAAAACATAGTCAACATTACTTAATTTTATTAAATAGCCTTCCAGGTGGAAATAATTTTTCCAATTTATACCTTTAAATTTAGGTTTATAAATTCTTATAGTCTTCTCTTGAAACACTACAACAAACCACAGTAAGATCCACTTCAAATAAACTGTCATTGATTAAAAAAAAAAAAAAAAAAAGGTTTACTACCTAAACACTTGAGTTCATACGGATAAAATGCAAAATCAACTGGCTACCTGGAATAAAAATTATGTACAAGGTCTGTTACTAAAATCCTTAACGTGTGTGTTGTTTGATGTGGCAAAATCTTGCAGGCAATATCATTAAACGGTCTATTTTAGTGCATCTTCTGATACCAAGATGACAAGGTTAGCATTTTTTTAATAGCCAGTTAAAAAATGATTTTTCATATGACTGCCTCTAAGCACTTTGCACCCCCAATTCATATTTAGAAGACTTCTAAAAATGATCCTGAAGAAAAACCAGAGCAATCTGGTCTAAATAATTTCAAGAATGAAGGGGGCAAAAGGCTACCTTAATGACTTTGCGTGGGACCATTCAGTTTCACCAACCACGTAGTTATGTATAAAAACTGCGAAGCTAAGTGTTAATGCTCATGAATAGTGCAAGGAAGCTCTCTGAAAGCACAATTCTCAGAAAAATTTAACTGCAAACAAATGGAAGAAGTATTTTCAAATTACACAATAAGAATATAATGCAATAATCTCTGAGCAATGATAAGACAATCAATTTACAAAAATTCAAGGAATTCAAGGTGGAAAATAGTATCAATATAAAAACAAACTCTGAGTTGACATTTGTACACATTTGAGAGAAAAGTGCAAAATGACAATTCCACTGAAATTACATGATACAAAAATAGTAATAAATTCTGATGAGATGTTTTAATGAAAAAAGATGTTCCAATTGGGAATTAAGATATTCTGAAACCCTAAACTTGCACTACTGAATATATAACTATCCTCAATTAAAAATGACTGCTCATCTACTTTCTTTGTCTTCCAAAACAAACAAAAAAAAGATTAACATTTCTTTAATAATTTTCTGGGGTTAAAAAACAAACACTGGTAATCCAGAAATATATTCTTAAAGATCCTAATACAGCAGTTATATAGTTTGAAATTTTTACCTTATACCCAACTCAAATTTGAAGAGGAAAAATCATATCCATATTCAACATCTATAAAAAGTACATTAAAAAAATTCTAGTTGTAACTAGATGGATCTCTATGGTACTAACGAACTAATTCTCAAAATCCAAATCTTTGTAGAGCAACCTACATTCCAAGAATAAGGTAAGGGAAATTCACATAAATTATATAACTTGCCCAAGATCTTTCCTCATGGGTAAATGAGAGTATTTCACCACCTTGACCTCTAAGGTTTTTTACCTTTCAGCTTTAAAACTTCAATGAGCCAGTGAGCAATTACAAATATAAAAAGCCTTGAAAATAATTTGTGAGGTATATGGTAGATTATACGGCTATTGACCTTTCAGAAATTAGTTATTTCCAACTTACACTTAGTTCGTTAAAGTATGTGGTTCAAATTGATCCAATTTATTTCTAAACAGAAAATGGTTAACAGTTTAAGGCACTCATTATTAAACATGTAACTGATACTCAATTTACTGCTCAACAGTTGATGAAAGTAGTAATAATTTGCTTTTAGTCATAGCATAATTTGGAAATGTGAGGTATGGTTAAATATACAACGAATCTCAGAAAACTGCAGAGAATAAACCAAAGGTCACGGCTTTGTCTAACACGCATTGCAACAAATGATTCCAGAACCAGACTGGTCTAATCAGTCTTCTTGTTTATCTTTAAGGCAGTACAGAGGCCCAGAACTAGTTGCTTTAATTCAGAATCATATATACTCAACAATGATGTTGGAAAACATTTCTATAGCAAGCATGTACACAGAGCCAGTGCCTAAATTTCAAGTACTATCTAGTGTGATTTATATGGAATGCTAAACATATTTTTCAAAATACATACATGACAGTAACTCTCAGGTATCAGTAATACATCACAAAAATTTCAGCATTTGAGCACAGGACAAAATGAATACTTTACCAAGAACTGCCGGCACATTTCAGACAGAAGCCAAAACATGCAGCAAAAAGGGAAAAGGCACTAACAGAAATTGAGGAGAGAAGAGTAAATTACAGCTGCATAACTTATTTATAGTGTAATTATGGTTGGATTCTTTAAACTGTCAAAAGTCATCACTAAATATTCAGTGGACTACACAAGACAATGTAAATATTATATTACCTGTATGCTATCACAAACCCGATTACAAAAATGCCAACTTATAACAGATTTTAAGTATACCTCCTGATCAAATTTACTGTATATTAATAAATATAAGAATCATGTACGTAGATGCTAATCAATGAAAAGCACATTGTCTTAACTATATAATGTAAAATCATAATTCAATATTAAGTCTCTAGGTTTTGGAAAATTTTTTGCTTTTTAATATTATATATTCATACCTGCCATTGCAGCTGAAATCATGTGTACCTGGGTAGAATCTGGATCAAATACACCATTCAACTTTTCCTTGCAGTTTGAATAAGCAGCAAAGTATATTGCTCTAAAATAAAGATTTAAATTTTATCAATAAGCATGTTGCATAATTCATAAGATTTAAATGACAAGTAGATCGATCTTTATAATTTTAGAGAAATCTAAAAACAAAGTCTTAGCCACATTCTCATGTAATATCAGGTTAATTTACATATTTTTTCCATGTAGATTCTGATGTTTTGCATTGACTCATTAAAAGACAAACTTCAATGTAAAGTTCCTCAAACGTAAAGCATTCTCCAACAAAAAGACCCCTACCACCCTGACCCAATACTTTTACAGCAACTGAATGAATCAAACAAAAACTATTTGCATAAGATTTTGATGTTTGGAAACATATGAATAAGGCTGGAAGGCTTATGTAATGGTAAGGTTAAATTAAACACACTTGAGTAAAAATGGTATGAGAACTTAAAAAATTGCTAAATATATAATTAGTTGATATTAATACAAAGATATTACCATTAACATAGAATATGTGTTATATATATAAAATATACTTTTTTTTAAGTGGGGAGAGGGTGGTAGAACTGACCCAATTCATCAAGGTATGTTTTAACAATTGAGATACTGTGGTATATTCTAATCTATATTATACACACAGAGTAGTTCACAGTATCCTTAAACAGATAAAATAATTCCAGAAGAAATGAGCCCCATCAGGTCATGTCTACTGTCTGTAAATATTCCATTAAATCTGTAAATATTTCCCCTCTTAACTTATTGACTATGATTTCATGCATCCCAACGACCTCTTCATTGTTTAGCCTTCCAGGCTTTGAATTATTTGCTTGCAGTATCAAATCCTTTTATTTCCCAACAACCCTGGTTATTTGTCCAATAAGGAATGTAACAGGTAAACAAGTACAAATGAGGACAGTTTCACTGTTGTACCTTTTTTTTAATGTGCTGAAGAAAAATGGGAAGCTAATATAATTTAAAATGAAACATTCTACATTATGAGCAAGAAAAACAAATAGAATACATTTAATGATGACAAATTGTAAAGATATATAAACAGCACATTCCTAGAAATGAGTAAGAAATAACTTTTAATGAGAAGATAGGCAACGAATATATACAGGTAATTCACAGTAGAGATAGACAAATTGCAAATCATTACAAGGAGGAGTTTGTGACTGCACCCAAAATTAAACAAATGTATATTAAAACAGTGAAAATCAGGGCACCTGGGTGGCTCAGTTGGTTAAGCGTCTGCCTTCAGCTCAGGTTGTGATCCTGGGGTCCTTGGATTGAGCCCTGCGCTGGGCTCCCCGCTCAGTGGGGAGTTGGCTTCTCCCTCTCTGGCCCTCCCCCCGACCCCACGTGTGTTTGCTAACAAATAAGTAAAATCTTAAAAAAAAAAAAAAAAAAAAATCACACACACCCTGTGAAAATCATGTTTAGTCTATTTGGCAAGTATTAAAAGATAAGAATAGTAACCAACATGAGTAATATGTGATAAAGAGTAATTCACTACTTGAGAATAAAAATATGGGATGCCTTTTCAGAAGGCAATTGAGCAATACTCATAAATTTCAAATGTGTATATACTTTTATACAGAAATTCTACTTATAATGAACTATTCTAAAGAAATACACTTGCTTAAGTAGTCAAAGACGAAGTACAGTATGTTCACAAAACTGTTCCCAACTGACAAAATGTGGAAATAAACCTAAAGGTTTATCAATAAGGAAATGCTTATTAATGATAGAATAGCCATACTATGTGATTAAACAAAAACTACATATTTTGATGGAAAAAGCTTCAAGACAAATTTGTTGAAATATTTTAATATGATTCAATGACTGAATATAATTAAAAGTATACATTTTATGCATTTTACATAGACAATAAGCCAGAAAAATTAACGGAAGCCTATACACACCAAACTGTTTATTAATAACAGTTATCTGTGCAGAGAAGAGTAAGTGCCTGTGAGAAGGCATATAACCTGAGAGGTGATGTGTTTAAGATGGAATGTCAACCTTTATGCTATATATTTTTTTTAGTTTTTACAGTAAGGATAAAATTTTTTTTTAATTAAAGATTTTATTTATTTAGTTGACAGAGAGAGAGAAAGCACAAGCAGGGTCAGTGGCAGGCAGAGGGAGATGCAGACTCCCCACAGAGCAGGGGGAGCCTGATGCAGGACTCGATCCCAGGACCCCGGGATCATGACCTGAGCCGAAGGCAGTCATGATAAAATTTTTTAAAATTTGAGACAGAGCGCACATGTGTGCGGGAGGTTACACAAGTGCGCAAGTGGAGGAGGAGCAGAGGAGAGGGAGAAGGAGAGGGAGAATCTCGAGTAGACTCCATACTGAGCACAGAGCCCTAAGCCGGGCTCCATCTCACGACCCTAATTATCATGACCTGAGGTGAAACCGAGAGTCCAACGCTTAACCACCTGAACCACCCAGGTGCCCCAAGATAATTTTTTAAGAGTGAAAAGAGCCCATAAAAAGTTGAAACCCAATAAATAATAAGGCATGTATCTAGTACATGGGATAGAGCCATTTTTCACTCTGAATGGGAACTCTAGTATTTGTTTATGGAAGAAGTAAATCTAAGATAAAAGGGTATCAGAGAAAAATGACAAATTAATGTATTAATAAGGCCTTTCTGGCTCTTTTAATAGGGAATGAAATTATTCTGTTTAGCTTGTCCTCTAAGCCAAAAAACAGGGTTAGTTTTTTTTTTTTTTTAAGATTTTATTTATTTCTTTGAGAGAGAGAGACACAGCAAGAGAGGGAACAAAAGCAGGGGGAGTGGGAGAGGGAGCAGCAGGCTTCCCACTGAGCAGGGAGCCTGATGCGGGGCTCGATCCCAGGACCCTGGGATCATGGCCTGAGCCAAAGGCAGACGCTTAACGACTGAGCCACTCAGGCGCCCCAAACAGGGTTAGTTCTATAGATCTAGGTATTCCTCTTTTTCACTGTTGGTTCCCTTAGTTTGTTCTTTGCCTTTTGAACTTGGTACACAAACAGCATCACAATGATTTCACTAAGAGGTCTTCACACAAGGCAAACTGCCCAAGCTTTTACATGGTTACTGACACCTGTTTTTATACCATGGTGCTTTATCCTTACCATCTTGACTTCTTTTCAGCATCTTCTATCATTAAGCTTGAAACAAGAAAGATTGCCAAGATTTTGTTTAACTTAAAAAAATTCTTTTTACCTGGAAGGAGCCACCCCCACTAAATTGGGACCTAATCCTCTGAACAAGGAACGAGGCCCTTCTTTTTCCAAGATCACTCTGAAAGAGAAAAATATTTAGAAAGGAATGTCCTTCAACAAAGTCTAATACTTTATTTGTATAGCAAACTTAAGACTTTTAAACCTGTAGGTTTCTGCTATAATGTTGTACTGCTCTGGTCAGTTTTTCTTACTTAGGAAAATCTGTTTTTCTTGACATAGCATAAATTGATAATCTTAAATGATAATAAAAAGAATTCCAATCAGATTCTTTTCTAAAAGTTTTAAAGACTACAGTATAATTTCTACATTTTTATATAATCATGCTACTCTTATCTTCAATATCCTCCATTTTACAATCTTTACCAGCAAATTCAATTCCCAATCAGAAATGTAGTTCACCGTCTAGTATTTGAGGTCCTTTCTTGGTATCGGACAACTCTCTCAGTAATACAGCATTATCTCATTCAACCATTCCAATGAAATGGTGTCAAAATCTGGCATGCTAACCTCCTTTAGGATACTAAAATGGTTAGCCTGTTACCATTTCTCCCTCTTTTCAGTTAACATTTACTATATTGAATACTTACTGTATAAAAACTAAGCAGAGTAAAAAGATAGAAAAGAAGGTGAGACACCTGCCATTGAGAAATTTGATGTGCAGTTGTGGAAAAAAGAATTATATTGAAACAAATAATTCAACAGACTGTATTAATAAGCAAATACTATACAAGCTAGATACATATGCCCAGCAGGGAAAGGAAGAGGCATGTCTAAGTCATGGAAGGCTTTCTGAGAGTTATTAAATTAAACTTGGAAGTGAGGAGAAACAAACTGGAAAAAGTATTTTAACTTAGAGTTACAGGTTAGAGCAGTGGTTCTCAACCAGCTATAGGCTTAAGAATGATTTCTTTAAAGACAGCTAAGCATAATGGTTAAATAAGGGCCTGAGATACGGGGCCAGACCTCTTAATATGAAGATCAATTTTGGTAAATGACTAGCTATAAGAACATAAGGTAATAAGTTTTATCTTATCCTCATTTTCATTTGCAGTAAACAGAGAAAAACAGTACTCTTTTTCTGGGTTGCTGTGAGGAATAAATAAATTAATATATAAAGAACTTAAAAGAGCATCTGGCTCCCTGTAAGTACTTGATAAATCTTAGTATTATGATTACTACTAGAGCATTTGTTTAAAATGCCTATTTCTCTGATCTCACCCTCCAAGTATTGTGATTCAACAGGTATAGGACAATGCTCAGTAATTTGCATTTTTACCATGCTTCCAGATTGACTGACACAGGTGATACAGAACCACTTCTGATAAAACCAGATTAGACAGAAGCAGAGTTCAAAATAACAAATTATAGAGAACATTTTGAAGATTCAGTGTTTGTTAGACTTTTCTGTATCATAAATCTCTTTGAAGAATTAAGAAAGGTAAATGTTCTTTAAAGATTTTATTTATTTATTTGAGAGAGAAAATGAGAGAAAGCCTGGGGTGGGGGGGCGGGGATCAGAGGGAGAAGCAGACTCTCCACTGAGCAGGAGCCCGACGCGGGACTCCAGGATCATGACCTGAGCCGAAGGCAGTCGCTTAACCAACTGAGCCACCCAGGTGCCCTGGTAAATTTTCTTTGAAAAACTGGGTCACATTGGGCTCTGTGCTCCACAGGTAATTTGCTTGAGATTCTCTCCCTCTCCCTCTGCCCCTGCTCACACTCGTGCTCTTGCTCTCAAATAGATAAATAAAATCTTTTAAAAAATACACATTTGCAAACACCATTTTGCATACAATTTCATGTAATTTATAGACCTCTTAAAGTTCATCCATGAGCCACCTAGGAATCTAAGAGCCCAGGAGGGATTCCTAAAGTTTGTGGTTAAGCCATGAAAACACTTCACTCACTAGAATGGTTACAATAAAAAAAGTCAGACATAGTAAAACAAGGGTTGGCGGGGGTGCCTGGGTGGCTTAGTCTCTAAAGTGTCTGACTGCTGATCTCAGCTCAGGTCTTAATCTCAGGGTTGTGTTAGCCCCGAGTTGGGCTCCATGCTGGGCATGGAGCCTACCTAAAACCAAAAAACCAAAAAACTGGGGTGGTGAGGATGTGCAGAAATTGAAAATTTCATTCATTGGTGACAGGAATGTAAAATGATGCAGCCACTGGAAAGTGTGATAGTTCCTCAAAATGTTAAACATAAAGTTACCGTATGACCGAGAAACTCCACTCCTAGCATATCCCTCAAAATGAAAACATACGTCTCTACAATAGCATCATTCAGAATACTCCAGAAGTGGAAACAAACCAGTGTCTATCACTGATGAGTGGATAAACAAAATGTGAGATATACATCCATATAAAGCAATACTTGACAATAAAAAGATACTTGTTAAAACATGGAAGAATCTTGACATTATGCTAAGACAAAGAAACCAATCACAAAATGTGTATTATATAATTCCATTTATATACAATGTCCAGAATAAGCAAATCTGTAGTGACAGAAAGCAGATTAGTAGTTGCCTAAGGCTAAGGGATGGAGGGAGAGGGAAGGGAGAAAATGAGAAGTGACTGCTAACAGATAAAGGTTTATTTTGTGATGATGATGAAAATGTTCCAAATTTAGAAAGGTCATAATGGTTGCACAACTCTGTGGATATACTAAAAACAAACTGTACACTTTACATGGGTTAATTTTATGGTATGTGACTTATACCTCAAGTAAAGATGAAAGGAAAAAAAAAAGCCATGAAACAGATTGCTTGGGACAGAGCCCCTGAGTAGGGTAACAATGGGAATGAGAGTAAAGAGACGTTAAGGCAGAGAATGCAAACTTAGAAGTAACCTACACACTAATGACAGGTGAAACATGTTAAACTAACTCTTACAAGAGGGCCAGAAAAACTGAGAAATTAAAACAAAGCTGAGAGGGATTCCTACTACTGCTGAGAAAAATCAGAGACGGCAAAACCACTGAAAAATAGAATAAAAAATATAGTACTATGGTGGGGAGCCTGGGTGTCTCAAGTTGGTTAGGCATTTGACTTGATTTCGGCTCAGATCATGATCTCAGGGTCAGGAGATCAAGCCCCACAGCGGCTCTGCACTCAGCTCGGAGTCTGCTTGTCCCTCTTCCTCCCCCTCTGCCCCTCCCTCTGCTCATGCACACTCCTGCTCGCTCTTAAATAAATAAATATATATATATAGTACTGTCACAAAAGTCAAAGAAAGAAGTTTAAGGAGAGGTAATCAGTGCTAATAAAAGTCAAAATCATGATATTGAAATGATCTATTATTAATAGGTAAAATGTTCTATTTTTATCAAGATGGTATTATTAATCAGATTGATAATACTCTTATTCATCAGATATTCATCTATAATTACAGCATTTTATTTATTTAAGAAGGTGGGAGGGGCAGAGGAAGGAGGGGAGAAAGAGAGAGAGAGGGAGAGAGAGAGAGAGAATCTCGAGTAGGCTCCACGCCCAGCACGGAGCCTGTCATAGGGCTACATCTCACAACCCTGAGCAGAAATCAAGAGTCAGACGCTTAACCGACTGAGCCACCCAGGTGTCCCTATAATTATGGCACTTTAATCCAAAATTGTTAACAATTTTATTCTACCTATCATGTACTAGGTAAATTTGAAAAAAGAAAAGACTGATGAAATCTTTTGGTAACTAAGGTAAACAGACAGTATTGAGTTTATTTGCTGCCACAAAATAAACACTACTGAACTAAGCTCAAATAGATGATGCACACTAGTGACCTGATAAGGCAGATACAAGTTACATACCTAAGTGTGAACATGTAAAACGTAATTTCAACAGTTTTGACTTTTCAAATCCAATGTGCGATATATAATGAAGTATGGTAAAATGTAAAAACAAAATATTTTTCAAACCACCAAGAAATGTCAAACAAACACTGATTCACCTCTTAAAATCAGTAGAACACTGCTTTAAATTTCAGTTATGTTTAGGTTATGTAAAAATCACAGATTGCCATTAAGTGGATGTACTTACTGTGTCAGTACTTGGAAAATTAAAAAACACACAAAAAGAATTGGCTTTTAACACTATCACATTTCAAAGACAAATAATCCAAAACAGAATTCCTAAAATATTTTCAGAAAACAAATCCTCTGAATAAATATAGAAAAATTTCCCAAATACACAATTTGGAAATAACATTACATTTTATATTATCCAACTAACTCTTCCTCTCCATTAGGCATTATCATTTCTGATGAATATAATTCAGAGTAACTCTTGTTAATAAGTTTGTAAAAAGCCTTTTTAAGAGTGGCAGAATATAAACAAACAAAGCACATGGGTATCATTAAGGTAAACAGACTTAAAAAAAATACACGAATACTGTGCTCTCACTTTAGGCAATGGAGAGGTCCAGGAGACACTACTCGGTTGACACTGGCTCCAGCCATGGTGTTCAACTGAACTTCAGAGATATAAAGTGTCACAGAAGAGGACTGCAGCCGTGTTTTTACAACTTCCAGTGGACATGTCAGAATAGCTCCTACTGTACCACCACATCTACAAAAAATGAAAAGAACAAATCCACTTACTCCATAAATTCATACATTTAGACCGTAAAATGAGCGGGCAACTGGGGCTTCACCAAAGTATTAAAGTTTTAAGTTTCATTTTAAAAGACTAAACAATTTTAATGTTTCATTTATTTGACTGCATACAAACACCTTTAGTAGCTAAAAAGAACTGAGTTTAGTATTTACCTAGCAAGTATAATTAAAGAAGACTCCAAATGGCGGGTATTGTTACTAGAATCTACTGGGAAGTCACATCATAGTTTTAAATAGTATCCTAATGGTTTATTTGGTGCTCCTCACCTAGATATTATTTGTGGTTGTTGACACCTAGGACCCACTATGAGGTATATCCCATCTCTCAAATTCCTCTATCTTTCAAAACTCAGGATATGTTTTCAGAGCAATAAAATTAATCACTGACAGATAATCATGTTTCCTATTTTAAATATTCAAATACTCAGAAGTGTTTTACCTACAAAAAAAAAAGACATTTGTATCTCAACGTCAGTATTATTAGGCCCTCATGTAGGAATCTGTACAAGCTAGGTAGGCTTAGCTAGAATAATCCAATTTATATAGAAAAACTGATCACCAAAACAAAATACAAGCTCTTAACAAATGACATCATTTAAACTTTTTCAAGGAATATAAGAGACAGGCTGGAGTAATTATTCTTTTTAAATGCAAGAATGGGAAATAATTTTCTCTTAAAGCACTAACAGCTACCAAGTGAAACCTTGAGAACTGCTTTTTAACCAGAGGAAAATCACTCAGGAGAGCTCTCACCATACAGTCTAAGAGAAAAGCAGACTAAATCAGAAGTAACCTGGACCTCCATGGGCATTAAAGGAAGAAAAAGAAAAGCAGCCCACCACAGAAATATACTAAACAATTTTACCTCCAGAATTAAAAAAAAAGTGTGCGTGCGCGTGTATGTGTGTGTGTACATATATACATCACATAATAAAAAAGCAGGCATGGCATCAGTATTACTCCCAATAAAATTTAAGACAAATCATTAAATAAGGTAGAGTATTTCATACTGATCTAACAGTACCTGCCATCAAGAAAATAAAACTGAAACAGATTTTATGCAGCAAAAGTAAAAAATACAACTTAAAAATAGAGAACATCCATATGTAAAATAAAACTTGACTCTTACCTCATACTGTATTTAAAATATAACTCAGAATGAATCATAGACCTAGATATAAAACATGAAACTGTAAAACTTCTAGAAGAAAACATGTGGAGAAAAATCACCAACTTTGGGCTAGATAACAAAAAAAGCATGAATCATAAAAGAAAAAAAATGATAAACTGGACTTTACCAAAATTAAAAACTGTCACTTTGAAAGAAACTGTTAAGAAAATGAAAAGACAAGCCTACAGTCAGAGAAAATATTTGCAAAACAAACATCTGATAAAGTGCTTATATTCAGAAACACAACTCAATGATAAAAACAACCCAAAAGAAAGACTGGAACAAACACTTCACCAGATATATGGATGCAAATAAACATTGAAAGATTTTTTCAAAATCATTTATCAGGGAAATGCATATTAAAACCACAACAAGCTATGATAACAATACATCAATTAATGGCTAAAACTAAAAAGAATGAGAAAGCCAAGTGCTGATAAAGACCAATTGGAAATCTCATACATTGCTGATGGGAATGAAAATGGCAGTCATTTTAGAAAATGGTTAAAAAAAAACACAAAAAACCCCAGAAAAAGCAGCTTGTTGGTTTCTTACAAAGTCCCACTCTTAGGTATTGACTCAGGAGAAATCCAGATATATGTCTGCACAAAAACCTGTCCATGAATATTTACCGCAGCTGTACTCTTAATAGCCCAAAACTGGAAATCTAAATGTCTTATCAACTGAAAGGATAAACAAGTTATGGTATATCATTATAATAGATTATCACATTCTGCAAAAAAAAAAAAAAGACTCAACAATCTGGATGAATCTCAAAAGCATTATGCTAACTGAAAAAAGTCAGGGACAAAAGGCTTTTAGTTTCAGGACATTTTCATTTTAGTGACTTTCTGGAAAAGGCAAAACTAGAACAGAAATGAGATCAGTGATTACCAAGAGCCAGTGAAGTACGTAGGAACTGACTACAAAGGGCAGGAAGGAATTCTTAGGATAAAAGAAATGTTCTATATCTTGATTCTAAAAGTAAGTTACAGTACCTTATACATTTACCCAAACTTACTGAACTATACACTTAACAAATTTTATTTGGTGAATTTTATTGTATACCCTGATAAATCCAATGAAAAAACCGAGTATGTGAAAACTAGTAAGAAATGTTAAGTATATGAACTACCTAGATTTGAATACAATTACATTATGTTAAAATTTTAATCATAATAAACTTAATGTTTCCTAAAAACTCCACTTAAGAGTTTTAAATAGGAAATTTAAAAAATTAAACCCCAAAAAGTAAAGATCAAAACCATAATCATATTGTCAGAAATCAATACATCAATTAGATAAATAGAAGGGCTATAAAGGATTTGAAACAAAATTAACTAGATCGAGGGAGACTCCATACTCAGGAAATAAGGAACAGGTTTACTTTTTAAACGGCTACAGAAAAGGCTTAAAACCTCATTACAGCTGACTCCCAAACATGGGGGTTAGGGGAACCAACCTCCCCTACCTCATGTAGTTAAAAGTCCACATATAACTTTTGACTCCCCCAAAACTTAACTTCTAATAGTCTACTGTTGACTGGAAGCCTCACCAATAACATAAACATGTAAAATATATTTTGTATATGTATTATATATTGTATTCTTACTATAAAGCTAAAGATAATGTTACGAAAATCATATAAGGAAACTACATTTACAGTACTGTATTTATTAAAAAAAACCTGCATATAAGTGGACTCTATCAGTTCAAATCCATGTTGCTCAAGGGTCAACTTTATATAAAAGACCACAAGGAAAATCTTTAACAGAAGCCACAAGTTTGTTTCTGTTAATTGTTGAGGGCTAAGTGGCAAGAAATGTGAATCACAGTACACGCTGTAGCATATGCTGCAGAACTCAAGACAGCCTGTGCAGTAAAACACACTGTATTCACACAATACTGATTTACACTCAATAAATCATACCTGTTTTAATTTGAATTTACCTGGGTTTTTTTTTTAGCTGTTTAGTATATTTACTTTATTATTACATTTATTGGAATAAAAACCAAATAGGCCCAAAATTTATAATACCCATGCATATGTATTTTGGTTTTATATTCTATGAAACATAAAAAATGTTTTCTTGGTTTTCACAATGAACATGAATTACTTCTATAATTAAGAAATAAAAACAGGGGTGCCCAGGGGCATCTGGGTAGCTCAGTCAGTTAAGCATCCGACTCTTGGTTTCAGGGTTGTGAGTTCAAGCCCCACATTGGGCCCCATGATGGTCAGGAAGCCTACTTAAAAACAAAACGGGCACCTGGGTGGCTCAGTTGTTAACCGTCTGCCTTCAGCTCAGGTCATGATCCCAGGGTTCTGGGATCGAGCCCCACATCAGGCTGTGTGCTCAGTAGGAAGCCTGCTTTTCCCTCTCCCACTCCCCCTGCTTGGGTTCTCTCTCTTGCTGTCTCTCTGTCAAATAAATAAATAAAATCTTTAAAAAAACAAAACAAAAACCAAGAGCACCTGGCCTGCTTAGTCAATGGGGCGTGCGACTCTTGATCTAAGGGTTGTGGGTTCAAGTCCCATGTTGGATGTGGAGATTACTTAAAAATAAAATCTTAGGGTGCCTGGGTGGCTCAGTTGGTTAGGTGACTGCCTTTGGCTCAGGTCATGATCCTGGAGTCCAGGGATCAAGTCCCGCGCCAGGCTCCCTGCTTGGCAGGGAGTCTGCTTCTCCCTCTGACCCTCCCCCCTCTTGTGCTCCCTCTTTCTCTCCCTCAAATAAAATCTTAAAAAAAACACTTAAACAAATTAATTAAAAAAAAAAAGCAAAGTTAGCACATAGGCCAAGATTCCTACCCTGTCACTCCTCACTGCAAGAAAATAAACCTATTACATAAAGAAAACAATCTACTGGGGAAAACAGCCTTGTTGTAAAGATGGTATATGATATGATCCATGTAAAGTATTTCATGACATGGCACATAGAAAATGCTCAGTAAATATTAGCTACTGAAGTTATCAGCATCTATTACAGACAGCAGTAAGGGAAATTCCAACATAACTATTACAAATACTTTATGGCCAAACCACAGACAAGATATATACTATGATTCCTTAAAAAACAATTCAAGTAATGAGGATCCTAATTATACAGAGCTGGGGGATGGTTTAAGTGGGTGCACACACAAGCACTTAGGCTGTCCTGAAGCAGTTTTATGTTATGAAATTCAATAGGTATGTAAGCATAGGGGTGACACTCCAGTATCTCTCATGCTGTTTTTACCTTAAAGTCATTTAAAATTATTACGCGTGCTGAAATCATTAGCATTGATGCAGAGAACAAAACTACTGGAGTCAAACATTTAAAAT
Source organism: Callorhinus ursinus (assembly GCF_003265705.2). NCBI lineage: Eukaryota > Metazoa > Chordata > Mammalia > Carnivora > Otariidae > Callorhinus > Callorhinus ursinus. Next base: position 111,353,731 of record NW_027397063.1, read on the forward strand.
CTCACCTTATGAAAACAGGATTAACTTCAGATTATTTCTTCTCCGTGTCAAAAATCTCATTGTTTAAAGAAATATGCCACAAGGACAGAGAGAACCAGGGGAGAAATGAACAAGTCCCAAGATTTCAAGCAAAGAAGCATATAGGAAGGGGTAACTGACTTATTAGTAAAGAGGCAAAAAGAATTGAAGGAGGAAATACCAAATAGCCCTGCAGAATCTCAGAGGCCTAAAGATTAGTGCACAAAGTATTCAAGATGGAGGTGAGGCAAAGAACTGAAAACAGGACTGGCTGATAGGCTATATAGCAAAGGTGGGATACCCAGTGGATCTACCCCAACCCTCACACACTGGGTAAAACTATATTCCCAGGCAGAAGCTTAATTCTCTAAAGAACATGAGAATTCAAGAATCTCTGAGATCAGGTTTCACAGGCAGAATCAATAGATACCAAAAAACCCAAAACCAACACCTACACCAAGGTGAGCTACTACAATCTCTTAAAATACTGGGAACAGAGGTGCCTGGGTGGCTCAGTCATTGGGCGTCTGCCTCCGTCTCAGGTCATGGTCCCAAGGTCCTGGGATCTAGCCCCGTGTTGGGCTCCCTGCTCAGCGGGAAGCCTGCTTCTCCGTCTCCCACTCCCCCTGTTTGTGTTCCCTCTCTCGCTGTGTCTGTCAAATAAATAAAATCTTAAAAAAAAAAAAAAATACTGGGAACAAAGATCCCATCAAGTTCCATAGAAAGGATAAAAGGTTACATACACAGGAAATGTCAGAATAACGTCAGAATTTCCAACAACTGCAGCCGATTACTGATTCTAGAATTCTATACCAGACCTGTCAAGCAGAAAAAATACACTGCAAAGAAATACTTAAGAAATTTCCTACCTTACACCTTTTATAGCTACTAGAGAATGTGTTCTACAAGTTAAGGGGTTAATCTAAAAAAGAGCAGGGAATATTCCAAGTAATTATGTTGTACATCTAAAACTAATACAATGTTATAGGTCAATTATATCTCAATAAAACGGGTGGGGACTGAATTTAGAAACAAAATGAGTAACCTAGGAGAGGGAGAAAGGAATCCCAAGATGATACTGAAATGTCAGGCTTAGAAAATAACCAGTCCAGAAAAGATTCGGTAATAGAAAGTTCAGATGGATGAAGATTTCCAGGAAAAAAAGGCTGACAGATGAATATATTTGAGGATATGAAACTAAATATTCAAGGACTCACATAGCTAAAAACATTTTTAAATGTGTAGCAATTATTAACTCCAAGGGGGGGAATGAAAATATTCAAGAAAGAAAAGCTCACAAAGTGAGCCCTCCTATCACTGATATTTATATTGTCACAGTAAGGTAAGCATTTACTATTCATTTAACCAAAAAATTGTGATGTAACTAACTACGTATTGAGAGGACAGAAAAAAAGGGGAAATAGGGAATAGTATAACTAAATCCTCATCTACTAGAATAGAAAGTATGAAGAAAATTCTACATAGCTGAGACTAGGAAGGAGATGTGGGGGGAGGGGAGTTGGGAAATGCTGTTTAATAAAAATCTTAAAGCAGCTTTTTCTAAAAACATCATACGCATACATTATTTTTAAAGTAATTTTAATCAAAATTTTATCAGTATTTTTTTTTTAAATAGCAGCAGTTTTTAAATGGAGAATGTGGTTGATGCTTCTGGGACCCACTCACTGGACCCCATGAAAAAATGATGTGTATGGTATGCAAGTGTCTTTGACTTAGTACTCCAAAATAAACCCAGAATCTTAACCACTGCTCATCATTTCCATCCTGGTCTAAGTCACTGACCCCTGCTGTAACTCTACTTAGGATTTAATACATGAACCATGCTCCCTGTCTCAGGATCTCTCTTCTTGCTGTTGCATCTGTAATATTCTTGCCTTGAACAGAAGAATGGGTTACTACCTTACCTCTTTATCTTTGCTCAGTTGTCACCTCTCAGTTATGTCCTCTCTGATCACCATATATAATATCCTTCACGCTGACTCTTTATCCACCTTTCTTGAACTACTCTTCTCTACAGCCCATAATGCCACTTAAAATACTAAATATTTTATTTACTTTATCTTCTGTGTTCCCTGATGCTACAATATAAGCATCAGGAAATCAGCAATTTATATCCACTTACTATAACCCCAACATCTCTAATAATGCATGGGACATAGCAAGCACTCATGCTGTATCAGTGAGTGAATACTGTAGCATTTGGTAATTCAGGATTTAGGAGGTAGGAAACAGGGGCGCCTGGGTGGCTCAGTTGGTTAAGCGACTGCCTTCGGCTCAGGTCAGGATCCTCCTGGAGTCCCCCATCCGGCTCCCTGCTCAGCAGGAAGTCTGCTTCTCCCTCTGACCCTCCCCACTCTCAAATAAATAAAAGTCTTTAAAAAAGAAAAAAAAAAAGAAAAGAAAAAAAAAGGAGGTAGGAAACTGTGTATTTGGCCCAACTTGCTTATTCTGCAGATGAGAAAACAAAAATCCTGCAAGGGAAAATTAGTCGCTCCAAGTTGAGTCAACTAAAGAACAACCTGAATCTGCTGATTCTAAGTCCAGCTCTTTCCTTTTCAAATCTCTGACTTCAATTCCACAAGAAATATTTTACATCAAGAAATAGGGGCGCCTGGGTGGCTCAGTTAAGCGGCTGCCTTCAGCTCAGGTCATGATCTCAGGGTCCTGGGATCAAGTCACGCATCGGACTCCCTGCTCAGTGGGGAGCCTGCTTCTCCCTCTCTCTCTGCTTGTGCTGTCAAATAATTAAAATCTTAAAAAAAAAAAAAGGATATCCACATGCCCAAACATTTCACAGAATACTACTTTTTAAAAGGTTGGTCACAAATCAACCAAATTGATTTCATAATCCACTAATAGGTTGCTATACAATTGAAGCATGCTGTTTTATACTAAATTAGATGCAATTTAACCAAGGATATAAAAGGAAAAATTTGTTCTTCTGTATTTTTTTTTTGAGGGGGGGAATGGGACAGAGAGAGGGAGACAGCGAATCCCAAACAGGCTCCGGGTCCAGCGCTGAGTCTGACATGGGCTTTATCTCACAACCCTGAGATCATAAACTGAGTGTCAAATCAAGAGTCGGATGCTTAACCAACTGAGCCACCCAGGCACCCCTCCCTCTTCTGTATTGTTATTACACATCTTAAGTAGCTTCTGAGTAGAGATATCTTCTATGCACTGTCAATTTAGTGCAAGATTAAAGCAGCATGCTACTTAATAGCTGGAGGCTAGGGACAATGCATCTTCAGCTTCACAACTAAAGGGATGTGAGTACAACTAAAATATATTAAATATATACTATGTGTCTCATTTATTAATCTTTAAGATTTTGGACAGCACAATTATTTTATTAAACAAGTTATAAAACAATTAATTGAAAAGACTAGAAATTATTTCTTAAACATTCTATATAAAAACCGTTAACATTTAAAATTTAGTTTTATTCTATTCTCCCACAAAGTTTCTTAACAATGAATATTGACATAAATATTTACTATTTATAATAAGCAAACTCCTCATGGACACTGATCTGAACAGCCAATATAATGCTTTAAAAAACTAGCAAGATAGGGCGCCTGCGTGGCTCAGTCAGTTGTGTCTGCCTTCGGCTCAGGTCATAATCCCACGGTCCTGGGATCCAGTAGAACGGCTCCCTGCTCAGGGGAAGAGTCTGCTTCTACTTCTCCCTCTGCCCCTCCCTCCTGCTTGTGCTCGCTCTCTTGTAAATAAATAAAAAAATCTTAAAAAAAAAAAAACACTAGCAAGATAGAAATGTAGAATGTATTGGGGCCAGGAAGAATCCAGATCAAGAAGGCCATGCGGAAGATCCTGCCATTTACAGTAACACAAATGAACATGGAGGACATTATGCTAAATGAAATAAGCCAGACACAGAAAGGAAAAAACTGCACGATCTCACTTATATATAAAATCTAAAGTCAAATAAGATAGAAGCATAAAGGGTAGTCATCAGGGGCAAGAAGGTGTGGGAAATGCGAAGGTACTAGTCAACAGTACAAATCTGCAGTTATATAGGATGAGTAAGTCTAAAGTTCTAATGTATAGCATAATGACTAAAATTAATACTACTGTATTGAATACTGGAAATTTGCTAAGAGTAGATTTCAGGTGCTCTCACATACAAAAAATGGTAATTCCATCAGATGTTATAATCATTTCACTATGTATACTTATTATCAAGTCATCATGTTGTACACCTTAAATATATACAATTAAAAAAAGACCATGTGAAGAAGCTCCTATGATACCTTAGTATGAGGTACTGAAGGCTAACAAGGGTGACAAAGGCATATAGAGGCTTTCTTTTTTTTTTTTTTTTTAAAAGACATTCAGCGTCATGATCAGACTATTACATTTAGCAATCAACAGCATGGGTGCAAAAAAAAAAAAAAAAATCTACATTAAAACCCTTTGTTGGAATGCTTTACACTTTCCACAGAACAGAAACTAAAATAACCTGTTATACAATTAGTCACAAATACAGTCCTTGAGTTTTTTGCCCATACACATGAGTATTGTCTAAAACATGTCTTTTTTGTAGCAGCTAGGCCCTGCCACCACCGTGCTTGGCTGAGTTCACAAATCTGTTGTAACCTGTAGCTTCCCTGTCACTTATCTGGCTCTCCTCTCCTGCTAAGCTTTGTTTCCTGGCAGTAATTAAAACCTTCTACCACTGCCATAGCTACTGCTGCTGCTGGTACCACCATAGCCACCTTGGTTTCGTGGTTTGGCAAAGTATTGGCCTCCACCACCATAGGGGCCAGATCTTCTGCCTCCAAAATTTCCTCCTTTCATGGGTCCAAAATTTGAGGATTGTTGTAATTGCCAAAACCATTATAGCTTCCGCCACCTCCAAAGTTGCTTCCATCACTACCAAATCCATTATAGCCATCCCCACTGCCACCATATCCACCTTGACTGCCACCAAAGCCACCTCGACCACTGAAGTTCCCTCCAAGACCAAAGTTGTCATTCCCACCAAAACCACCTCCACGACCACCACCAAAGTTTCCAGAACCACTTCGACCTCTTTGGCTGGATGAAGCACTAGCCATCTCTTGCTTAGATAGGGCTTTCCTTACTTCACAGTTGTGGCCATTCACAGTATGGTATTTTTGAATGACAATCTTGTCTACAGAGTCATGGTCATCAAATGTTACAAAAGCAAAACCTCTCTTTTTGCCACTGCCTCGGTCAGTCATGATCTCGATCACTTCAATTTTCCCATACTGTTCAAAATAATCTCTTAGGTGATGTTCTTCAGTGTCTTCTTTAATGCCACCAACAAAAATCTTTTTCACAGTTAAGTGGGCACCAGGTCTTTGAGAATCTTCTCTTGAGACAGCCCTCTTTGGTTCCACAACTCTTCCATCCACCTTGTGTGGCCTTGCGTTCATGGCTGCATCCACCTCCTCCACAGTGGCATACGTGACAAACCCAAAGCCTCTGGAGCCCTTGGTGTTTGGATCTCTCATTACCACACAGTCCGTAAGCGTTCCCCATTGCTCAGAATGGCTCCTCAGACTCTCATTGGTTGTTTCAAAGCTCAAACCTCCGATGAAGAGCTTCCGCAGCTGTTTAGGCTCTTTGGGAGACTGACTTAGACATGACGGCGGTGGGAGGGGAGACTTTAACGATGCTTACTCTGCGGCGTCCACGGGCAGAAAGGAGTAATCTAACGAACGTATCTATATAGAGGCTTTCTGACATCCAATTATCCTCAAGTCTCTCTGGTTCTACATTCTAAACTTCTTCTCACATTTTCCCTCACCATTCCCACTCCAAGTGCCTTAAGCAAGCCTTCACTTTCTTTTTTGCCTTCTAACTGCTCCTGAGTCCCTCTGATCCACTGATGTGGTCAATGAGTTAAGATCAGTTTTAAGTTATCACCAATGTAACTTGCTACCAACAATAAAGTACTAAGTTGGAGCTCTACTGTTAAAAGAAAAACTTAAAATTCAAAGTTGCTGGCTCATTTGCTTTAAGTGCTTCGATTAGCAAAGAATTCCAAGGAAAGAACAGTCAAGTTTGATAGCTGAAGAGCATACAAGTTCATTATTCTATAACATCAAAAACCTAGAAAGGACAGTTTCTAAGGTTTACTACTCCTATTTGAGACAATCTCTCCCTCAAATAAAAAAGAAAAGAGCAATCTGCCTCTTGGTGGAAAACTGACACAATAACTATATAATATACAGTTCTATTAAAGAATTTAATATACATACAGTGTCATTAAAAATACAGCTTAAATTAAATCTTACTTACATCCTTTTGGCAGGTTGTTAGGAGTTGCCTCCGTAACTCAATTGATCTAACCAATGGCCTTACAGACTCTGAATATTAACTCTGGCAAAAAATATAATGGGACCAAAGGGTGTCTTAAAGAAGCGTAAGTTATGCATGTGAGTATGTCACCCACACCCAAGGTCCAGCACTGGTCTGTTGCAAATGTTCCTGATTTAATAATACAGCTACTAGGCTATTAGAAATCTCCCTGAGATCCTGATAAACACATGCTTGAATACAATTATAATCATCAGGGAAACAATCCAAAGGCCCCATACTCAGACAATTTTTGCCTAAGATTAAATGCCACTGCAAAAGGTTATTTAGTTCTATTAAAATATATTGAGTTTTTATAACTTAATCTAAATGGTACCTGTGTGTGAAGCAGCCCAGTTACAACAGCTAATAAAAAGATCTCTCTCCTTTTCTGTAACTATTCATTATTGTTAAAGTAAAAAATAACTTTCCTAATTCCTAATTAACATAATTCTATTAGGATAAAAAAATAATGAAATCTAGTTTTCTATGAAGAATGTACCAAAAGTGATTGCCTAAATAAGTCACTTTCATATATAATTCAACATCTTCAATTAAGAACAATGTAAATTGACCTGTACCTCTGAAACAAATAATACATTATATGTTTAAAAAAAAGAAGATAGTAGGAAGGGAAAAATGAAGGGGGGGAAATCAGAGGGAGAGATGAACCATGAGAGACTATGGACTCTGAGAACAAACTGAGGGTTCTCGAAGGGAGGGGGGTAGGGGGATGGGTTAGCCTGGTGATGGCTATTAAAGACGGCACGTATTGAATGGAGCACTGGGTGTTATACGCAAACAATGAATCATGGAACCCTACATCAAATAAATAAATAGGAAAACAAAACAAAACAAACAAAAAGTCATTAATAACATCTTTGTACTTCAAGAATGACCATTTTTCTTTGTGAATTTAGCTTTTCAGTACTCTAGTCTCAGATCTCTAGGAAAAATTTGTAAAAAAAAAAAACTGCCCCACATCTTAAAAAAAAAAAAAAAAACAATGTAACTGACACAACCCAATGGGCGTTTCCACAAAGCTTACCATATAGACCTCCAGGATATTCTACAAAATTGGCTTTATGTAATATAGAGCTGGTAGGATCTGTAGAGATTATTTGCATTTCCACAATGCTCATAATAAATAATATATAATATATAAATAATAAAATTGGCTTTATATAATATAGAGCTGGAAGGATCTGTAGAGACTATTTACCTCTCATTTTACACGTATAGAAAGCTGTTTGACCTTGGGTAAATCAATACACCTCAGTATTTTTCCAAATTTTTAAGGGGCTGAACCAGATGATCTTTACCGTCCTTCCCAGACCTAAAATTTCTCTAAAAATGATAAACCAGAAAAAAAAAGATAAACCAGGTTTTACTGCAACAAGTTATGCAACCACATGTAAATATAAAATCAAGAGATACAAAGGAAGGGAATTTATAAGGCTGATCACCTATGTTGTGACAGCCCTTAAATTCCAGTACCTCATTTAATACTCTAAATAACCTGCAAATGCTAGGTTCTTTGGGGCAGGGAAGGCTCCTAAATCTATTGGTGTTTAGATGCTGCAAAAACTCCATTTCTGCTTTTAAAGAAAAAGCTAACCAGGAGGTCCTTTACATGTATTAATAACAAAAAAGTGACAGATAATCTTAATCCAAACTGGGAATTTAGTGCAAACTACCGAACCCTACTTTTAACAAAACTTGATATTTGAATTTTGAATGCAGAGTAATAGAAATGTCAGGACCTGGGAAGGGCCTTAGAGATCATATAGTACACCTTCCTCATTTTACAAATGAAGCAATTAAAATAAAAGGTTTTGTCCATTTTTCACTCAAATTAAAATAGCAGGCAGAAGTAGATGTGTGGTCTCCTAACTTTCAGATATTACCCTGTGATGGAATTACATGAGGAAGCTGGATAATTTGCCTAACATGACATCTTTACAAGAACATCTACATGGCTAATGGTTTAAAAAAAAAAAAAAGATTTAATTTGCCGAGATTATTTTAACATATCAGAAATATGGGTTACTGGCAAAAAGTATCATAAATGTGGAAAGTAAACTTCGTCTAAACTCGGTCTCACGGATTAAAAGAAAAATATTTTTCTATTCCAGAACAGTGGCTGGCCCACGATTGGTGTACAATGAAAGTTTGTCGAGTGAATGTGCCAACCTAAGGAAAAGTATTACCACCATTGGCAATAAAGTCTTAAAGTGGTTGACTGAAAAACAAACTCTACCCTTTAAGGGGATGACACTTTATATGGTCATACAGACCATCTTTAGAGCCTTAGCATAATTCACCGTAGCCATTTTTTGATGACTAAGATCCTACAGATAAATAACTCTTAAACTTAAAAATGCTAGGATTCCCCAATAATTTGGAAGGAACCAATCTAAAAAAGAGACTCAACTGGCTCAACAAAATATCTGTAGCATTTTAGTTGACAATCACGGAGGCTTTAGGCTTAGTCCTAATCTTGTACACACAGTTAACTATCTCCAAAACATCTGACCTCTCCCTACCCCCGACTTTCTCCTTTGAGCAGACGAAAAGCAGCGGGTGCACGGGAGGGTTGGTTTTCATGAAAAGAATCCGACCCCAAAGAAAATACTGCTTTGCACCGCATCTTGCAACCTGGAGAAGCTCGGGCAGAAAATTTTCCAAGAGCGAGAAACCTACAGCTCCAGCGGGCGAGTGAACACCAAAGCCTCCCCCGGGGGCGGGAAGCCCCCCCCCCCCCCGCCTCCGGGCCCACCCGGGCAGCGCGGGCCGGGAAGTCAGGTACCCGAGGTCCGAGGTGGGGCGTGAGCGACGTGAGGACGCCTCTCAGCCCGCGCGGCAAGGGGGGAGGGAGGAGGTGGCCCCGGCGCCCATTTTGTCCTCGGCCTCCGCACCTCGGTCCTGTCCCCCAGGCCTAGAAACCTCCGCGAGGCCTGCAGCCACACTCCTTTCCGCGGCCCGCATCCAGGACACGCGCTAGGCCGCGGCGCGTGGCTCCGGCCCGCTTCGTTCCACCCCCACCCCGGCCCCGCCCGCCGCTCATCAGGCTCTCGGATACCGCCCCAGCCTCGCCACGGCTCCGCGGGCCCAAAGCCTTACGTCTCGCCCCGGCTTCATCCCTCATCCCTCCCCGCCGGGCCTCAGCCTCCTCAGCAACCCCCGGCTCAAGCCCCCTGCCCCCTCACCCCTCCCCGCCCGGGCGTCGCCCTCTCGGCCCGGCGGGCTGGAACCCCCTCAACCCCTCTCTCGCCCGCGTGTCAGGCCACGGCCTTCAGCCCAGCACCCTCACAGCCCCAGCCCGCACGCCCTGTCTGGACCGTACCCCCCGGCAAACAGATGCACCAGCGTGTCCCTCTGGGTCATTCTCTCTCCCGCATGTCCTCCGGGCGCTGAGGCGGGACGCGGATCCGGCCACCCGCGGCGGCCGGCGGCTTTGGTCCCGGTCTAGAGCCGCACGGCGCCCCAGGGACGGCGGGGGACCGGCTAGCGGAAAAGCGGCTGCAGAAAGCAACCGGCGCGGCCCTCCCCGCGGTGCTACAGCCGCGCCACCTCCCGCTCCAGCTGAGCGATCTCTACCAGAGCCGGAGAGCGACGCGGCGCAGTGGGCTGCGGGGCGAGGCTGCCTGCGGGGGCTCGGATATTCCGGTGACCCCCGACATAAACAGAAGCTTCCATTGGCCTGCGCTGCGTGACGTCATGCGGCCGGCACGCCGCTTTCACGTGATCGCTAAGGGTGGCGTTTTTTTGTTTGTTAGTTTGTTTGTTTTGTTTTTCTTCAATGAAAGGGGCCGTGAGGCGGGGCGGAGCGCGTGTCCTGAGGGTAGTAGGTCACCGTGCTCTTGCGCCTAATCCGGGGCGGGGAGGCTGCACCGGTGCCACCTGGGCCCGGGCCCGGCAGGCTGCTGGGAGCCCCACGCTCCAGCCCAGACCACGTGAGAAACTGCCTGGACTCCCAGTTCGCCAGCGTGCCGGGTCTCTGACTTTCTTTTTTTTAAGATTTTTTTTCTTAAAAGGCAGTTCTGGGTTTACGACAAAATTGAGAGGGAAGTACAGAGATTTTGCATTCACACCGTTTGATTCACTTTTTGAAAATTGGATTTATGGCATTTCCGCTTCCTGGTATCTACCCCAGGCAGTGCATGGGAAAGGCCCTGTACAAGGGTACAATGTTTACAAACAATGCTTGTAATAGAAAATTGGGATCAGTAGGGAAGGGAGAAATAAATCATGGACCATCGCTACTCTGCAACATGCAATTGTAATAAGGAGTAAGGTAGATCCATATGGAAAAAAACTCAGGCATAGTAACAGGCAAATAGAATTTAAAAACCAACGTTTATTTTAGAAAGAATAGAGAATTAACATTTACTAATTCTTCTAACCAGATTTTTTTTTAAATTAAGTTCTGAGAAGATAATGTTTATTTATTTTTATTTTTTTTTAAAGATTTTATTTATTCATTTGAGACACAGAGATAGAGAGAGAGAGAGCAGGAGCAGGGGGAGAGGCAGCGGGAGAAGGAGAAGTCGGCTCCCCGCTGAGCCAGGAGCCTCATGTGGGGCTCCATCCCAGGACCCTGGGACGATGACCTGAGCCGAAGGCAGACGCTTAACCATCTGAGCCACCCAGGCGCCCTGCCAGATGTTTTATATATATATACTACATAAGTCAAAGACTCAGGGAAGGAAAATGTTCTATTTCTCCAGAACACAGTGACTAAAATGTTTTTAATTTTATTAATTAGTAATTATTTCTAAGGTGCACAAAGGTACAGAAAATAATATAACACATAATCTGTATTCATCACGTAATCTGTACCCACCCTGAACAAATGTTAGTATTTTCCACCTATTTGTTGGGTAACTTCCATTCCACCTGCAGGGCCCTCACCACCCTTTCCCACCTATGTGGGATTATCCAGGGCCACCTTACTTTCCTTCCAGGGCCACTTTCTTCATGGAGTCCTCCTTGATTGTCTCAGCTCTCTATGCTCTTCATCTACTCCTAAATTCCTACAAAATGTACAGACTGCATGCCGCTGGCAAATACCATAGTTAATATTCATCTGTAAAATCGGCATAAGAGTACCCCACTTCCTAAGGTAGTTGTGAGGAATAAATGCATTAAAATATGTAAAGCATCTACAGCAGTGCTGTGTAAGTACTATCTATAAAAGTTAGTAGTAGTATTTTACTGTCTTATAGTCTTAACAGAAATAGCAGGGGCCACCTGGCTGGCTGAGTAGGTAGAGCATTCGACTCTTGGTTTCTGGGTGGTGAGTTCAAGCTCCATGTTGGATGTAGATAATACTTAAAAAAAAAAACACCTAAACAAAAAATGGCAGCTGATATTTCTTGAACACTTAATAATATGCCAAGCTCTGATCTAAGCACTTTACATCATTCTCTTATTAAATTCTCGCAACTACCCTGTGGTAAACAATATTATTGCCCCAATTTTCCATGAGGAGCCTGAGGTGTAGAATAATTAAGTAACTTGCCCAAGACTAACCAGTTCATTCAGAAGGAGCTTGGATTTGAATCCAGCAGAGTCTGTCTGATTCCAGAGCTTCGGTTGGTGAAGTAATAAGAGCTGCCCATTAGAGGAAGGAAATTTTGAAAAGAAAAAAAAAAAAAACCAGAAAAGTAAAAAATAAAAATTGTCACCCAGGCGTACTACCCCAAAACCATTGCATTAGCATTTGGGGACCACTTCTTTTTTATAGCAGGTTTTTGGGGGTATCATTTACATGCCATAAACCACCTAAAGTGCATAATTTAGTGGTTTTTAGTATATTCTCATAGTTGTACAACCATCACGACTATCTAATTCTAGAGCATTTTCTTCACCCAAAAAGAAACCCTACATTTACTAGCAGTCACTTCCATTCTCCTCTCCCCCTGTCTTCTGGCAACCACTAATCTACTTTCTATCTTTCTAGATTTGCTTAATCTGGACTTTTCATATAAAAAGAATCATACAATACGTGGCCTTTTGTGTCTGGTTTCTTTTACTAAGCATAATGTTTCCAAGGTTCATCCATGTTGTAGCACGGATCAGTGTTTCATTACCTTTTACAACTGAACAATAATGTTCCATTGTATGAATATACCCCATTTTGTTGATCTATTCTCAACCGATGGCTCTTTGGATTACTTCTGTTTTTTTGACTATCATGTATAATGCTGCCATGAACATTTTTTAAAATATTTTATTTATTTATTTGACAGAGAGAGACACAACAAGAGAGGAAACACAAGCAGGGGGAGTGGGAGAGGGAGAAGCAGGCTTCCCGCAGAGCAGGGAGCCCAATGCGGGCCTCGATCCCAGGACCCTGGGATCATGACCTGAGCTGAAGGCAGATGCTCAATGACTGAGCCACCCAGGCGCCCCTGCCACGAACATTTGTGTACAAAGTTTAGCATGGACATACATTTTTAGTTCTCTTGGTAAGGTGCTTGAGAGTGGAATTGCTGGATCTTAGGATAACTCTATGTTTAACCCTTTGAATAGCTGCCAGACTGTTTTCCAAAGTGACTGCCATTTTAGATGTATTTCTTTTAAGACAATAGCTCTACCTCCCTGTTTTTGACATAGCGAATGTCACAGTAAATTACATTTAATGAAGCTTCTAAAACTGGCAAGGAAGGAGCCAGGGTTCTTATGTGTAACAGTTATTTCCTTTATGAGCAATAATAGTTCATTTGTGACCCTTTCCTTTTGAACTTCCTTCAGATGCCATTGTAGAAGGAGACTCTGCCCCCTGCACGCTCTGCCTGGTTTGTCATGGGACCGCCCACTGGCCTGTGGTTGCCACCATTCTTGTGGAGATCAGGGTTGGCTTGGCTGTCCGGCTTGCTGAAGTTTCGCAGCACTGCCCTCTGCCTGCTCTTTTATAACCATATTTCTTCACTCCTGTTGACTAGAGCACATCCTTCAAGACCAGCATAAGAGGAGGTTTCTTGAGCTGCCAGGTGCTTTTCCGGGAGAAGGATGTTGAGGCGGGGTGAGTGGAGCCGAGACTGCGCTTTAGTGTCAGGGACACCTTCACCTCCCCCAGCCCCCTATTTTTGCCCAGGGGTCTTCTGGGAGTTGTAGTTTTTTTTTTGTTTTTTTTTAAATTGAATCTGGAAAGAGAAACTGATGGGGAAGGGGTGGCCACAACTGGATGCTCATCTCAAAACAAACAGATAAGCTCACTGTGAGGTAGAGGGACTGCTACTGTCTTTCCTGAATGGTACTGGCCTCAAATTTTAATTGCTAATGGGCTAAAGAAAAGTTTTTAGTAGCTATTTGTGGGGGAGTGGACCATAGATGAAACACTGATGCTACCCTTCCCACACACTTCGATTTTATTAGTCTTGTAGGTACAGAAAATTTGTATGAGTTTCAAGCTTTGGATTGGCATTAGTTTTATTATTATTTTTTTAAGTTTTATTTATTTAAGTGATCTCTACACCCTACCTGGGGCTCAAACTCAGGACCCCAAGACCTAGAGTCACATGCTCCTCCAGCTGAGCCAGGCAGGTGCCCTGGCAACATGAGTTTTAAATGTTTGCATAAGATTTTTTTTTTTAAAGTAAACTCGACCCCCAAGGTGGGGCTTGAGTTTACAACCCCAAGAGGCACATGCTCTCCCAACTGAGACGGTCAGACACCCCAGGATTGTTGTTGTTGTTGTTTTTTAAAATCTCTGTATCTTCTTAGCTATTTCAGTGGGAGGTTGGGAGAGACTGTTTTACATTCTCTTAACCAGATGCCATTTTATTCATTTATTTTCCTATTTTGCTTTTAATAAAAAGTAATAAATTCAAACAATACAGAGGGGCATGAAGTAGAAATTAAAATCCTCTCCTCAACCTCCCTTCCTAAATCCCACTGCTCAGAAGAAATCATTGGTAGGAGCAGAGCAAGTGCCCTTCTGGGTACTCTGTGCCATGATGGGAGTCCTCTCAGAGCTGATCTATATAGCACTCATCATGCGCCAGGCATTGTTGCAAGCACGTCCCATGTATGTAAATTAACCCTCTCTAGAACCTAATGAGGTACATTCTACGGATGAGGAAATGGAGATGCAGAATGGTTAGAGGACTTGTCAAGGGGACTCAACTAGCAAGTAGCTGAGCTGTGATGAAAATCTAGGTAGTCTGACTCCAGAGTCTGTAAGCTCATCCTCTGTTCTGTACCATCTCAACTGTTTTTTGGTTGATGGAGAATATTAGCTATAGTTACTACAAGAGGGCAGAGGGTGGGGAGCTTTGGGAGGAACTCATGAAGAATGTGGTCATCAGAGGACAAGTGTGCTCTTACCTCTGAGCCCCATGTGGAGTCAGGAGAGCAGCTGTTCCCAAATGCAGGTTTGATCTCCCATGGAGCACCCCTTCCATCAGCCACCCTCTGCAACACATTCAGGGATAAGAGGTTCTTCTTAGACACACAGGTAAAAGCAGAGCTAGTGTTGGAGATAGATAAAGAGGTTAAAGAAAGGGATTTTACCCAGAACAGTTTGCTTGTAGGAAACACCATCCCTTAGGGTCCAGTTCAGGACTGTGTCCCAGGAGGCTTAGGAAAAACAAACCCAAATCCAATTTTTCTTACCCTCCAGGACAGGGGTATTAGAAAGGTGAAGAGAACTTGCAAAGAAACGTATAGATTTTGTTGAGAGAGAGAAGGGTACACACTTTCTCAGTTCTGTCTGGACAATGCCTGGGACTTCAACAATTTGTGGTAATACAGAAGTAGTACCCGCTTCCCATTTAAGAATCCATCTTAGGGCCTTACCAAGGGCCCCTGCTGTGAAATCCAACTTGCCTATTGGCATTTGGATCTTGCTTTTTTTGGGGATGGGGGTGGGGGTGGGGATCTTGCTTTTATTAATTCTTTGTTTTTATTACAAAGTAATAAAGGCAAACAAACAACTCAATTAAAAAAAATGGGTAAAGGACTTGAATAGACATCTCTCCAAGGAAGATATACAAATGGCCAGGGTGCCTGGGTGGCTCAGTTGGTTAAGGGATTGCCTTTGGCTCAGGTCATGATCCTGGAGTCCTGGGATCGAGTCCCGCATCGGGCTCCCTGCTCAGTGGGGAGTCTCCTTCTCCCTCTGACCCAATCCCCTCTCATGCTCTCTCTCTCTCAAATAAATAAATAAAATCTTAAAAAAAAAACCAAATGGCCAATAAGCACATGAAAAGATGCTCAACATCACTCATCACTAGGGAAATGCAAATCAAAATCACAATGATATATTACTTCACACCCATTAGGATGGCTAGTCTAAAAACAACAAACACAAACAGGAAGTACCAAGTATTGGCCAAGATGTGGAGAAATTGGAACCCTTGTGCTTTTGCTGGTAGGAGTGTAAAATGGTGCAGCTGCTGTGAAAATTCCTATGGCAGTACCTCAAAAACTTAGATACATAATTACCATATGTTCCAGCAATTTCACTTCTAGGTATATACCCCCAAAGAATTGAAAGCAGAGACAAACAGGTAAGTTCATACCAATGTTCTTAGCAGCATTATTCATAATAGCCAGAAGGTGGAAGCAGCCCAAGTGTCCATTATCAGATGAATGGTGTTTAACAAAAATTTAGTTGAGTACATTTTAAAGACCTAATTGGCTTTATTAAATGATTCAGGAATTGGGCAGCAGCACCCCATCTGGCAAATACAGGGGCCTTCACAGGAAATGTACAAGATGGAAGGTTTTTATAGAAGAAGGGTGGGGCACGAAAGTTATTAGCAAAAGAAAAGGATTGTTTCAGGCAAGGTAGCTTTCCCTTAGGGGGAAAAGTAAGGAGTCTTATGCTGACGAACCCATCTTTCTTTGGGGAATGGAGAAGGCCCAAGTGGCAGATTCATTGGCCCTGACTGAAAAATTCCTGACTGAGGGCCTGGGTGGCTCAGTTGGTTAAGTGTCTGACTCTTGATTTTGACTCAGGGTCATGATCTCAGGATCCTGGGATCAGCTCCGCTGGGCTTGGCCGCTGAGCTTGGAGCCTGCTTAAGATTGTCTCTCTCCTGGGGTGCATGGGTGGCTCAGTCAGTTAAACGTCTGCCTTCAGCTCAGGTCGTGATCCCAGGGTCCTGGGATCGGGCTCCCTGCTCAGTGGGGAGTCTGCTTCTCCCTCTGCCTGCCACTCTGCCTACTTATGCTTTCTATCTCTGTGTCAAATAAATAAATAAAATCTTTAAAAAAAAAAAAGATTTTCTCTCTCCCTCTGCTGCCCTGCCCTTCTCAAAAGTATTTTGAAAAAAATTTAAAAAAGAAAACAAAAGAAAAATTCCTGACTGACTGGTTAAGACTACATTTCTGGGGGAGTTTGAAACTGCAAATAGATAGTGTATCTAGCCCTGGTTTGGGAACTGGCTCTAAGTGACATCGTTTTGGACCTGTGGCTTTCTTGTTAACAATGGAAAAAATAAAATATGATATATACATACATTGGAATATTTAGTCAGTCTTTAAAAGGAGGGAAATTCTTTTTTTAAAGATTTTATTTATTTTTATTTTTTAAAAAGATTTTATTTATTTATTTGAGAGAGAGAGTGCGAGAGAGCACAAGCAGGGGAAGGAGCAGAGGGAGAGGGAGAAGCAGACTTCCCGCCGAGCAGGGAGCCCGATGAGGGACTCCATCCCAGGACCTTGGGATCATGACCCAAGCTGAAGGCAGATGCTCAACCAACTGAAACACCCAGGCACCCTTTAAGATTTTGTTTTTAAGTAATCTCTACAGCCAACATGGGGCTCAAACTCACAACCCCAAGATCAAGGGTCGCACACTCCACAGCCTGAGCCAGCCAGGCACCCCTAAAAGGAGGGAAATTCTGACACATGCTACAACATGGATGAACCTTGAAGACATTATGCTAAATGAAAAAAAAATCGCAAAAGGACAATTATTATATGCTTCCACTTATATGAGAGATCTAGAATAGTCAAATTCAGAGAGAAAAAAGTAAAATAGTGGTTACCAGACGCTAGGGGAAGGGGGGTTGGAGAGTTAGTGTTTAGTAGGTATGAAGTTTCAGTTTGGGATAATGGAAAAGTTCTGGAGATGGATGATGGTGATGGTTGCACAACAACGTGAATGTACTTAATGCCACTGAATTGTACACTGAAAAATGGTTAAAATGGTAAATTTTATGTCCTGAATATTTTACCACAATAAAACAAATAATGCAAGCAATGCACATGGTTGTTGTAAATATATAGTGTTAGAAAAGTTATAATGAAAAACACGAGGCTTCCGACCCCATTAATTTTGTCTCTTCATTTTTGCTCCTAGAGGTAATAGCAGTTCATGTTGTTGTTCTTTTCTTTTCTTTTTTTGAAGATTTGTATTTATTTATTTATTTGTCAGAGAGAGAGAAAGCACAAGCAGGGGGAGTGGCAGGCAGAGGAAGAAGCAGGCTCCCCGCTGAGCAAGGAGCCCCGATGTGGGACTGACTCGGTCCCAGGACCCTGGGATCATGACCTGAGCCCAAGGCAGACACTTCACTGATTGAGACACCCAGGCGCCCCTCGTGTTGTTTTTCTAGGTTGATTCATTTTGAACATTCTTGCTCTCAAAGATGTAGATTTAGCTCTTCTCCACTTTGGCACCCACCCCCCCGCCCCCCCGCCGCCCCGTGTTTTCCCTGTTGCAGCTTCCCAGACCTATCAGTCTTTGAGTTAACTCAGAGATTGTCTTATGATGACTATGTCAGTTTTGTCCACTGCAAAGCCAAATGGTATAGATGTTTCTTGTACAACTTTTTACTCTTCTTGGAGTTAACAATGGTACTTTCCCCCCAGTTGGTTTAATTTTCTATACCTATTCTTAATTTTTTCCACATACTACATCACCTCTATCGATGGCCTAGAAATCTGATCTTCTAAATGTTTAAATATCAGTCTTATTACTCCATTTTTTTGTTCCCTCTGAAGACCTCCCTCTTGGAATCTTCCATCTTCCTGCCCCAATAGGAACTAGTTGCTCTATTGGCTGCACAGTTTTCATCCTGGGATTTATACAACCCCACCTGTTTCCTGGATCTCACGTTTCTTTTTTTTTTTTTCTTTATCTGCTACTTCATTTTGCTGAAGTACATCCTTCAGCAGCTGCCGAAGAAAAGGTATATAGGAAGTATTATTATTATTATGCATGTTTTTTTAATTAAAGATTTTACTTATTTATTTGAGAGAGAGTGCGAGATCATGAGCAGGGGAGAGGGAGAGGGAGAAGCAGACTCCCCGCTGAGCAGGGAGACTGATGCGGGACTTGATCCTGTGAACCTGGGATCATGGCCTGAGCCGAAGGCAGATGCTTAATCTATTGAACCACTTCAGGCACCCACTACACATGCTTTTATTTTATCTTCACATTTGATAATTTGGCTGAATATAGGATTCTGAGTTGAAAATCCTTTCCCTCTTTTTTTGAAGATTTTATTTTTAAGTAATGTTGATACCCAATGTGGGGCTCGAACCCACAACCCCAAGATCAAAAGTCACATGCTCTATTAACCAAGCCAGCAAGGCCCCCCCCTTCCGACTTTTGAAGCCATTGCCCCATTACTTTCTAGCTTCCAGGGCTAATATTGAGATGTTTGACTCCATTTCTACTTCTGGTCTTTTATATATAACATTCTTTTTCTCTTTCAACTCTTAGAATCTTTCCTTTTCATCCCTGGTTTTGAGAAATTTCATGACAAAGTGCCATGGTGGTGATCAGGTCCCTACATTATTCGGTTCAGTGGGCCTTTTCAGTCTGGAGAGGAAAATCTAGGATTTACCCTTAGAGAGTTCTTCAGTGGTGTCACGTGTGCTTGTTTGGTCTTTCGGTCCCCAGAGCCAAAACAGATACTTTGTATTACCTCTCCCCCACAGTACCGGGAAAGAAGTGAGCACTAGGTCAGTACCCAGGGTCAGGGGCCAAGGGTTTAAAAGCATAAACTTCTGGTTTGGCAGCAATGCCCTGAGAAGCAGCAGTTGACAAATGTTTGGTGGGGAGAAGAGAGATAACAGCTTTATTTCACAAGCCTTTGAGTCTGGGGTGGGGAGAACTGGTTCAACAGGTTTTCACCTTCACCAGCCCCAAGTCCAGGCCATATCCTCTTAGGTTGCCTAATAGTTGAGAGAACAGAAGGGAAATGGAGAACAGGACTGGGGAGTCTCATTGTACTTGGGTTTAGGGTCAACGATCAGTGCTGGAAGGAAAAGCCCCACACCCCATAGTCAAAATTACCTTGGAAAAGCCCCTAAATCTCCCAGAAATACAGGATACCAAGAACTTTTTTGTACTAGAATGTTTCCCTCTATCCTTAACCCTTTCATGTATTCTTCCAGGATGTCAGTGAGACCATCACCATCCAGTTTCTTGGCCTCAGCTAAACAATTTGTTTTTCTTCTTGACATTGGAAACTACTTGAAGTTGCTTTCACAGCTTTTCCATAATTTTGGCTCTGTAAGACTTACTGCCAAACAAGAGGGAGTGCCAAGAATCAGAAATACAAAAACCAGGCAATGTTTCTAAGACTGTGGCTTTAAGACACTTGACATCAAGTCATGAAAGACAATAATTCCTGAGAGCTGAGAAACAAAGTCAACCATGTAATTGCCCCAGCTTATTGCCTGGGAGAGAGTTCTCGGCTACACCACGGGAAGATGGAAACTGGGCAGAGCTGGCAGACTTCCTGGGTTGTGGACACACAGCTGAGAATTCAGGGAGACCAAGGCAGCCAGAGTGTGGGGGACAGAGTACCAAGAACCCCAGAGGGTCCTCCTGAAGTTTTTAGCTGAGTACTAATCACATGAGGAAACCACTCGAGGGGGGAGGCAACAATCCCCCTCCTAGAATGAGAGGGAACAGCAGGTGGCATTCTTACAGGGCCAGGAATAGTGCCTATCCCCATCAGCACGGCGGGACACCTCACAGATCACGGGGCGCTGGGGAGAGTACACGGAAGGGCCTTGCCTCACTAGTAGGGAAGAATCAGCCCTAGATTAAACATGTTAGGATGAAACTTTAGTTTATTAAATGCATTTAATATGGGGGCGCCTGGGTGGCTCAGTCGTTAAGCATCTGCCTTCGGCTCAGGTCATGATCCCAGGGTCCTGGGATCGAGCCCCACATCAGACTCCCTGCTCAGCGGGAAGCCTGCTTCTCCCTCTCCCACTCCCCTGCTTGCGTTCCTGCTCTCGCTGTCTCTGTCTCTGTCAAATGAATAAATAAAATCTTTAAAAAAAATGCATTTAATATGGCATTTCAATGCACCCCAGAACAAAGGCCAAAAATCTCTATAGGAATTCAAAAACATCCAGCATCCAACAAGGCAAAAGCTACAACGTCTGGGATCAATCAAAGATTACCAGGCATACAAAGAATTAGGAAAATATGCCCCCAAAATACACGATTATAGGTTTTTTTATATATATGTGAAGGAGAAGAGCATCATTTGAATGTAACGTGTGATAAGTTAAAAACATATAAGCCCCAAAACACCTACTAATGTAACAAAGACACAAATATCTTAAAAGTAAAAAGATGAGAAAAAAAAGATATACTTGCTAACACTAGTAAAAGAAAGCAGGGTGGCTATATTATTAGACAAAGTGGATTTCTGCCCAAGGAATATTATCAGGGATAAAGAAGTCATTTCATGATAATTAACAGTCAATTCGACAAGAGGATCTAACAATCCTAAATATTTATTTACCTAAAGTAAAGGTACAAAATACATATAGCAAAAAACTGTTAGAACTGCAAAGGAGAAATAGGCAAATCCACAATTAGAGTCAGAGATTTCAATACCCCTCTTTAAATAATTGATAGAACAAGTAGACAGACAATCAGCAAGGATATGCAGTTTTGAACTGCACTATCAATCAACTTATCCTAATTGCATAGAACACTTGTATAGAACACTTCTCTCAATAACAGCAGAACGTACATTCTTTTGAGCATTTACCAGATAGACCAGATTCTGGGCCAACAGAATATATCTGAAAAAGTTTATGGGATGCCTGGGTGGCTCAGTTGGTTGAGTGTCTGCCTTTGGCTCAGGTCATGATCCCGGCGTCCTGGGATCAAGTTGGCATCGGGCTCCCCGCTCAGCGGGGAGCCTGCTTCTCCCTCTCCCTCTGCCCCCTCTCCACTGCTTGTGCGCCCTCGCTCTCTCTCTCTGACAAATAAATACAACCTTAAAAAAAAAAAAAGTTTAAGAGGACTCAAGTCAGGCAAATTATTCTCTCCAACAACAATGGAATTCACTTTAAATTGTTAAAATAATTTTAGCTGATTTATAGGATTGCTTTAAGCTTGAGTGCATCCACCGCTCATATCGTTTGATTCCTATAGATTAAGTTGTTCATGATTCTCCTCTTATATGGGCAAAGAGCAGATGTGAAAACAGAATGTAGTGAACTGGTAGATGTGTGTAGGTAGTAGGTAGGTCACTGAAGAACTGATAAATTGGTGAAATTGTGGGTGTGGGTTAGAAATAGTATACCATCCATTCTGGTCCAAGTAATGAAATGTTTATTACAGTTATGCGACTAACTTATATTCCGCTAATTTTTATCAATTAGGGACCCAACACAGTGGTGGATGTTTCACATGTATCATATCGTTCTGTTCTCACAACACAGCTATGAGGTTGGGTTTATTTTTTTTCCCTCCTTATCAAGAGGGGGAGGTAGAGAGAGAGAGATTGGGGGGGGGGGAGGATAAGAGAGAAAGAGAGAGAGAAAAGGAGATGAAGAAGAGGAGGAGGAAGAAAGAGAGAGAGAGACTGGAAGAGGAATGGGGAGAGGGAGAGGAAAGCTCAGCTCCCTCGCCTGGCACGTCGTGGTGACGTCCCTCCTGCTCGCGCAGCCCTTCCCGCAGGCGCAGGTCCCTCAGAAGTGTGCCCAGCCCACTGCCTACACTCCCACAGCAGTACCTGCCTCCGCAGATCACGCCCTGTCCGCTCCGCAAGCCCATGCACTCCTTGAGCGGCAGGATTCCCGGCACACAACACAGACTGCGCTTCCCCAGCTTGGGAACCATTCTGTATTTGTCTTTGTAGTGTCTTTGGCACTTGGCATCGTGGATGTCCAATAAATATTTTCCATGTGCCTACCCTGTGCCAGGTACTGTCCCAGCGGAACAACAAGACACTTGAGGTCCCAGCCCTGGCTGAGTTCGTATTCTAGACAATATGCTGGTTCACAAATAACATAACTTTGTACTATGAAACTTTTACTGTGAAGAAAAATGAATGATGGGAGGACGTAGTTTGTTTTTTAAAAGATTTTACTTATTTATTTGACACAGAGAGAGAGAGGGCGTGAGCACAAGCAAGGGAAGCAGCAGAGGGAGAGGGAGAAGTGGACTTCCCACTGAGCAGGGAGCCCGATGTGGGGCTCGATCCCAGGACCCTGGGATCATGACCTGAGCCGAAAGCAGACACTTAACCTACCGAGCCACCCAGGCGCCCCAGGAGAATGTAGTTTAGATTGAGTGGTTGTGGATATACTACTCTCTGGGGACCCGACATTTGTGTTGAAAGCTGAGGGTGGTAAGAAAGAACCAGCCATGTGGAGATGGGGGTTGTATTAGTTTCCTATGGCTGCCATAACAAAAATAATACAGACAGGGTCACTTATACAACAGAACTCCATTTTCTCACAGTTCTGGAAGCTGGAAGTCCAGGATTAAGGTGTTGGCAGGTTTGGTTTCTTCTGAGGCCTCTCTCGTTGGCTTGCAGATGGCTGCCTTCTCATATAGTTGTCCCTTAGTCTGTGTGTGCCTGTGTCCTAATCTCTTATAAGGACGCCAGTCATATTAGATTAGGGCCTACCCATATGACAGGATTTTACTTTAATGTCCTCTTTAAAGACCCAATCTTCAAATACAATCACATTCTGAGGTACTGGGAGTTAGGACTTCAACATGTGAATTTGGGGAGGACACAATTCCGCCCATAACAGAGGTGCAGTGCATTTTCAGGAACAGCAAGTGCAAAGGCCCTGAGTGAGTTTAAGGGAAAAGGAAGGCAGTGCGGCAGGAGCAGAGTGAGCAAGGAAAGACTGGTTGGACGTGCAGTTGGATAGGTGGCCAGGGCCCAGCTCAGGTAAGCCCTTGTGGGACACAGCAAGGATTTTAGCCTAAGTGAGATGGAAACCCACTGGAGGGCTTTAAGCATAGTAGTGCAAGGACTCGATTTGCAATTTCCAAAGACCACTCTTGTAATGTGGAAACTGGATGGAAGGAGGGTAAAAAAGGAAATAGGAAATGCGCTAGAGGGCTCTTGCAGGTGGTGGCTTGGACAGAGTGCTGTCAGAGGAGTAATAAGTAGGCTGGAGGGAGGGAAAGAGTAAGTGAATGGGGGGCACCTGGGTGGCTCAGTCATTAAGCATCTGCCTTCGGCTCAGGTCATGATCCCAGGGTCCTGGGATCGAGCCCCACGTCGGGCTCCCTGCTCAGTGGGGAGCCTGCTTCTCCCTCTCCCACTCCCCCTGCTTGTGTTCCTGCTCTCACTGTGTCTCTCTCTGTCAAATAAATAAATAAAATCTTAAAAAAAAAATAAAAAGAGTAAGTGAATGGGGAAGGAGGGAGAAGGTACTCTCTTTCAAATAAATAAAATCTTAAAAAAAAATAAAAAGAGTAAGTGAATGGGGAAGGAGGGAGAAGGTACGTGATATCTTTTATAAAAATGTAATTTTCAGCCAAGAGGCATCAGCACAGTGAATAGAAGGTGCTAATTTAGCAGCACTTCTCATGAATAAAGCAAGGTCATTCTAATGAGTCTTGGATAATTTGATTAGAATAATAAGTTCCATTTATTGAGCCTCTACGGTGTGGCAGATACTTGCTTTCTATGCAATTTCATTTCATCCTCAAGATAATCCCATGAGAGGGAATTGCCACCATCCTTGTAGAGATGAGGAAAATGCAGGCTTTAGTGAAGCCACCAGTGAGCATCAGAGCCGGAAATGCACTCTCCATTCCCCAACCCCCTCTTGATACACCTCAGTACCCTGCTCTTTTCCCTGCCCTGGCCCTTCCAAGGCCACCCACTGTTCCCTGTTGGACTCAGAGGAGAGGTGCTGGCTCTTTCATCTCCCTTGAACACCTGAGCCCACCAGATCTGCGAGGGGAGTGAGCCCCAGAGTGGAAACCTGAGGCTGTAGGCCTTTGATAAGATAGGGTTGCTAGGAGGGAACAATTAATTGCATGTTTTATTAATGGATTAATTGCATGTTCTCCATGAAGTATTAATCATGAACTCTTGCTAATACAATGTCTGGGGAGCAGTGAGCAACTTTGACTTGTGGCAATCTTGAACGTACCGAACCCCCCCAGTTCTGGTTTTCAGCTGAGTTCTAGCTCAGGATCCTCTGCTCTGTCCCCACAGAGAGAACTACGCTACCCAGAGGATTCTCTGCTCAGCTCCATTCTTCAACCCTCCTGAGGAAAGCTGCAAGCATATTTTGATGAAAGGAAGACAAAATGTTCAAAGGGAAAGAAAGGGAACGAGAAGGCCAGGAGGACGGGAAGGCCGTGGCTGGCAATGCTGGGGAAGGCAGAGGCAGCGCTGGGGGAGGTGGAGAATGGCAAGTAGAGAGGTCAGGCTGAAGACCTCCTCTGCCTGCAGGGGCCACTGAGCAGGGGGAAGTGTACCTGACCTGAGCTGCCTGGCTGTGGGTTACAGGAGGCCACTCTCCACCCCCAACTGGTTTTTTGGCTTGGCCAGGAGGAATGTCAACCATGGACACCAAACAGAAAGGGTCTTTATTCTTACTTGGCCACAGCACACACTGCCATCTTCTCTTCAGGGAGCCGCAGGGCCAGTTTTAAGAAATAGTCAACAAGAAGGAAAGAGTGCCTGGATGTGCTGGGCAGGTATCTGGTGATTTTCAGAGCCTCTGCCCCAGGGCATTCCTTTCTACTAAGATCAAAAAGGCCCTTTCTCTGGATGGAGGGAGAAACATCTTACTGCGTTATCTGGCCCACTGATAGAGGAGGTAACTGGATTACTGCCCATAGGGAATGACCAGTTTGGGAGAGTAGACAAATTCAAGGAGCTCCCAGCCTAATGGTCTCTGTTCTCAGGAAGCCCCCAGTTTATCTTTGGGAAAATTCCAGCCCAGTGTAGCTTATACAACCACTGTTTACAATAAATTTTAGGACATGATGAACCCATGCATCTACTTTATCATATTTGGAGAAGTGTTAGGAAGTATATAGGCACCTCTTGTTTCAGTAACCACCAGATACAGACTTTTAAAAGCATTCTGTTTTTTAGATCCAAATACATATAAGAATTTAGTATAAAAGTGACATTTCAAAACAACTTCATGTTGGGATTACTAGATTATCCCATCTGCAAAAAACAAACAAAACTCGGACTCCCAATGTCATTCTTTAGATCAAAATTAATTCCAGATGGAACAAAGATTTAAATACAAAAAGATAAGACAAATCAAGAGAATGAGAAGACAAGCCACAGCCTGGAAGAAAATATTTGCAAAACCTACATCTTGTAAAGAACTCTTATCCAAATTATACAAAGAACTCTTAAACTCAACAATAAGAAATGAGCAATGTAATTAAAACGTGGGCAAAGATCTGACCAGACACTTCACCAAAGAAGATATAAAAATGGCAAGTAAGCATATGAAAAGATGTTCAATGTCATATGTCATCAGAAAAATACAAATTAAGGGGCGCCTGGGCGGCTCAGTAGGTTAAGCATCTGCCTTCGGCTCAGGTCATGATCTCAGGGTCCGGTATTGAGCCCCACATTGGGCTCCCTTCTCAGTGGGGAGTCTGCTTCTCTCTCTCCCTCTGCCCCTCCCCCTGCTCCTTCCTTCTCTCTCACTCACTCTCTCAAATAAATAAATAAAATCTTAAAGAAAAAGAAAAATGCAAATTAAAATAATGAGATACCTCTTTTTTTTTTAAAGATTTTTATTTATTTATTGAGAGAGAGAATGGTAGAGAGAGAGCATGAGAGGAAAGAAGGTCAGACGGAGAGGCAGACTCCCTGCTGAGCAGGGAGCCCAATGCGGGACTCGATCCCGGGACTCCAGGATCAGGACCTGAGCCGAAGGCAGTCGCTTAACCAACTGAGCCACCCAGGCACCCTAATGAGATACCTCTAAACACCTATTAGAATGCTCAAATCCAAAACCCTGACAACACCAAATGCTAGTGACGGTGTGGATCAACAGGAACTCTCATTCATTCAGTTTTGTTAGGAATACAGAATGGTACAGTTATTTGGATACATTTTGGCAGTTTCTTACAAAATTAAACATACTCTTACCCCATGATTCAGCAGTCATGCTTGGAATTTACCCAAAAGAATTGAAAATATGTCCTCCCCAAAACCTGCAGACCGGTATTTATAGCAACTTTATCCATAACTGCCAAAACCTGGAAGCAACCGAGTTGCCCCTCAGTGGGTTGGCGTATATATAAGCTGTGGTACATCCATGCAGTGGAAAATTATTCAGCACCAAAAAGAAATGGCCTAAGACATGGAAGAATCTTAAATGCATATTACTAAGTGAAGGAAGCCAATCTGAAAGGCTACGTACTTTGTGATTCCATTTATATGACATTCTGGAAAAGGCAAAGCTGTGGAGACAGTAAAAAGATCAGTGATTGCCAGGAATTGAAGGAGGGAGGGATGAATAGGCAGAGCACAGAGGATTTTTAGGGCAGTGAAACTATAATGGTGGATACAGGTCATTATACATTGGACAAAATCCACAGAATGCACAACCATGAGTGAAACCCAAGGTAAACTATGGACGTTGGGTGACAAAGATGTGTCAGTGTAGGTTCATCAGTGATAACCAATGTGTCACTCAAGTGGAGGATGTTGACAAGTGGGGTGGTTGTGCATGTGTAGAGTCAGGAGTATATGAGAATTCTCTACTTTCCACTTAATTTAGCTGTGAACCTGAAACTACTCTAAAAACTAAAGTTTATTAAAAAATTTAAATTTTCAGAAACAGAACAAAAGAAAACAAAGCTAAGCCAAGCAGCTGTATTCATCATAACCCCAAACTGGAAAATATCCAGCAGGTGAAAGGATAAATGAAGTGTGGTTTATCCATACAATGAAATACTACTCAACAATAAAAAAGAGAGAAGATGCATACAATAACAGGGATAAATCTCACAGACACTAAGCTCAGTGAAAGAAGCCAGAATCAAAGGACATCCTGTACAATTCTCACACGATATTCTGTATACTTGAACTCAGTGCATTTTATTATATGTAATTATACCTCAATAAAATTGATTGTAAAAATGAAACCATAAACATTTTAGAAGTCATGGGAGACTCCAAAAGAAGATGTAATTTGGGTATGAGGAGGTCTCTTCTAAACATGGCACGAAACCTGGATGGCATAAAAGAAAGGACTGATAAATGATTATAGAGATGCAAATTTTCTTTAGGGCAAAGAAATACCATGCACAAAGGAAGAAAACAAGTGACAAACTGGGGAACACATTTATAACCTGGTTTCTCTTGTTCTTAACATACCCTAACCCAAAGAGTGTGCAAATATAAACCTATGTGGTCTCAAAACTGAGCCTGGTGAGGGATATAAATAAGGGCATATATGTCCTGAAGGCTGTGGCTGGAGATTAGAGTTGGGCTGGGTTCATCGTGGAGGGCTTGGCTTGCTGGAGGAAGTGATTTATATTAATAGGGCATATCCCATTTGTGCATATATCAGGATGGCCTCCTTCCCTATCCCTGTGTCTTGATTATGACGTAGGAAAAATCCCTTTCTTATAAGTTTGTTTTCAGGGCGCCTGGGTGGCTCAGTCGTTAAGTGTCTGCCTTCAGCTCAGGTCATGATCCCAGAGTCCTGGGATCAAGCCCCGCATCGGGCTCCCTGCTCGGCGGGAAGCCTGCTTCTCCCTCTCCCACTCCCCCTGCTTGTGTTCCTGCTCTCGCTGTCTCTCTCTCTGTCAAATAAATAAATAAAATCTTTAAAAAAAAATTCTTCCATAAGTTTGTTTTCACAAATTAAATCTTTAAAAGGAAATAAATGCAAAATTTCTCCCGTATACTGCTCTCCTACCCCACTGCCTTACTATCCAAGCATCTTCTAGAAACCTAGTTTCTGATTAACCAAAGCTAGTCCCAGATTAGACTGGCTGACCCTCCTGATCTCACACCTGAGTCCTGGCTCCTTTCCCTCATGGCTGCTCTGTCTGGATCCTAAATAAAGACTGTCTGGCTTCTAGGCCAAGGTCAATGGGGTTGGCATGACGTCTGGGTCTGGTTGGTTGCTGTGTCCTGACCTGAGCTGGCTTCCCGGTCTCAGACCTGGGGCCCCAAGTCAGCACACTCTGAGTGGTGTTTCCCCTCCAAGGCAGGTAGCCTAGCTGCCTTGATCCCTGCACCGGCGCCTGGCTTCTTTGGGAAGAAGGCCTTTTCTTGGGTGTTCTGAAGATTCTCTCCTTTCTCTGCAAGCCAGTCCATTTGCTTTGCTGTCGACTGTTTCTCTTCTCTGGAAGCTTTCTATAGATCTGAGCTCCCAGACACCCCTCTACACCTTCCTGGGTACCTATTAGGTGCCAAGTTCTCAGCTGGATGCTGGGATCAGCCCTGCCCTGAAGTTGCTCACAGTTTCGTGGAATGGACAGATGAGTAATAGGCATAACAAAGCATGGCTGTGATAAAGGGAAGCCCGGAGTGGGGAGGAAGAGAGGGGTCCTAGAAGGCAGAATGGCTCAGCAAGCTGTGATCGAGGGAGATTCCTGCAGAAGGTGATGTTGGAACCCAGCCTTGGAAGGCAGACAGGGAGACATGGAGGAGAAGATGCCCTGGGCAGAAGAAATAGCCTGTGTGGAAGCATGGAACGGGGGGGGTGAACTTTGGGGCCACAGGAGGATCACAGCTCATTTCCTCTGTTGGGCTGTATTGATCAGGAGCATCTTGTTTATCTGATTGCTATGGCCCGTCCTATTCTTTATTAGCTGTCCATGATCTAATATAGAATTTAGCAGCTTACCACAGGAAATATTCATTATCTCATACAGTTTCTGAGGTCAGGAATTGGAAGCAGCTTAGCTTCCGGTGCTTCTGACTCAGGATCTCTTATGAAGTTGCAGTGAAGCTGTCTCCTAGGCCAGAGTCGTCTTAAGGTTTGACTCAGGTTGCAGAATATGCTTCTCACCTCACTCAGAGGGTGGTTGTCAAGCTTCTCACCATGTGGCCTCTCCATTGAGATGCTTGTAACATGGTAGCTGACTTCAGGGAGAGAGAGGGATCGAGAGAGAGAGGGAGAGAGAGAGAGAGAGAGAGAAAAGAAGAAGGAGGAGGAGAAGGAAGGGGGAAAGAGGAGGAGGAAGAGAGAAGGAAGAAGAAAGCCCATAGAAGCCAGTCTTGTGTAATCTAATCTCAGAAGTGACACCCCATCACTTCCTTCACCTGCTATTGGGACACAGACCAACCTTGGTGCACTATGGGAAGGGACTACACAAGAGTCCAGGAGGTGGGATCATTGGGGCTATTTTGGAGGCTGGGTAACTCATATCCTGTGGTTAAACTGGATTGTGTCACCTGTGATCCAAGGTATACTACTACTCAGACTTGGTCTCTCAGGCAGCCATTTGGCTTCACTGGGGCTCCTCATCTTTACCTGGAGTGTCTCAGCATCTTTCTTAGAAAGCTAGACATTTCCTCGCCTCTTCCTACTTGGGGACTACGGGTTTTCCTTTTGGCCTCTCAAATCTTTTGTTTCTAGTTTGTAGAAGTCCCTTACTTCTCATCTCCACTCCTTAGGGTATTTGGGACACACTCTGAGCCAGATGAATGACCAGGTCTTCTCTGACTCAGCTAACAACCCATGTTTATCAGGCACCTGGGGGGCTCAGTCTGTTAAGCATCTGCCTTCTGCTCAGGGTCCTGGGATTGAGTCCTGCATCGGGCTCCCAGATCAGCAGGCAGTCTGCTTTTCCCTCTCCCTCTGCCCCCCCACCCTGCTCGTTCTCTCTCTCTCTCAAATAAAATCTTAAAAAAAAAAAAGCCATGTTTACCTTTTGAGAGTCTAGGTGAAGTCAGGAGATGGTTCTTCTTGAACCTTATCACTCAAGTTTAATAATTCCAAAATATTAAAAGAATTTTCATGAAGAGAAGAGGAAGAGAGTTGTTGCCCACATCTTGGGGAGGTGGTATATGTGGTGTGGTGGAAACAACATGGGCTTAGGTTGCAGAAAACCTGATTCCATCATTGGCCAAGGTCTTTAAACTCTCCGAGCCTCAGTTTCCTCATCTGTGGAATGGGTTGCTCTGAAGATTAAACAAGATAATTCATACAAAGAAAGCATTTGCTGGAAATACGTTGTAAAAATTGATACTTACTTTATTTTTTTTCCCTCTTCATGGTACTGGTTTTAGTATTACCACTACCATCTTCTTTCAAGGTCCAACTTGATTTTTACCTCTATTTCTATCACAATAATCTTACCAACATTGCCATCTCTGTTCCTTAACCTCAAATTGCACTGAGTCAGAGCTTCATCATATACTACTTAATTACCTATCATCTTCTTTCCTTTCTACTTACTTTGTGTCAGTCTTGCCTTGACAGTTAGATTTCAGTCTCTTCCTCTAGTAAAGCCCATCCCAGCAGTCACTCCATAATTGACAGTTGTTCAAAATACCAAGTATCCTTGAGGGGCTGGCTGCAATGTGAATCCCCTGCTATGAACTCAAAAACTTTCAGGAGGAGAAGAAAAGCGAAGGAGGAGGCAGTAAAGTAGCTAAGTACAGATGCTATCAGGAAACTTTGCATATGAAATTTTTGTGTTCCTTCACTTGCTATGATTTTGTTGAGTTTCCAAATGAACTGCTAAAACCCTCCGTTCAGCTCGCAACCAGCAGGGAAGCCATCAAAATAGATTGGGTTCCTTTCTTTAAAACAGCGTGAATTAATCTTACTTCTGCAGAGGAAAACAGGCTCTCACCCTTTAAAACACTGCTTAAACTATACCAGTCTAATATTAATCTGAAAATATAATGTAAATAGTTCTTTCTGCAAGACAGCAGTGCTACTATTAAAAAAAAAAAACGGGGGCGCCTGGGTGGCTCAGTTGTTGAGCGTCTGCCTTCGGCGCAGGTCATGATCCCGGGGTCCTGGGATCGCCCCACATTGGGCTCCCTGCTCAGCGGGAAGCCTGCTTCTCCCTCTCCCACTCCCCCTGCTTGTGTTCCCTCTCTCGCTGTCTCTCTCTCTGTCAAAGAAATAAATAATCTTTAAAAAAAAATAAAAAAATAAAAAAACAACAAACCCATGTTTCTTTGCCACAGTTGACAACATGTTTATCAATATGGAGACTGTTTTATAAGAAGGGAAGAATGGTTCCATTAAGGCATGAGCTTTATGGAATCTAGTGGCTGGCTTCAAGTGCTATTTTAGAGCCTTTATGACATGTATAAATGTCGGTGTTGACAGCTCTAGCTTCCTGTTACCAAATGTGAATAAAAATTAGTCCTCATTTTTAAAAGTAACTTATATAGAGAAAGTTGAACTACAGGATTGGTTCATTAATGCACCCATTCCCTTTATAGAACCTGCTATTTCAAACGGGAAGGATTTCCAGCACCACATGTATTATTGGAAGTTTTGCAGAAGAATAACATTGCAGCAGTGCTCTGGCAATGACCTAAGCAGTGGGTTATTTTGTGGGTATCTGGTGAAGTCAAGGAAGGGACTATTCCCCAGAAAAATTCATAGTCATAAATAAAAACATGAAAGAGTTCCATTGATTTCTTCCAGGAGCCAACGAATCCTAGGTTAAGAAACTCTAGGGTCAAGTTGCCCAAGGAGTTTGGGGTTTTTAGAAGAGGCTGGAAAATCAGTGATGGCTTGAAGGGTATAACCACCTGTTTGTCCTTGGCTCCCTAGAATGCAGCATGGAGTGCCCAGGGAATGTTTGAACGAACCATGGTTAGAGCTGATGTCGCTCCAAGCTCATGACAGAGTCAGACAAGTCAGTGGCTTTGTTCCAGGATTACAGGGTTCTTGTCTCATGGAGTCAAAGAATGAATCTCGCGGGCACAAAAGGGTGAAGTGAAGTGAAAGTTGATTAAGTGAAGGTGAGAGCAGAAAGCAAAGAAGCAGCTCTCTAGAGTGAGAGGGGTCCCGAATGGGTTGCCACTGAAGGCTTTTAGTGGCAGTCTTTTATTATAAGAGTACTGACTGGGAAGCTTGTGGCCTTGAGTTTCTTGTGCTGTCTTGGTTTGAGCATGGACTATTGATAACACCCTTACTGACTTAATTCTTTGAGGTCTGGCAGCAGCCGCCAATGAAAAAACTCCCTAACATTTAGGGCCGGGTGGTCTGTTTCCTTTTTTAGAATTTTTTTTTTTAATTTAAGATTTTATTTTTATTTGAGACACACAGAGAGAGAGAGCACAAGCAGAGGGAGTGGCAGGCAGAGGGAGAAGCAGGCTCCTCGCTGAGCAGGGAGTCCGATGCAGGGCTTGACCCCAGGACCCTGGGATCATGACCTGAGCCAAAGGCAGACGCTTAACCAACTGAGCCACCCAGGCGCCCTGTTTCCTTATCTCTTGTTCACACTGGCTTAGCCGCTTCTGCCTGCCAGGAATAGTTTCAGAGCCCAGCTAGGGGTCCCCTACTTCTCCCTGCCTATACCTTAACCCTTTCCTTATTCAGCTTTAGGGAAGAGCACCAGTCTAAGTGACAACCTCATATGTTATCTCTTTTGTCCTTCCTTGTGTTTGTCCTTCTGCAGAGCACACTTAGCCTTAGGATTACCGGTGGGTGAATGCAGCTAGAGGGGTTGTGTCTGTCCCTGATCTCTGATCCTGTTTGTGTGGGAAGAGAACCTAGACACAGCCAGAAGGCAAAACAATGTCCTTTGGCTGGTTCTGGTTCTACTCTAGGAATTCCCATGCCCTAAGGTGCTCAGTCACCCATGGGGGCCCACTTTGCAATTCTCCCCTTTTCCACATGACATTTGGCAGCCTGCTAGTATTTCCTTTTCTTCCTGGCAATATGCCCACATCTTTGGTCCTGTGATCTCAGGAGGCAATCTGACAAATAAATTCACACCAGCCAGCCAATGTATAACTCAGCCATTCCTCAAAGGGATGGTTTTTTGGTGATGATGATACTTTGATTGTGGGGACAGGCCAGTGGGGGAGGCGTCTTGTGAGTGGAAGAGGCCTGCCCAGAGTAGTGACATCCTTCCCTCCAATGAGCATGGTATGAGATTTTGTAGCCTAGGTCTGGGTTTGGTCCCAGCTGTGGGATCAAAGCCAAGTCATGTTAATTTCCTCTTCTCTAAAGTGGGGAAATAACTCTTCCAGCCCTCAGAGGGTGGTTGGAAAGAATAGGTGAGTGTGTAAATGTAAAAAAGACTGTTGTACATTTGGTAAACATTCTAATGAATATCATGCACGGACTAGCCTTGTCGCGGTTGGGGAATAAAGGTTGTGGTGTTGTGCAAATAAATCCAAATAATCCCTGAAATTACTGAAATTCCGGTATCTAGGGATGAGGTTTGGAGATAAGTTTCAGAAATGCTTGAACTCTGTGGGGCTCCGCTACCTCCTAAACCCTGCCTCCACCACCCCACATGGGCCTCAGGGCCTGCCAGCTGTACGCGGGAGGCCACCCAGGGAACCTCTTCAGGCATTCTCGAATGCCTCCTCGGGGCCTGGGCACCACAAAAGCAGGAGTCCACGTGGGGAAAGAAATGGGAAGAAGTGTGGAAGGAGACTTGCACTTTGTTCCCCTTCTTGTCTGGAAAGTGGCTGGGAAGAGCATAGGCACCATGTGTCTTGGGCATTTGTGAAGGAGATCTGTGAACAGACAACTTGATGTCAATGTCAGGTCACATTCAGTCCGCCCCAGAGGATGTCCAGCACAGGGCCTTGTCTCTGAGAGGCCCCCAAGTAGGGGCAGCTTGAGGGAGGCCTTTGCTGACTTGCGTTCAAGTCTAGGGATGCAACCTATGCATTCCAGATAGTTATCTTAGTTGCCTGTTACAGAAACGGGTCTTGGTGAGATCAGAAGCGTGGGTGGAGAAGCAAGGGGAATTCATTTCAGACATAGTGGGGTGTTTAAGTGGAAGGGTCCTACAGGCAGCTGACGGTGCTGCCAGGGGAGAGAGAGATTGGGAAGCCACCAGCCAGGAGGTGGTTGGTGGAGCTGTGGAGTGGATAAGCCCATCAGGGAAATATGCTGAGTGAGGGGACAGACTCCTACATGAGCCAAAGCCAGGGCAGCAGGAGCCGAGGTACAGGGAGCCGGGGTGCAGGGTGCAGTAATGAAGGGGAGCAGGTAACTCTGTGTAATATGTGTAGATAATTTCAAAACAGTAACAAAAACTGACTCATTGTCAGACAGCTGTTTAGCATAATGATTCAGGTACAGGTGATTCTAAACAGTATCAGTGATAAAATTTTTCCTTCTGCTGGGGCAGACGACTCCCACCGCCCCATCCTTGGTACTCACCACCTGTGTCCCCTTGCACCTGTTCACTCCTTGCTTGGAGAATGACTTCCCACATGGCATACCACCCTCCAGGTGTGCTCTGACCAAGTGCTGGGCCTGGGTTTGCTGGAAAGGCTTGAGCAGAATTACAACATGACAATCTCAGGAAGAAAGAAGACAAGACCTTCTAGAAATGGAGAGAGGTTCCTGCATCCAGATCCAGTCATGCCTGACGATTTCCCTAAGATGTTCCTTTAAGAAACTATCAAATTCCTTCTTGTGCCTAGTTTGATTTGAGTTTTTGTCACCTGCAACAGAAAGAATTCCAGTTATATAAATACCATATTAGTAACTATAGGTACAGGAAATTGCAAAAGCATTTGGTTGTACGCAGGTGTTTTGCTTTTCACCTAGTGATGGGGACAGAGGCTGTGGTTTCTAGGTTTTTCCTGGGTTTGGTGACCCCTGATCCACTAAGCAAACAAACGCACTGGCAGGTCACAGAAACACCTTTCTGTACACACCAGAACTCAGTAAAAGGCTGCTTGGACCCCATCCAAGGCAATTATTTACAGAAGCTCCCAAAACACATAATTATAGGGTCACAATGCTGGGACCTGCACCATGAGGGCAGCTCCTGAGTGTAACACAAAAAAATCACTGAACTAGTTGAACCTGAATTTAGGGTCTTAAAAAAAGTCCATTGCATAAGCTTAAAGTGAGGAAATCTGAATCAACAGCATTTCACATGAGAAAGCTTTGAAGACAAAATTTTTAAAAGGAACAGAAGAAGCTGATTTAGGGTTTTTAATTTATCCCAGGCTCAACACTAACCAGTAGTTGATATGGTGAGTAAAAAAAATCAAACTTTTCTTCTTAAGTAGAAAGATAATTCCAGCTCCTTCAGGCTTACAGGGTCCTTATAACTTGTAGATGCTGTCTTCTGCCTGTATCTTGGTCTTCTGTCTGTGTTTGTCCTAATTTCTCATTCTTATAAGGACAGTAGTTGTATTACATTAGGGTGCCACACTACCTTAATTACCTCTTTAAAGGCCCTATCTCGGGGTGCCTGGTGGCTCAGTCGTTAAGCGTCTGCCTTCGGCTCAGGTCATGGTCCCAGGGTCCTGGGATCGAGCCCCGCATCGGGCTCCCTGCTCCGCGGGAAGCCTGCTTCTCCCTCTCCCACTCCCCCTGCTTGTGTCCCCTCTCTTGCTCTCTCTGTCAAATAAATAAATAAAATCTTAAAAAAAAAGGCCCTATCTCCAAATATGGTCACATTCTGAGGTACTGGGGATTAGGAATTCAACATATAAATTGGTTGGTTGGAGGGCACAATTCAGCCCATAACAGGTTGCTTCTGCCATGTGGCTATTCTGAATACTCTTGCTATGAACATATACAGACATTTATTTGAATCTCTTGGGTATACATGCTAGAGCATATGGTAATTTTATGTTTAATTTTTTGAGGAACTGCCATGCTGTTTTTCACAGCAGCTGTACCATTATATGTTCTCACCAGCAATGCACAGGGGTCCAGTTTTTCCACATCCTTGTCTCACTTGTTATGTTATGTGTCGTTTTGTTTATAATAGCCATTCATCTTTACGGGTGCAAAATGGTATCCCATTGTGGGGTTTTTTTTTTAAAGATTTATTTATTCATTTATTTGAGAGCGAGAGAGAGATTGAGAGGCAGCGAGCATGAGTGGGAGGGGCAAAGGAAGAGGGAGAGAGAATCTCAAGCAGACTCCACACCGAGTGCAGAACTCAATGTGGGACTAGATCTCATGACCCTGAGCTGAAACCAAGAGTCGGGTGATTAACTGACTGTGCCACCCAGGTACTGCTCTCATTATGATTTTTATTTGCATTTTCCTAATGATTGGTGATATTGAACACCTTTTGTGTGCTTACTGGTTATTTGTGTATTTTCTTTGGAGAAATGTCTACTTGAGTCCTTTGCCCACTTTTATACATTTTTAAAGAAATCTTATTGGGGCTCCCGGGTGGCTCGGTTGCTTGAGCATCTGACTCTTGATTTCAGCTCAGGTCGTGCTCCTGGGGTTGTGGGATCAAGCCCCACATCTGGCTCCATGCTTGGTGCAGTCTGTTTGTACCTCTCCCTCCCCCGTCCCTTCTTCTCAGCCCCTATCCCTGCACATGTGCACACACACTCTAATAAATGAATAAAATCTTAAAAAAAAAATACCATTCTTGGGTCATCTGGGTGACCCAGTCAGTTGGGCAACGGACTCTTGGTTTTGATTCAAGTCATGATCTCATGGGTCATGGGGTCTGGGTTCAATGGGGAGTCTGCTTGAAGATTCTCTCCCTCTGCCCCTCCCTTCACTCACACGCATGTGCGTGCGCACT
Organism: Callorhinus ursinus; assembly: GCF_003265705.2. NCBI lineage: Eukaryota > Metazoa > Chordata > Mammalia > Carnivora > Otariidae > Callorhinus > Callorhinus ursinus. The sequence continues at coordinate 111,390,983 of NW_027397063.1, forward strand.
CTCTCTCTTTCAAATAAACAAATCTTTTTAAAAAAACACCATTCTTTAGCTTAAATTCAAATACCATGGAGCAGTCTCCCTGACAGCCCCTCTATTTAAAGCTGCCCCCACCAGTTACTCTCATTGGTTTGATTTGTTTCCTTACCATAATTCATAATTATCTTCTTCCTTCATGTGTTCCCTTGTTTTACTAGAAGAGAAACACTGTAGTTCATCTCAACACAACGGTACAGGCCACCACCACCGCTGGATGAGAGTTGGTACAGAAGATAAGCCCTTTCACCTTTGTAGGTGGAGAGCAAGGTGATTCAGTGAGAGAGGCAGAGCAGGAACCCTGGTGGGTGGCTGGAGGGCAGCAGGAAGGCATTCTGTGAAGGCCTTCGGTGACTCAGAGGCTGCCAAAGACAGACTTCCTTTAAGTCAGACTTTGACACCTTCCAGCCCTTGTGGGCTTCTGGCTGGGATCATCTACCAGCCTGATTGTTGTCCTTATCAATGTTGCCTGAGTTCTGAGAGTTGCTGTGTGAAAATTGTCTCAGTCTCAGGGATAACTCTGGGGACTTGGGGTTTTTGAAGAACTACTAACAATGGTTAGTGCTTTCATTCATAAACAGAAAATGGAATTTAATTTGATTTTCTTCCTTCTGAACTGTGCATGCCAAGTCTTCAGAGATTCAGGCTCACTGCTAAAAAAAAAAACAAAAAAAGATAAAAACGTTTTACTCCTCAAAGTTGGGAGCAAGAGGTATAAGAAGCAAAATTGTGATGGAGTCTAAGAAGTACTATTTTATTATCATTTCCTTAGTGTTTTAAAAAAAACCTTAAATTCTAAGAAAAAAATGCTGTGTATTAATCAGAAAACAGGCCCCCTGGAAACAGCTGTGGAAAAGGCTGAATTGAGAGGGGTGAAGAAGGACAGCTTCATTCCAGATGTGAATCTCTCAACGCATGAAATGGGTAAAATTACTACAGGGCAACAAGACATGAAGCTTATTAATTTAATTGAGTCGAGAGAATCATAATTTTCTTTAAGCCTCTGAACAAAATATAATCTATTCTAGCACTCTAGAATAATACTCAAAGAAGCCACAGGGCAGAAAACAGTGCTGGAATGAGAACGGGGTCCTCTGCTTACTGGGCTGGGGGATCGGAAGGCAAGGGGAAGGTTGGGGCGGCCTCCGATGTTCCTTGTTCTCTACCTCTCGGCTCCATTCTCTTCTTGGCTCTGGGTCTCAGCGGCAGGACCTGCCCAGCCTCCACCACCCTCGCTCCTTGTCCTCTAGCATCAGGTGGGTTCAGTCAGTGGGAAACACTAGCAGAGGCCTGGGAGGTGGAGGGGGAGAGAGGTCAGGTGTTTATACTGCCTCCACCTCTCCCCACTGTGGTTTGTTCCTCCATGGCCGTGATTCTCAAAGACTGGGCACCACATCAGCAACAACTGCACGACCAGGAGCTGGTTAGAAATGCAAGTTCTTGGCCCCTTGGTTCCAGGCGAACTCCGCAGTCTGTATTTTAACAAGCCTTCAAGGTGATTTTGATTCTCTCTAAAGTTTGAGAGCTGCTGATGTATGGCCACAGTTCCTGGTGGGCAGACCTTCTTCTGCAGTCCCTGCATTTACTAGACTCCAGTAATTCTGTCCCGTTCCTCTGTTCTTCAGGTCTGGAGGTAGAAAGGGCTTCTCTGCACAGCTAGTATCTCCGTAGCTCTTGTCAGTTACTTTCTGCCCGCCTGTTAGTGCCTTTGTAAAATCTCTGCAGTGAAATCGTTTGAGCGCACTGCCCATCTCCTGCTGGGAATGTGACTAATGCCCAGAGACACCAACTGTGGGCAAAGGCTGGAAAGCAAAGTGTCCACGGATAACTCTAGTGTGGTCAGATCAGGACAGCAGAGCAGGGATGCATGGGAGGGAGCCTCTACCTCGTGCCAGGCATTTACCCATTTAATGCACACAAGCATCCTAGAGGTAGGTATCTTTTGTGTTTGACTGAGTCAGCTGAGGCTAATAGGGGGGGATGGCTGTGTGCCTGGACAATGCTTATACAGAGCAGAAGCCCTCAGTGGCCCAAGAGAGGAGCTGTGTTATGAGAGATCAGAGGAAGAAGGGGGGACTCCTAGGTGGGATCAGGATGTTCTCTTTCCTTCTTGCCTGGGAGTATCTTCCTGTCAGTTATAGCTTCTAATAGCACAGTGACTATTGTGAGATGGAGTGATCACACACAAAAGCCCCACCCTGTGGTTTCTCTGCTTGCCTTGTCTATGGGGCTCAGTCCTGCATCACGGCTTCTTAACACTGCTCTTCCCCACCCCAGGAGGTGTTGTAGAAATCTAAAACAAGTAGGTTCAGAAATCTAAATGTTTTAGAAATCTTAGTCAAATAGGGATCTATTTGCCTGGCACAGTGTTTGGAGATCTGCTGGCAAGGTTAGGGATGCTAAATATCCTGCAAAGCCCAGGAAAGTCTGGCTCAGTGGAAAACTGCACATGACTCTCAGGTGCCCTGCCTGACCTTCAAGTCAGGGAAAAACTTCTTTATAGTGCTCTGAGCTGAAAACCTCATCCTGTTTTATATGTAAACACAAAAGTATTTTCTGCTCGATTTTAATAAACACTGAATTTTCCAGCGGGTGCAACTATTGTGTAAATCAAAGAAGAATGTAGTTCGTTTTGTTTGGAACTTTGCCAAGGTTGTGGAAGGTGTTGGAAGTCATGTCACTGTTGGCATCACTATTGGACTTGATGCTCAATTCAGCTTGCCTTAATGATCTACGTTTACAACTGCTGCACTCATATTTATTTAACCCTGATTTTTAAATGCCAAAAACAAAGAAAAAGTGTTGACAGTATGTATGTTTTAAAGCAAACACAGCAGAGATTCTGCCCAGTTGCTAAGGAGAAGTGGGCAGTGAAGCAATAATTGGAGGATGAGCGCTTGGAAACTCTTTTAGGTAGAGAGGTTAAGGAATCCTTTCTGTGGAGGCGATGGGTGCTGTGCCAGACCCAGCTGTGCAAAGGTCCAGAGGTCGAAACAGCTGGGCATGTCCTAGGAGCTGTCAGAATACCATGTACCCAGAGCACAAGTGAGCAATGGGAGAGAGCAGCAAGGATCAAGGCTTGAGAAGTGAAAAGGGGCCTTGAAACCACAGTAGGGACTTTTTTTTCTCTGAGTAGTTGTTGAGAGGTATGAAGCAGAGGGTGACCTGGGCCAAATGATTTTTTAAGAAGATGAGGCCACAGGCCTGGGCCAGGGAAAGTACAAGATGAGCCTGGAATATTTTGCAGTGCCAGAAGGCAAAGAAGTATTTAGGAAGAGATGGGAATGTTTCAAAAGGCAAAGGAGCCAACTTGAAAGAGCTCCCAATGACCAAATCCAGGACAATTGATAAAACAAAATGAAGAGTGATAATAATGAATTATATCTCATAGAATAAAATAAATACCCGTGTATAATAAATAAATAAAACGAACAGCTCTTCCTTACAGGAGATTAATTAATTAACATAGAAGAAATGATGGATGTAGAAAATCATCGTTTGACAAACTCCATGGTAATGATCTGTGCACACAAGAATCATCAACCGATACTAAATTTAGTGGGCAAAAGCATGATAAGAAGAGGACTGTTTACATAGTCTCATAGTATCTCCCACAAGATTCTTTGTACAAAGGGAAAACTTGTGAATTTATGGAGGAGAAACCTGGAGACACCCCTTTAACTAAGTGATCACTAGTAATGGAAAAATCTACACCATGTGCTTTCTGATAAGATGACCAAGAAGAGCACACAACACCACTTCTCTGGTGTTCTTGCCAAAAATGCATAACTTGAAATTAATCATGAGTAAACATCAGATAAATCAAAATAGAGAGGCATTCTACAAAATAACTAGCCTGTGTTGTTGAAAGGTGTCAAGGTTATAAAAGACACAGAAAGACTGAGGAACTCTCTATAATTGGTGGAGACTAAGGAGACAAGACAACTAAATGTAATATGGGTCCTGGATTGGATTCTGAAGCAGAAAAAGGATGGTGATGGGACACCTGGTGAAATTTAAGTAAGGTCTGTAGATTAGCTAATAGGATAGTATAAATTTCTTGGTGTTGGTGTTGATTATTCTATGGTTACATAAGATGGCGGAGCTTGGTGAAGGGTACATGGGAACTCTTTGTACTATTTTTGCAACTTTTTAAAAAAGATTTTATTTATTTATTTGAGAGAGAGAGAGAATGAGAGATAGAGAGCACGAGAGAGAAGAGGGTCAGAGGGAGAAGCAGACTCCCCGCCGAGCAGGGAGCCCGATGTGGGACTCGATCCCGGAACTCCAGGATCATGACCTGAGCCGAAGGCAGTCGCTTAACCAACTGAGCCACCCAGGCGCCCTATTTTTGCAACTTTTTAATGAGCATGGTATTATTATAAAATCAGTTAGACACATAATAAATAAATACATTTAAAAAATCCCCCCTCACATGCATGTGCATGCACACACATATATACAAATTGGGTTGGCTGCTGTGTGAAGAATGGGTTATAGTGGGCAAGAATGAGGGCAGGAAAACCAATTGGGAGGTTTTTGCAAGTGAATAAAAGATTATATGTGTATATACACACACACACTATATAACATAATATAGTATAGTACTCTACTATATAGGAGTGTACTGTAGTATAGTAGTGTAGATAGTATCATATAACATAGATGTACATATATAATTATATATATTATTATATATAATCTCCTTATGCCAGCTACTACATTGTCTTGATTACTATAGCTTTGTAGTAGGTTTTAAAATTGGGGAGTGTGAATCCTCCAACTAAAATTTATTTTAAGGGCAAAGCCAACAAGACTTATTTATGAATTTGATAGGCAGTATGGAAATATTACAACCTTTGGGACTTTTTGGAAACTGTGTTGGCCAAAAAAGACCCTATCTTCCTCCTGGTGGCTATTTGGGGGTCACAGGAGATCAGCCATTTCCTCTAGATGGATGATCCTGAGGAGGGTCACCTTTGCAGGCAGCCAACATGGGGAAATTATAGATCTTGTTTCCCTGTTGTTGAGAGAGCTTAACAGGAGAGAACAAGTGCTGTGTAATACTGCAGTGTTGCCCAGTTGTTGCTAGAAACCAATCCCGGGGAACAATGCATGGCGGTTCTGTGTTGTGGATTTAAGTGGAGCTGCTCTGTTTGGTATGGTAGTCCCTAGTTGCATGTAACAACTGAGTGCCTAAAATGTGGTTAGTACAACTGAAGAACTGAATTTTAATTTCATTTAATTTCAATTTATATTTAAGAACCGAAACTTGTCTCAATTATTAGAAAATGTTTAAGTATGTTTAGAAGAATTTGAGTATATGACTTATTTTTTCAACTGTGAGTTTCATAAGATATAGAGATCAAGTATTTCTGATAAAAACTGATCATGAGATTTTCAGGTTGAGATGTGCTGTGTGAAATATCCATCAGATTTAAAAGACTTAGAATGAAAAAGGAATACAGAATATTTCACTGATAATTTTACATTGCTTACATATTGAGTTGGTAATTTGTATATATTGGATCGAATAAGATACTTTATTAATATCATTGGTTCTTTCTACTTTTTTTTAAATGAAGCTACTAGAAAGTTTAAAATTATATTCTGGCTTACATTGTATTTCTAGTACTGCTATGCTAGTACAGCAGTGCTCTAGATGTCTTTTTTTTTTTTTTTTAAAGATTTTATTTGTTTATTTGCCAGAGAGAGAGAGAGCACAAGCAGGGGGAGCGGCAGGCAGTGGGAGAAGCAGGTTAAGCAGATGCTTAACCATCTGAGCCACCCAGGCACTCCTGCTCTAGATGTTCTAATGATGAGTGCCCACTGCCATCTTCAGCTACAAAAATAATCACACAGCAAAGGAACTGTAGTGACTTTCACCGTTGAGATTTAATGTTCCAATTAAGTGGAGGCTATAAGTGGGATTAATGGGAGATACAAAGGCAAAGCCTGGCCTGGGTGCTACAGGGCACCATGCCCACTTCTCCTTCCTCCTGTCCTCAAGTGCCCTCTTGGCAGGCCCCGGATGCCCATGTACTGCTTCACTTTCTAAGGGAAAGGAGGTAAAGCTCTGCAGGTTCCCTGGTCAACTTCTGGTCTCCCCTTTTCTTGTCCGCTCCCTCCCCTTCCTACTCTACCTACCCCCAATCTCCTCTGGAGAAACATAGGAAAGAAACTTAACTCTTAAGCTGGGGTTGGCAAGCTTTCTCTGTAAAGGATCAGAGAGTGAATAATTTAGGCTCTGTGGCCAGAGTCTCTGACACAACCATCCAATTCTGCTGTTGTAGTGGGAAAATAGCCATAGACAACATACAAACACATGGGTAGGGCTGTGTTCCTATAAAATGTTATTTATGGACACTGAAATTAGAATTTCATGTAGTTTCCCCATGTCTTGAAATAGTCTTCTTCTTTTGATTTTTTTTTTCCCAACACTTGCAAAATATGAAATCCATTCTAAGCTCACGGGCCATACAAAAACAGCTTGGCAGGGTTTGGCCCTTGAGTCCGGATTGGCTGATCTTTCTCTAAAGTGTAAGTGAAGACTCAAGTGTAATGAATTTACCTTTGGGGAATATTGGGGCAGAACGATCTTTTCATTCCTTCACCTTACAGCTCAGTCCCAATCAATAGGAAGTGCTCAGTTCTCTGCCTGAGTGACTGAAATTTCAGGCGTCCTATCAAGGTAGGAATGTTAAACACAAAAATCATAAGACCTGCACAGCGGGAGGGACTTCTGTGCAGTAATCACTCTCAGGCCTGGAAGAGAAGGCTTCTTGTCCCGAGTCCTGTACTTTAAAGGGCCTGCTTGGGCCCTAGGCTGGCTTTGCCCGTCCCAGGAACTGAAGAATCCACGGGACAGTGAGGACGTGCCTCCTTTCCATGCTTCAGCTCTTGGGACCCCATAATTCCCTGCCCAAGTGATGCTGGTGTGGCCTCTTCCCCGGGCCAGTTCTCCAGCGCACAGAACACATTGCTAATGTGCTAACGCACCTGGGCCCAAGGGATGGCCAAGGGACAGCTGCTTGCAAGGTGCAACAGGGCTTGGAAGCCCGGGCTAGGGTTTGTGTGTGCTGGGGGTGAGTGAGAAGGAAAGGGGGTGGGCCCGGGACACAGGGCCAGGGACAGCTTCTTCTCTCTGGCCATATGAGGCATAGAATTCTAAATTTAAACCCGACTTTCCAGGTAGTTATGAAGGTATATTTGTTATGGCAGCAGGATAAGACATATTTTAATTAGCAGTGTGTTCGTTTGATGTATAACTTAAATATTGAGTTATAAAATATGTGGACCTCCGTTTGTACCCTCACCCTAAACTCTGCAAATGTTAGAGTAGGCCTGTCTCTACAGTGAAGATTTAACTTTGAAATGGGAGTAGAGGGTGCGTGCGAGTCAGTAGCGATAAAACTGGCTTGTTCCGGCTGGTGAGAGCCCTGTTGTGTATTTTTCCCAACTCTGTGTTCTGTGATGCCACATGGGTACCTTGAAGTCAGCCAAAGAAGAGTATTTATACTGTGGAAATGGCAAATGCTACAAATCAGAGCTTTTTTGTTTGTTTTGAGAACTGGCTGTTAAACATTTACTAGCACACTTTACACTGTAACTGCCTGCTGTCTGGAACAGAGCGGCGTTATCCCTTCCTCACCCCATATAGAATCTCTCCTTAACTTCCTATCCTGAGGACAGCAGACGTGGAGAGATTTCCACAAGAGATGTGTTCAGCAAGCAGGTGTGACTGTGAGAGAGCATACGGAATCTTCACTCATTTGTAAAGATTTCTGAAACACGCCAAGTGCATGCTTGTCCTGAGCCACAGGTCTGAGCAGAACCAGGCTGAGTCTCAGAGCTTCATCTCTAGAGACGTCCCACTTCAAACTGTTGCCGCCGATTTTTGATCAGCTCTAGCAAGACGTGAAGATTCCCACCCGTGCACCTTATGTGTACAGAATACATCTAAATTCAGATTAATGTATAACATTTTCATGGTTAAAATTCAGATAGACATAGTTTGCATGCATGGTTCATCTCTGGATTCCTTTTCCTGAAAGGAGCAAAAACTATGGTTTTCTCCTCTTATTTTGCATGCCTGCCCTCTGGTGGTAAATTGGGAGAAATACAGGCGGATTCTTCTCAATGCCATAGTTTCTGGAAGACGGGTTCACAAACTCAGCCACCTGCTGGCCCAGGCAGGAAACGCAGAATGAAGGCCGGATGGGAGAAGAACTGGGAGGTGTGGGGTAAGACTGGAAGATTCAGGCCTCATCTAAAAGGGAATGAGCCTACTTTTTCAGGGTCAAAGTCTACCTCTAAGACTTGGAGTCTAGAACGGAGGTGATAGTCTAGCAGCTTACAGACAGATGCCTTTCATTTGGCCTTCATAGTGTTTCAAAGAAATTGCATACATTAAAAAAATTTTATTTCCAGCTTTTTGGTAAATATCTGAATGTTGGGCAACCCTGAGTTCACACTGCCACATGGCAACAATCCGGCGATATAATGACTGTTAAGAGAAATTTTGAAGATGGCAAATGATACTCAAGAACAAGTTACTGTGATTTTCCCAAAGTAAGAATTATCTCTGCACCCCCCCCCCCCAAAAGTTATGGCCATATATTTTATGCTTTACAAGTTCTAGAAATAGGGAATCCATTATTTTTTATTTGCTTTCAATCTTTTATTATGTATTATTTCATACAGAGTCACACGTACACATATTATAAGGTATATAGAATAATGAAATAAACGGCCTTTTCTCCGCCATCTATCTTAAGAAATAAAATAGTACCAATACTTTTGAAAGCTGCCTGTGTCCTATCCCAGCTGAATCCTCTCTCTGCACTGAAGGTAGATGTCACTCTGACTGTTGACTTTATCATTCCCTTTCTAAACTCTTAGTTATTCTGAGATTTATTCTAATAATTCATTTATTGTCACTTGGGGTTTTTCTATGCAATCATTTCATTTGAGAAAATTAAGTCCTATTTTTTCCTTTCCAATCCTTATATCTTTCATTTTTCTTGAGTTATTGTACAGATTAAGTTCTCTGATTCAATGTTGCCAAGAAGTGGTAATAGTAGGGGCATCCTTATTTTATTCCTGATTTTAAAAAATATTTCTGTTTCATTATTAACTATGATGTTTGCTATAGTTTTTTTTTTTTTAAAGATTTTATTTATTTATTTGACAGAGAGAGACACAGCAAGAGCCGGAACACAAGCAGGGGGAGTGGGAGAGGGAGAAGCAGGCTTCCCGCTGAGCAGGGAGCCTGACGTGGGACTCGATCCCAGGACCCTGGGATCATGACCTGAGCCAAAGGCAGACGCTTAACGACTGAGCCACCCAGGTGCCCTGCTATAGGTTTTGATAGGCACACTTTAGTAGGTTAAATAAGTTCTGTCTTCTTTCTAATTTGCTAAGAATCACAATTATGAATGGGTATTGAATGTCATCAAATGAACTTTTCCTGCAACTATTAAGGTGATCATAGGTTTATCTTTAACTTTTTATTAGATGGATTTTCAAACTTACACAGAAACAGAGATGATGTTATCATGAATTGTCATGACTTATCGCCTAGCTTCAACAATGATCGATTTCCCGCCATTCTTACACTGTCTCTTCTCCTTACTTTTTTTGGTTTGAGTGTTTGAAAGTAATTCCCAGATGTCATGTCATTTAATCTGTACGTACAGTAGTGTGTACCTCTAACAGGTCAGGACTTTTAAGAACACCCATGACAACCCCCCCCCCCCAATTCCTTAACATCACCTAATATTCAGGCAGACTTCAATTTTTCCTGATTTTCCAAACTATTGTAATTTTACTGTTGGTTCATTTAACTAGGATGCAAAAAGTGCGTAATTTCATTTGGTTAATGTTTCTTTTCTTTTATTTTTCCTTGTGTCTCAGAAGAAAGGATATTCTTCCCTCTTTCAAACACTAGTCCCATAGTTAATATGTTTCTTGAATCTCTTTTAGTATCAAAGTTTTCTCTTCTTTTTAAAAATGCTATTTATTTGATGAAAACAGTCATTTGTACTCTATAATTTCTTGTCTTCTGTATTTATGATTTAATTTCTGAACTGTTATTTTATGTTTTTCCATCCCTTGTATTTCTGAAAAGTAATAATTAGAACCAGAGACTTCGTTAGATTTAGGCTTTTTCCTTTTTAAAAATGGTTAAAAATTTGAAATATTTATTTGGCAAAATTCCACTATAGGTGGTACTGTGTACTTTCTATTATATCACATCAGGAGATAAATAGTATCTGATTGTCTCACTTTTAGTGATCTTCATACTGATCATCTGGTTCTGATGGTGCCAGCCTAATCCATCTGTTATAACGTTTCCCATCTACCTTTCACCCAGTGCTTTGGGCAGTCATTGTTGATCATTATCCGTGTCAGTGATTTTATTAGAGATTGCAAAATAGTGATTTTCTAAGTCATTAACTCTTCCTACATTTATTAGCTGTGATTCTTTTATAAAGAAGAACTTCCATCAATTATTTGGTTACCCTGAGAAACAGTCTAAATAGGAAAGAAAGGATAAATGCTTCATTCTTTTATGTATCAATTTCAGAATGAGTTGGCATTCTAGTAATCGTCAAAGACATTAATGATGGCATAAAATTATCATTATAAATCCATGAATTTTTATATATTTGTTGTGTTTTTTAAAGTATATTTTTACATATTTGGTATGACTCAACATACTGAAATCATTATTTTTTTTGATGCTCAAATTATCCCATCTTTGCTAAGTGGGAAATCCTTCAAATCAGCTCCAATGTGCTACTGATGTGCCCCCAGTAGTCTTTAAGTCCCTTGATTTCTTTTTTTTTAAGAAGTTCTAGTATTTTCTTTTCTTTTTTTAAAAGACTTTTATTAATTATTTGTTAGAGAGAGAGAGCACAAGCAGGGGGAATGGAAGGCAGAGGGAGAAGCAGGCTCCCCACTGAGCAAGGAGCCTGATGCAGGACTGCATCCCAGGACCCCGGGATCATGACCTGAGAAGAAGGCAAATGCTTAACTGACTGAACCACCCAGGTGTCCCAAGTTCCTTGATTTCTGTTTAACAAGATGTACCTGGCTGTTTTTCTCCTTCCACAGATGTGGGACAAGTTATTTGTCCAAACATTTTGATTCTTTTTAAAGGATTATAATACTTAGAGACCATAGTCTTGGTGTTAGAAGTGTGTTTATTGATTCTACATCTTTTTAAAATAGCAATACTGAAATTAGAATGAACAACAAGACACCTGAATGCAGTTTCGGTTACTTTTGATTTTTTTTTTGACCTTATAGTCTGTCCTATTTGAGGATGTACAAAACATTATGTTTAAAGTCACTTGGAATAATTCTGTGTGGTTATGCTACCAACTTCATATAGAGTTAGGTTGCTTTGTTTTAGTTTTTAATTTTGAGGGATTGCTTTTTATTTTTCTATTCAATTTTGTGTTTTAATTATATGAAACAGTTACATGATTCCAAAGTCAAACCAATGTTAAAAAACAAAATTTGACTCAGTAAATTTTAAAGATCTTACTGACTTTAGTCAATGATTCATAAATTGAGTAGCATCCAATCCAGCAGATAGAAAGGAGCTCTGAGAAGCTGTACAAAATGAAAGACTTTTGTAGGCAGAAAGGAACAGGGACTAGGATGTTATAGTAGACCAAAAAAGTGGATTGGTTATTGCAAGATTACTTTCTTCTAGGGGTTGACTCAGGTCTGTCAGGTAGATGACCTAGCTAGTGCTGATGAGGCAGTTCCTGAATGATTGGTTTAAGATTCCATTTCTGGGAGAGCCAAAATTATAATTAAGATAAGTCTCTGTTTGTTGATATGGGGCTTAGCATAAGTGACTCCAATTTCTGGTCTATTGTCTTCTTTTTAATACCACAAAACAAGGTACGTTCAGAGAAGTCCAGCTGCTAGCTCATTTCAGCCCATCTGTTCTCTTCATCCCTTTTTATATGCCCACTTATTATTAGTTTTGGTTTATCTGCTCATTGCTATAATGATTTCTGACACTAAGTACCGGAGTTAGGCCAAACTTCATAGGTTAAGAGTATAGTGCTCCCAGGGAGGAGCAAGATGGCGGAGGAGTAGGAGACCTGGATTTTGTCTGGTCCCAGGAATTCAGCTGGATAGCGATCAAACCATTCTGAACACCTACAAACTCAAAAGGAGATCAAAGAAAGGAATAGCAACAACTCTCTGAACATTAAAGCGACCACTTTCTGGAAGGTAGGATGTGCAGAGAAGTGAATCTGAAGCAATATTCAGGAGGATAGACGGCGGGGCGGGGGGGGATGGCCTCTATCAGCCTCTACTGGCAAGTGATAGAGCCGCAGAGCACAAAATCGGAACTTTTAGAAGTCGGCTCCCCTGAGGGACGTCGCTCCAGTGGCTAAGTGGGGGGGGTGGAAACCTCGTGGGACAGTGTGGTCTCAGGACCCTTGGGGTCACAGAAAGACCGGGGATGCCTGAGTGTGGCAAAGCTCCTAGGTATCGGAGTGGGGAAGCCAGCTGCAGAGACGGAGCCGAGGCGCGGGCTCTCAGCTCGGGGTTGCCATAAACTGTGATCGGCGACACAGTCGGGCCACTGCTCCTCCAGCAGGGACCCAACAAGCGGCAGATCCGGGGAGACTCCCCTTCCTCCCCCAGGAGGAGCAGCGTGGGAGCGCACCGCAGGGATCTGCTGGGTTTGGAGACTCCACACGGGGTTGGGTGTCAGAGATAGAAACGCTCGGTTACAGGCCAGGTGAACACGGAGTGCGGCCAGAGACTGGGGAGACGGGAGTGACTGAATGCTTTTCTCTGGGGGCGCACTGAGGAGTGGGGCCCCAAGTTCTTGGCTCCTCCGGGGTGGAGACTGGGAGGCCGCCATTTTCACTCTCATCCTCCAAAGTTGTACGGAAAGCTTACAGGAAACAAAAGCTCCTGAGAGCAAACCCGAGCAGATTACTTAGCCCAGACCGGCAAGAGTAGGGCAATTCCGCCTCTGGCAAAGACATTTGGGAACCACAGCAACAGGTCCCTCCCTGAGATCAGCAAGAACAGCCAGCCAAGACCAAGTTTACTGATCAATGAGAACGGCCGAACTCCAGTGCTAGGGGAATACTGCACATAGAATTCATGGCTTTTTTACCATGATTCTTTAGTCTTTCAAAGTTAATTTTTTTAACTGTCTTTTTCTTT
>NW_027397063.1:111404327-111410348 GCF_003265705.2 Callorhinus ursinus
TATATATATATATAAGTTGTTCTCTCTTTAAAATTTTGAGATACAGTTTCTCCTAACAGATCAAAATATACCCTAAATCTCTAGTGTATGGCTTTGTTCTAGTCTCCTGCTTGATCACATTCTCTCCCCCCTCTTTTTCTAAAACCCTCTTTCTTTTTTCAACCAACTTCTTATCAATTCCTTTTATAATTTTCATCTTTACAGTCATATTCCATCCCTTCATCGTATTAACCCTTATTTTTGTACATATATAAGTTTCTCTTTCTTTAAAATTTTGGGAGGCACTTTCTTCTAACAGACCGAAATACACCCAAAATGTAGTGTGTGGCATTGATCTATGCACCAGCCGATCATATTTGATCATATTCTGTTTTTTTGTTTTGTTTTGTTTTTTGTTTTTTTTTTAAAGATTTTATTTATTTATTTGACACACACACACAGAGAGAGAGAGTGCATGAGCAGGGAGAGGGGCAGAGGCAGAGGGAGAAGCAGGCTCCCCATGGAACAGGGAGCCCAATGTGGGGCTCGATCCCAGGACTGTGGGATCATGACCTGAGCCGAGGCAGACGCCTAACTGACTGAGCCACCCAGGCGCCCCTTGTTTTTGTTTGTTTTTATCTTTATCTTTTTCTTTTTTCTTTCTTTCCCTTTCTTTTCCCCTAGTTTAAGGTCTTTTCTGATTCGTTTAGTGTATATTTTCTGGGGATGTTGTTACCCTGTTAGCATTTTGTTCTCTCATTCATCTATTCTCCTCTGGACAAAATGACAAGACGGAAATATTACCTCAACGAAAAGAAAAAGGGGCAGTACCAACTGCCAGGGACCTACTCAATATGGACATTAGTAAGAGGTCGGAACTAGAGTTCAAAATGATGATTTTAAAGATACTAGCTGGGCTTGAAAAAAGCATGAAAGTTATTAGAGAAACCCTTTCTGGAGAAATAAAAGAACTAAAATCTAACCAAGTCAAAATCAAAAAAGGCTATTAATGAGGTGCAATAAAAAATGGAGGCTCTAGGGCGCCTGGGTGGCTCAGATGGTTAAGCGTCTGCTTTCGGCTCAGGTCATGATCCCAGGGTCCTGGGATCGAGTCCCGCATCGGGCTCCCTGCTCCTTGGGAGCCTGCTTCTCCCTCTGCTTCTCTCTCTCTCTATCCCTCTGTCTCTCATGAATGAATAAATAAAATCTTTAAAAAAAAAAAAGAATCTATAAAAAAAAAATGGAGGCTCTAACTGCTAGGATAAATGAGGCAGAAGAGAGAATCAGCAATATAGAAGACCAAGTGATGGAAAATAAAGAAGCTGAGAAAAAGAGAGATAAACAACTACAGGATCACGAGGGCAGAATTCGAGAGATAAGGGATATCATAAGATGAAACAACATTAGAATAATTGGGATCCCAGAAGAAGAAGAAAGAGAGAGAGGGGCAGAAGGTATATTGGAGCAAATAATAGCAGAGAACTTCCCTAATGTGGAGAAGAAAAGAGGCATCAAAATCCAGGAGGCACAGAGAACCCCTCTCAAAATCAATAAAAATAGGTCAACACCCTGACATCCAATAGTAAAACTTAGGAGTCTCAGAGACAAAGAGAAAATCCTAAAAGCAGCTTGGGACAAGAGATCTGTAACTTATAATGGTAGAAACATTAGATTGGCAACAGACCTATCCACAGAGACCTGGCAGGCCAGAAAGGACCGGCATGATATATTCAGAGCACTAAATGAGAAAAATATGCAATAAAGAATACTATATCCAGCTAGGCTGTCACTGAAAATAGAAGGAGAGATAAAAAGCTTCCAGGACAAACGAAAACTAAAGGAATTTGCAAACATGAAACCAGCCCCACAAGAAATATTGAAAGGGGTCCCCTAAGCAAAGAGAGAGCCTAAAAGCAGCAGAGATCAGAAAGGAACACAGACAATATACAGTAACAGTCACCTTACAGGCAATACCGTGGCACTAAATTCATATCTTTCAATAGTTACCCTGAATGTAAATGGGCTAAATGCCCCAATCAAAAGACACAGGCTATCAGATTGGATTAAAAAACAAGACCCATTGATATGCTGTCTGCAAGAGACTCATTTTAGACCCAAAGACACCCCCAGATTGACAGTGAAGGGGTGGAAAACCATTTACCATGCTAATGGACACCAAAAGAAAGCTGGGGTGGCAATCCTTATATCAGACAAATTAGATTTTAAAGCAAAGACTGTAATAAGAAATGAGGAAGCATGCTATATCCTACTTAAAGGGTCTATCCAACAAGAAGATCTAACAATTGTAAATATCTATGCCCCTAACATGGGAGCAGCCAATTATATAAGGCAAATAACAAAAGCAAAGAAACACATTGACAGCAATACAATAAGAGTGGGGGATTTTAACACCTCCCTGACTGAAATGGACAGATCATTTAAGCAAAAGATCAACAAGGAAATAAAGACTTTAAATGACACATTGGACCAAATGGACTTCACGGATATATTCAGAACATTCCATCCCAAAGCAACAGAATACACATTCTTCTTTAATGCCCATGGAACATTCACCAGAAGAGATCACATCCTAGGTCACAAATCAGGTCTCAACAGGTACCAAAAGATTGGGATCATTCCCTGCATATTTTCAGACCACAATGCTTTGAAACTAGATCTCAATCACAAGAGGAAAGTTGGAAAGAACTCAAATACATGGAGGCTAAAGAGCATCCTACTAAAGAATGAATGGGTCAACCAGGAAATTAAAGAAGAATTAAAAACATTCATGGAAACCAATGAAAATGAAAACACAAGTGTTCAAAATCTTTGGGATGCAGCAAAGGTGGTCCTAAGAGGAAAGTATATAGCAATACAAGCCTTTCTCAAGAAACAAGAAAGGTCTCAAATACACAACCTAACACTATACCTAAAGGAGCTAGAGAAAAAACAGCAAATAAAGAAACCCAGCAGGAGAAGAGAAATAATAAAGATCAGAGCAGAAATCAATGAACTAGAAACCAAAAGAACAGTAGAACAGATCAACGAAACTAGGAGCTGGTTCTTTGAAAGAATTAACGAGATTGATAAACCCCTGGCCATATTTATCAAAAAGAAAAGAGAAATGACCCAAATCAAGAAAATCATGAATGAAAGAGGAGAGATCACAACCAACACCAAAGAAATACAAACAATTATAAGAACATATTATGAGCAACTCTATGCCAGCAAATTAGAGAACCTGGAAGAAATGGGTGCATTCCTAGAGATGTATCAACTACCAAAATTGAACCAGGAAGAAATAGAAAACCTGAACAGACCTATAACCACTAAGGAAATTGAAGCAGTCATCAAAAATCTCCCAACAAACAAAAGCCCAGGGCCAGATGCCTTCCCAGGGGAATTCTACCAAACATTTAAAGACGAATTAATACCTATTCTTCTGAAACTGTTCCAAAAAATAGAAATGGAAAGAAAACTTCCAAACTCGTTTTATGAGGCCACCATTACCTTGATCCCCAAACCAGACAAAGACCCCATCAAAAAGGAGAATTACAAACCAATATCCTTGCTGAACATGGATGTAAAAATTCTCACCAAAATACTAGCCAATAGGATCCAACAGTTAATCTAACATTAAAAGGATTATTCACCACGACCATGTGGGTTTTATCCCTGGGCTGCAAGGTTGGTTCAACATCTGCAAATCAATCAATGTGATACAATACATTAATAAAAGAAAGAACAAGAACCGTATGATCCTCTCAATAGATGCAGAAAAAGCATTTGACAAAGTACAGCATCCTTTCTTGATCAAAATTCTTCAGAGTATAGGGATAGAGGGTATATACCTCAATATCATAAAAGCCATCTATGAAAAACCCACAGAGAATATCATTCTCAATGGGGAAAAGCTGAGAGCCTTCCCCCTAGGGTCAGAAACACGGCAGGGATGTCCACTCTCACCACTGCTATTCAACATAGTATTAGAAATCCTAGCCACAGCAATCAGACAACAAAAAGAAATCAAAGGCATCTGAATCGGCAAAGAAGAAGTCAAACTCTCACTGTTTGCTGATGATATGATACTTTATGTGGAAAACTCAAAAGACTCCACCCCAAAACTGCTAGAACTCATACAGGAATTCAGTAAAGTAGCAGGATATAAAATCAATGCACAGAAATCAGTGGCATTCCTATACACCAACAACAAGACAGAAGAGAGACAAATCAAGGAGTCTATCCCATTTACAATTGCACCCAAAACCATTAGATACCTAGGAATAAATCTAACCAAAGAGGCAAAGGATCTGTACTCAGAAAACTATAAAATACTCATGAAAGAAATTGAAGAAGACACAAAGAAATGGAAAAACGTTCCATGCTCATGGATTGGAAGAACAAACTTTGTGAAGATGTCAATGCTCCCTAGAGCAATCTACACATTCAATGCAATCCCCATCAAAATACCATCCATTTTTTTCAAAGGAATGGAACAAATAATCCTAAAATTTGTATGGAACCAGAAAAGACCCTGAATAGCCAGAGGAATGTTGAAAAAGAAAAGCAAAGCTGGCGACATCACAATCCCGGACTTCAAGCTCTATTACAAAGCTGTCATCATCAAGACAGTGTGGTACTGCCACAAAAACAGACACATACATCAGTGGAACAGAATAGAGAGCCCAGAAATGGACCCTCAACTCTATAGTCAACTCATCTTCGACAAAGCAGGAAAGAATGTCCAATGTCCAATGGCAAAAAGACAGTCTCTTCAACAAATGGTGTTGGGAAAATTGGACAGCCACAGGCAGAAGAATGAAACTGGACCATTTCCTTACACCACACACAAAAATAGACTCAAAATGGTTGAAAGACCTCAATGTGAGACAGGAGTCCATCCAAATCCTAAAGGAGAACACAGGCAGCAACCTCTTTGACCTCAGCCACGGCAACTTCTTCCTAGAAACATCGCCAAAGGCAAGGGAAGCAAGGGCAAAAATGAACTATTGGGATTTCATCAAGATAAAAAGCTTTTGCACAGCAAAAGAAACAGTCCACAAAACCAAAAGACAACCGAAGAATGGGAGAAGATATTTGCAAATGACATATCAGATAAAGGGCTAGTATCCAAAATCTATAAAGAACTTATTAAACTCAACACCCAAAGAACAAATGATCCAATCAAGTAGTGGGCAGAAGACATGAACAGACATTTTTCCAAAGAAGACATCCAAATGGCCAACAGACACAGGAAAAAGTGCTCAACATTGCTCGGCATCAGGGAAATCCAAATCAAAACCTCAATGAGATATCACCTCACACCAGTCAGAATGGCTCAAATTAACAAGTCAGGAAATGACAGATGTTGGTGGGGATGCGGAGAAAGGGGAACCCTCCTACACTGTTGGTGGGAATGCAAGCTGGTGCAGCCACTCTGGAAAACAGTATGGAGGTTCCTCAAAAAGTTGAAAATAGAGCTACCATACGGTCCAGCAATTGCACTACTGGGTATTTACCCAAAAGATGCAAATGTAGGGATCCAAAGGGGTATGTGCACCCCGTGTTTATAGCAGCAAAGTCCACAATAGCCAAACTGTGGAAAGAGCCAAGATGTCTATCGACAGAGGAATGGATAAAGCAGATGTGGTACACACACACACACACACACACACACACACACACACACACACACACACAATGGAATATTATGCAGCCATCAAAAGGAACGAGATCTTGCCATTTGCAATGACGTGGATAGAACTGGAAGGTGTTATGCTGAGTGAAATAATTCAATCAGAGAAAGACATGTATCATATGACCTTACTGATATGAGGAATTCTTAATCTCAGGAAACAAACTGTTGCTGGAGTGGTGGGGGGTGGGAGGGATGGGGTGGCTGGGTGATAGCCATTGGGGAGGGTATGTGCTATGGTGAGCGCTGTGAATTGTGTAAGACTGTTGAATTACAGACCTGTACCTCTGAAACAAATAAAACATTTTATGTTAAAAAAAAAGGAGAAGAAGATAGCAGGAGGGGAA
>NW_027397063.1:111410448-111444548 GCF_003265705.2 Callorhinus ursinus
AGCCTGGTGATGGGTATTAAGAGGGCATGTTCTGCGTGGAGCACTGGGTGTTATGCACAATGAATCATGGAACCCTACATCAAAAACTAATGATGTAATGTACGGTGATTAACATAACAATAATAATAAAAAAACTTAGCATTTAGGAGAAAGGAAAAAAAAAGTACAGTGCTCCACAGAATGGCCTCACTTTGGACACCAGCCACGACCTTGGGAGTTTCCAAGGCCACCCCCACTTCTGAATAACTGGCTAAGATTTGGGGGTTTTCATGACCTCCATAGGTTTGATAATTTGCTAGAGTGACTCACAGAGCTCAGAAAGTGCTATATTTACAATTACAGTTTTATTATGGCAAAAAGGATACAAATCAGAATCTGTCAAAAGAAGAGATGGCTAGGGTGAGGGCAGGGAGGGTCTCAAATGGTAAGCTTGTGGTGTCCTTTCTTTGTGGAGTGAGAACAAGTCACCCTACCAGCACACTGATATGTAGCAATATGCAGAGTGTTGTCAACCAGGGAACCTCACTCAAGTTACACTTTATTGAGTTTTTTGGGGGGATTTCCTTTCATAGTCATGGTTGATTCAATCACTGGCCATGTGATTAAATTCAGTTTTTAGTGGCATTTCTCCCCCATCTTCGACCCCCCCCCCGATTTGATTGATATCACCTTGTTCAAAGCATTAGCCCTCTAATTACTGGGTTGGTCTTTCTGAGTAGCCAGCCCCCATCCTGAGTCATCATCTTACCATAAATTATTTAATGGACCACCATGAGTCATCTTGTAAGCATAGACTCAGAGGTGGTCTGAGGGGCCAGCATGAGTAACAAAGACCCTCCTAGCACTTAGGAAACTCTCAGGGTTTAGAGGCTACTTCCCAGAAGTGGGAGACAAAGGCCAGGCAGATTCTTAATTATACAGACATTACCTATTCATTTTGAAACTATAAGAAAATATGTATTATATTTTTCCTTTAATATTTTAATGGTTATATTAATACCTTTTGAACATTAAATATACTTTGAATTCCTAGAATAGATTCAACTTGGTAATGAATATATTATATTTTTCATGGATTTCTGGATTCAGTTTGCTAATATTTTGTTTGTAATTTTTTAAATCTATGTTAACCTTGATTATTTTATTAATGCATGCTTTTGATACCAAGGTTACAATAGCTTCAAAGAATAGAAATGGGGAGTTTGAAATATCTCTTCTGTTAGAACTCACCTGTAACTCCATCATCTGGTCTCAAAATAAACAAACCTTTTAGAATCTCTAAAAGTAAGAAAGAGAGTTTTATTGGAGCCCACGTTAGGACAGCTGCCTTAGAAACACACTCTTCACAGGTAAGAAAGAACTCTGGAGCATGAACATTTTTTTTTCTTTTTTAAAAGATTTTATTTATTTGACAGAGAGAGTAAGAGAGCACAAGCAGGAGGAGCAGTAGAACGAGAGGGAGAAGCAGGCTCCGCGTGAGCAGGGAGCCCGATCGTGACCTGAGCCGAAGGCAGACACTTAACGACTGAGCCACCCAGGCGCCCCAAAGAATGAACAGTTTTTACAGGGTTATATACTTTTTTACACCTTGTAAAACCTCAAAAGATTATAGGTTAACATAAGAATCACAAGTTTCAACATCAAGGAATGCAGGGAGTAGGAGCATTAATCGGTATCTTAAGGACAAGATGGTTTTCCTTTAGGCTACTCATTAGCGAAGCAGGTGTACAATGTATGCATGGTGGGCCATAAATCAGGCTTTTGAGTTAAACAAAGTTTATGTGTAGTCACAGTGATTTAGAAAGAAATCTAAACTGGCTTCCCTTCTATCTCAGGCCTTTAGAGAGTTTTTTCTTCCATTAGATTTTTCTGGGAATTTATTAATTTCACTTATATTTTAAAATTTACTCATATAATATTGCTCACGTATGTTCTTATTCCTTTATTTTTAAAGTTTACTTAAATTTTTATTGTTTGAAATAATTTTAAACTTACAGAAAAGCTTAAGAATACTGAAGAATTATATCCTTTACTTATATTTACCTACTCTTAATATTTTGTCACATTTACTTTCTCTTTCTCTTCCTATATATATTTTTTCCCTTGAATAATTTCAGAATAAGTTATACATATCATGCCCCTTCAAACCTTAGCACTTTAGTGCTTATAATTCCTGAGAAGAAGGGCACTGTCTTACATAATTACAGGAAATTTAATGAACTCAAGAAATTTAATATTTATCAAAGTGTTAAACAATTTGGCATTATCTAATATATAGTTCACGTTCTACTTTTCTTAGTTGTCCCAGTAATGTCTTCTATAGTGAAGGGGAGCAGAATTTGTCTCCCCAGAATCGACCTCTTTGGTATAAGGATTATTTTATTTTTATTTATTTTAAAGATTCTATTTATTTATATGAGAGTATGCACACACATTGGGGAGGGGGGAGGGAGAGGGAGAAGCAGACTCCCTGCTGAGCTTTGGGCTCCATGCTCCACAGTGGGCTCAACAACAGGGCAGGGAGGCGGGGATGTTTCATCTAGGGGCTCTGGGCTCCATCCCAGGACCCTGAGATCATGACCTGAGCCCAAGTCAGATACTTAACCAGCTGAGCCACCCAGGCACCCTGGTATAAGAATTATTTTAGATGGATTATGTTTCTGTTAAGCAGACAAGGAAAAGCTCTGAAAACTGAGATGTTTTCCTTTTGTAAGAGACATTTACATTTATAAGGGAAGTCTGTATTTGTAAGGGAAGGATGACTGAAAATCTCTAGAAGCTCTTACCAGTGGAGAAGGCAATGACTAAGTTTGCATAACCACCTTACCCCCATCTACTGTACTTTTCCTGGTAACTTCCCGTAACTGGCTCCCCCCACCTACCACCCAACATCTTTTGTCTTTAGCAGGAGATAGCATTTAATAAGGTGTGGGTTTGGGCCATTTCTTCAGGGAGTTACTCAGTTTTCTTGGGTGTCTACCATGTGTACGGGAGGTATACATGTTATTAAACTTCTTTTTTTTTTTCTCCTGTTAATCTGTCTTATTACAGAGGATTTCAGCCAAGAATCTAGAAGGGTAAAGGGAAAATTATTTTTCCTCCCCTACAATAGCATTATTTTTCTGGTCCATGATGTAATTTAAGGTTGCATATATTTGTCCTCCTTCTTAGATTTCCTTTAACCTAGAATAACCTCAGAAATTCCTTGGTCTTTCAGGACATTTCCATTTTGGAGAGTACATGGTGGTTATTTTGTAGATGTCTCATGCTGAATGTCTCTGTTTCCTCCTGGTAAAATCTGATTTATGCGTGTTGTTGTAGGAGTACTACATAATGTTGTTTACTTCTTTGTGTATAACATTGTAATGAAACCCAAGTTCCCATGCTTGATGTACCAATCTCACTAAGACATCAAGTGAGCAGCAAGGAAAGAGTTTATTCGAAAGGCTGCCTCCCCAAGGGGGAGAGTCAGGGATTTATTAAAGGCAAGCTGAAAAGGGGCTGGGTAAAGGGAAGAGGAGCTACCTGACTCAAGATCAGACAAAGGAAGTTGCTAATTGGGGCCAGGTCAATTTCATTTTGCTGTGCTCTAAGAGGAGGTAAATCTTGAGTTCCTGAAAAACAACTAAATTAATACTTGGTTATCGGGTACCAAGCATGGATATCAACCTTATAGAAACAAGGTGGCAGATGGCATTCCCAGAATAAGCAGATTTGGGAAACAGAGTTGCAGCTGTGCTTATCTGCCCTGTTTATGCCTTGGTTACTGGTTTCAACATCACAAGTCAACATTAGTCGACTTGTGATGTTAACTTTGATCACTTGGTAAGGTGATGTCCAACAGTTTTCTCCTGTAAAGTTGCTATTACCCTCTCTGTATTAAATAACTAATTTGCAGGAGGTACTTTGAAGCAGTGGAAATACCCTAATTCCTCATCAAACTTTCACACATGTGCTTTAGCATTCGTTATTGATTCTTGCCTGCACCAGTCCTTACTATGACGGTTGCAATATAGTGATTTCTGAACACCTTCATTCCTTCTATATTTATTTACTTGGCATTCTCTTGTAAGGAAGAATTTCCCCTTCTCCTCCAGTTATTTATCTTAGCTCTTTTTATATCTGAACAGCATCCATAGTATTTCTTCTTTTTTATTTGCAATATTGTTTATTTGTTCTTCCTCCAATCTTGCCAGAATACAGTGTATTCTGACCTTTCAAAGAACCAACTTTTTGATTTGTTGATGCTTCAGGTTTGGTTCCCCCAGAAGCAGACAATCTGTGGCTTGCAGATAGTTGGGCTGGCCAACTATGCACTATGAGCACAGAAGGCAAACCCATAATTAGAATATACATTATTTCTAGTAAGGATGAATTGTTTCTCTCTGCAGATAGAAGAGATCCAAGATGATGAACTTGCCATCAAACAGCTGCTTATGTCCTTGAGGGATTGTACCATATCAAGGGCTCAGCATTGGTCTGTACAGCTGATGGTCAGTGCTGATAGTTAGATTAGCCTTGGTGAAAGGGAGCTTATGACATCAGACTACCATGACTAATCCTTTCATTCATGGGCTCCCTTGTAAGGATTGAGGTGGCTGAAGACAGAGGCTCACTGGCCTTCACTGGATGAGTCATCTGGTCCACCAGCTTATTCAGTGCTTCTTCTGCCACACATGCTTTCTAGGGGGCAATGGTGTGGGACTCAAAGATCCACAGGCTATGTGCTCATTCCCATAGCTCCATCCACATGCCTCTTCCTCAGACTTCCTTCTTCCCAATCTTCCCAATCTTCCAATCTTCCAGTCACTCAGTTTCTTCCAGACCCTTGACCAAGCAGCCAAGCCATTTGCCATTACTTAGAAGTCTGTGTATATCCTACCTCTGGTCACTTCTTCCCCACACAAAGGTCACGGCCAATTGTACTTTAAACTCGGCCCACTGGGAGGATTTCTCTCACCACTCTTTTTCAGGGCCCTTCTGCATGGCAGCAGTCCATGTTTGGCTTACACCAACATATTGTGTGGACCTAACCATTATCAAGCCTTTTATTTTATTTTTTTTTCTCTGTCAACTGATTCTAGAGAGATCCCCAAAGGGCCATAGATGTGGGCTGATGGTGAGGCAGCAGTGCAAGAGAGGCAGGGTACATCGGGTGCCTACACCCTGTTGTATACCCTACAACAGGTGTGGACCACCTGTTCACCCAATTTGCTTGTTTCCTCCATTCCTGCTTAAGCCTGATTCCAAATGTATTATTTTCGTTTTGTAACAGATTGCATTTTTGCCTGTCTCAGCTTATGATTTGGTGGGTCTCATAACTGTGCCAGTTTATGATGTTCTATGGTCACTCAGTTTCTCCCAGGGTCCAGTATTGTGCCAGAAGCTGTTTTTTGAGTATCAACTAGTTCTCTGCTGTAGACAGCATGGCCTTTCTCCAGAACTGTAGGAGTCTGGGCTCAACCCTTCTCTAAGGCCTTGCCAAAGACTCACTCCATAGAGTGTCCTTAACTGCTGCAGATGCCTCTAGCATCACTGGATCTGCCAGACCATAAGCCCGCCGTAGGGTTTTTGTACTTCAGCCTGAGTTCACTGTAAAGCTCCCTCTTGCTCTGGCAAGCCTTCTCCGTCACCCGAGATGGGTTCAGGCAGTATTCTCAAGTGTAGTATATGCTATATCCAAAGTCTGAATCAAGCATTGTGTTTTTTTCTTAGCAGTCGGTGGCACAAAGTTCAGTAGCTCGTCTTTTACTTTGGAGAGGATGTTTTGGCATATTCCAGACTATGGACTCCTAAAAACTTCACCAATGAGGCAGGGGTCTGAACCTTTCTTAAGGTTTATTTCCGACTCTCTGGTATGAATGTGTCTTTCTGGGATGTCCAGAGTGCTTGTCACTTCCTAGTCACCATGGCTAGTTAATGTGATATCATCAATATAGTGGCCCAACCTCAGAATGTCAGGATGATCAAGATTCTTTCAGATTTTACATTGTGACAGAGCAGGAGAGTTAACAGAGTCCAAGAGCAAGATTGTGAATGGGTACAGCTGTCCATCCCAGGTGAATGGAGAGTCATTTGATCCTCCTTCCCGATGGGGCCAGATCAATAGATGTATTCCAAGTACCAGAGGCTGTTTTTATCTGTTCTAATAAAGATACTTGCAAATGGGGCTGCCTGGAGTTAAGTTTATAGTACTCTACCATCACCCCCTATGATCCCCGTGGTTTTGCAGGGATTACATAATGAATGAAAAGGGGTGATACGTATTCTTTAAGTCTTTGAGAGTGGCACTGATCTCTGTCATTCTACTTGGCACTTTGAGCACCCTGGTATCAGTGTCACCTCATAACTTGTATACGACAGCACTCAAAAGGTCTGGGTGTTCCCTCTACCCCAGCATATAGCAATTCCGGTAAATGATGAAGGTCCTTTTTTGGGGAAGAATTAGGAGAAATGCTACTGTACTTGTTGTGCAGGCTTCTATGGGATCTGGCTTCCTCTTTCATAGTTGTACTCTGGGATTGAGCAGTGTCTGCCTTCTGCTCACCAGCTCTTGGTCAGTTTTAGTTATGTAAGTGAAGCACGGTTCCCTTATTGATGTCGTCATTTAACATAACAAAGCCAAAGTTACTCATTTCTCCTCCTAAATCTTAGTTCACTTTAACATTAATCTCCTTCGTTCAGTTTACATCTATTTTTGTTTGGTATTTTAAATCTATTTTGTATTATTATGTTAACCCCACAAATTAGACATTATTATTCTTTTATATAATCGATGCTTGTTTAGAGCCATCCAGGCACTGCTCTTCTTCTTTGTTCCATGAACATTCAACTGTTTCTCATGGGCCACTGGTTTATTCAAGTTTGTTAATGCCTGTCTTGAGACATGGTTCCAGGCTCTACATGTGGCCTGACCCAGAGAAGAGTGGGAATATTTTTTGTTAGAAGTTGGACTCTGCACAGGCTTCCACATGGCATCTGTCCGCATTACATTGTTCTTCATGTCGAGTTTATAGACAGTTAACCTCTTTCTGGGTATATATATTTTTTTCCATAAAAACTATTGCCTACTATATTTTATTTCTGTAGACCTGAGTGGCTGTCATTATATTTACTCTTGCAAAAATTCATAGTTTGTTGTCTTTTTGGACCACCCCTTCCTCATAGGGAGAAACATTGAGCCTTGATTTGAGTTTTAGCCTAGGAGAAAGGAGGAGCCAAGAAACAGTGAATTCAGGTAGCCTGGGTTTCAATTTCAGTGATATGACACTTAACTTTACTGAGCCTCAGACTTCTTTCCCGCCCCGCCCCCCGCCCCAGCCCTCTTGTTTGTAGAATGTAAACTCAGAGGAGTCTGTCTTGTTAATTCCAAAATTCTCAGTGCCTGGCGTGGTGTCTGACATATAGTAGGTGTTCAACAAATGCTTGTTGGCTATATGATTGAATGAAGGTAATAATACCTACTTTGCAGGGGTGTTGTGAGGTTTAGATAACACATGTCAAGTACCTAATACAGAGGCTAGGGTATGG
This sequence comes from Callorhinus ursinus, assembly GCF_003265705.2. Lineage (NCBI taxonomy): Eukaryota > Metazoa > Chordata > Mammalia > Carnivora > Otariidae > Callorhinus > Callorhinus ursinus. The sequence goes on from NW_027397063.1 coordinate 111,417,979, forward strand.
GAGGTGCTCAACCAAAGGCAAATATTCTTATCAAAATATTGTGGTCTAGGCCAAGGTGCCTTGTAGCTTTCTATACCTTCCAGGATGAGAAAAAGCATAAACCATCATTTTGGGTTCTGGCAGATTACCAGGCTTACACCGTCACACAGTTCACATTTTCTATGAAGTCCTCTACCTGGAGTGCATCTGGACTGCCTAGCTTTGCACTGTCCAATATGGTAGCCACTGGCCCCATGTGCCTATTTAAACTAAATCAGTTAAAATAAAAAAAAAATCACAAGACTCAATCAGTGTAGTCACATTTTAAATGCTCAGTAACCACATGTGGCCAGTGGCTGACACATTAGACAATGCTCCTTTAGGACATTTTCATCATTGCAGAAAGTTCTGTTGGATAGAGGTGGTCTGGAGTCTGTGGTAGAAAGGAATGTAATAGAGTATGGGGCAGGACCATAAATTAGGAGGCTGAATACAACTGTGATACGACAAGCTCCTGAAATTGAGAGATGGAGAGGAAGGGCAAGCCTTTGGGACATTTTGAAGCAGGCATGGGCAGAACCTAGTGACAGGGTGAAGAAGGCAAACGGCACAAAGGCTCTGGAGCTGGGCAGGGTTGAAATCCTGGCCCCATAGCTCAACAGTTGTACTGACTAGCCACGTCTCCAAGCCCACTTTCTCATTTGTGAAATGGGAGAAATAGTATTTGCCTCACAAGGTGGTTGAGAACATTAAGTTGGGATGACTTGATTACACAGAAAGGCTTAGCACAGGGAGACATAAGGAAGGCACAGTAGGTGGTAGTTGGACAGCTATTAAAGTGCTGGTTTGGGTGTCTGGGTGAAGTGGTGTTGATTGATAGAACCATCTCTTACTGCACAATTCCTTTCTGCCCTCCCCCCAGAAACTCCAGTGCTCTCTTTCTCCAGAGGCCACAGTGCTATAGATTTCTACATGAGTCTCCCTGGCAAGATCTTAAACATTAGGCATTTTTCCCTGTCAATATAAAACTCGACCTATCTTGTGTTCCAGTCCCAAATCTGCAAGATGACTTAAAATCTTGGAGTCAAGTTCAGGTGGGAAAAGAACAAAAACGGTTAGTATCTCCCTGCCTCCTCTCAATCTGATGTTTGAAGCCCTTCCTTCTACAGTAAGATTATCTACCATAATTCCACAATCCTAATAATAACTTCCATCTCTGAAGGTCTTTGGTGGGCTAGCACTGTGTCAGCCACTTTATAGGAGTTGTCCCATGGCCATATGTTGTCCCCTCTTCCCCGAGGAGGAAATTGGGGTTCAGTGAGGTGCAGAGAATCTGTTATTACCGTCTCAGAGGGTAAGAGATGGAGGATTTCTTCAGCTTGGTCATTCCTTTGTCTGTCCTTTCTGCTGCTCCTTGTTTCCTTGTGGTTCTCGACTAGTCAGATCTCAGTACGTTTTCACTGGAAGCGCGAGAAGGGGGACAATGGGGAGACCTTTGCCCTTGAGGCATCCAGGCTGAAGGTGGAGGTCACGGGGCAGAGAAGGGGTAGCTAACTCTCTGTAGGGAAGAAAAAGAGAGCAGGGAGTGGTCCTGCTTGGGGTGCGGTTGTGGGGCTCTGTGCATTCTCTCCTGTCCCGGGTCTTAAAGGGGAAGCAAATCTTTCCAGCATAGGCAGTGGCGGAGGTGGCTATAGGTCATATGCTGGTTTTCTACCACCCTAACTCCAACTCCCATTGTATTTCTCTCTACACAACTGGTATCTTTTATTCCCCTCAGCAACTGTGAGTTAGATATTATCTCCACTTCATGGATGTTAAAAACAAAGCCCAAAGAAGTGAAGTGATTTTCTCACGTAATAAATGGCAGAGCTGAGATCCGAACCCCTGAGTCTCTGAGGATGCACTCCTCTCTGTTTTTTCAAGGAAACTAATAACATTCTTCCTATAATGTGTTACTTCAATTTGGTCTTTTGTAAATTCAAGAAAGTTCCCTGTAACTGTTACTACCTTTTTTTTTTTAAAAGATTTTCTCTCTTTGAACATTTTGTTGAATCAGCTGCATTGAAGAAATCTTGCCAGCAGGTAGCGACACGAAACCAGTAACTCACGATACTAGTTCGTGCAGTCTGAAGGGGGAGCGGTATTTGCTGCTGTGTCCTTGGCAGGGTGGGTGTCTGGCTTCCTTTTGTGATTTCTGGGCTACTGGATTCTCCACCTCTTCTACCTGGGGCTCAGCCTGGTTTCCTAAGGCTGTCAGGACAAAGTCCTCACCTTTAGCCTTGCCCAGACTCTCCTGGACTGCTGTGTTTGAGTCCCTGCATCTTTTGCAACTTCTGTACTCCCTGCCTCCTAATCTCAGACGACCTAATGCTCCTTACTCTACCTGTAATGCTCTTCCACATCCCATGCCTTTGTCCCTGCTGGTCACTCTGCCTGAAGGACCCTTTCTCGCCTACCCCACTGGTTAATTCCTTCTCATCCTTGGGGCCCACTCTGCTCCCCTTCCCCCATGTCCAGGCTGGGTGGGGTCCCCTCTTCATGCATCTGGCTGTCACAGCACCGGTGGCCCTAGGTCCTACTCTTTTTTGATTGGCTGCCTTTCACCTACAGTCCCCTGAGGGTAGGAACTATGTCTCATCCTTCTCCAATTATTTCTACTGCCGGGCATGGAAGAGGTGCAGAAAAAATTGTTGATGAGTGAATGAAAAGACGAGTGTTTACAGAGAGCCAGTGACCTGTCAGGGGCAATTCCATGCAAGGGCCTTTGTGGAGCCCCAAAGTGCTGAGTGTCTTATAGACAGGGAAGGTGGCTCTTCTTGGACTGCGGGGTAGATGGTATTTGTATTTTCTGTGAGGGGCATTTCTGGCTTCATGGCGACAGCCTCTTTGAATCTCCTTAAATACCTCCAAGGAAGGGTGCATTTTCTCAAGATGTAAGGAGGAGTAATTTAAATAAAGGAAGGAAAATGCATTTTAATTGCATTATTATACGAATTTATGTTTCCTGCCCCCCTTGAAAAAGTGCTTTTTCACAGTGTGGAAGCACATTAGGGTTGGGAGTTGAGACTAATTGTTTCAGATGGCTGCTGAGAGACAATGGGCTTTGTTTTTACAGTTCTCAAAGCAGGTGGGTAAACAGGCCCGTTCACTCCTCTGCAAGGCCGGATCAGGCTTCAGGACTCAGGGACCACAGCTGTAATGTCCGCACTTCCAGCACAGTGGTGGGCACAATGTAGGTGTTCAGGAAGAATTTGCTCAGTGGATACATGAGCGAATAACAGAGACACAGGGCAGGATCTACGACTGAGGAGGATTCAGCATGGTTGGGTCTCTTCCACAGCATGGTCCTGTGAGATCTGGTTATAGGGGGGAAGGAAGTGACCAAACAACTCCTGGGATCCTACGTGCTGTTAGATGCAGGAGCAGCCACTGGACACCTTCTCTCTCTTAATCTTCCAAACTACCCTGTGAGGTAAGCCCAGTTTACAGATTAGCAAGGTGAGGCCCATGGATTTCAGCATTCAGGCTCTCCCCTCTTCCCAAGTCAGGCTCTTTCAAATAACAGCTATGGCACATTGAACACCTACTATGTGCAGGCACTGAATTAGACACCTCTCCATATGATCCCAGTATCTAGCACATAAAAGGTGTGAGGTCAATGGCAGTAATTACTGTTAATGAGGACCCCCCCCCCCACAATCCTCTGGAAGGAGGTATTGTTATTTCCACGGTGTAATAAGATGCAGATTCTGGTTCAGTAGTTCTGGGGCATGGCCTGAGATTCTGCAGCCTGATCATGCCCGTTCCTGCTGCCCCCTGCACACTGAGCAGCAAGACACAGATAATAGAGCTGAGGCTCAGAGGGAGGCTCTAATGTGCAAGGACACCCAGCTGTCGAAAGATCAGCTGTCTTCTCTCACATTCTCCTGCCTCTTGGTCCCTGAGTCAGGTCTCCCAGCCCTGAGGGTAGACCTTGGGGCTGTGCTTTCCACAGTGGTTGGCATACTCTGCAGGGGACCACCTGGGGCCAGCTCCAGTGCCCAGGCCAGGCCCACTGGAGTGGACTCCGAGCCCTCTCAGTGCTCTAGGCCAGATCCCTCCATCCACCAAACCCACTTCTCTGTTTTTGTTTGGTTGTTGTCTTCCACTAAGCTACCATTGTTTGTTTGTTTGTTTGTTTGTTTAAAAGTTTTTAGAAAGTTTTTTATTTATTTTTTATTTATTTATGAGAGAGAGAGAGAGAGGAAGAGGAGCAGAGGGAGAGGGACAAGCAGACTCCCCACTGAGCAAGGAGCTGGATGAGGGACTCGATCCCAGGACCCTGGGATCATGATCTGAGCTTAAGGCAGACGCTTAACTGACTGAGCCACCCAGGCGACCCCCTTGTTTGTTTTTGATAACAATTTTATTGAGATATGATTCACATACCATATAATTCACCCATTTAAAGTATACAAATCAGTGGCTTTTAATATATTCACAGAATTATGCGGCCATCACAATTAATTTTAAAAACATTCCCCCCTCTCCCCCAAAGGGCCCTGCACCCTGTAGCTGTTATCCTCCAACCCTTCCAGCCCTAAGGATTACTATTGTACTTTCTTTTTTTTTTTTTTTAAGATTTTATTTATTTATTTGACAGAGAGACACAGCAAGAGAGGGAACACAAGCAGGGGGAGTGGGAGAGGGAGAAGCAGGCTTCCCGCGGAGCAGGGAGCCCGATGCGGGGCTCAATCCCAGGACCCTGGGATCATGACCTGAGCCGAAGGCAGACGCTTAATGACTGAGCCACCCAGGTGCCCCTACTATTCTACTTTCTATCAGTACAGATTGACCTAGTCTGGACACTTTATATACAGCAGACCCCTTTATCTGTGGTTTCACTTTCCGCAGTTTCAGTTGCCCCCGGTCCCAAAGCAGATGACCCTCCTCCTGATGAATCTGCAGAAGGTCAATAGTAGCCTAACTCTACGTCCTGGTGCCTGCGCCACTCGCCTCACGTCATCTCCTCACACAGGCTCTTTATCGTCCAACCTTCCTCACGAAGGGTGAGTACGTATAATACGATATTTTGAGACCACATTCACGTTACTTTTTAAAAAAATTTTTATTGTTATGTTAATCACCATACATTACATCATTAGTTTTTGATGTAGTGTTCCATGATTCATTGTTTGTGCATAACACCCAGCGCTCCAGGCAGAATGTGCCCTCTTTAATACCCATCACCAGGCTAACCCATCCCCCCACCCCCTACCCTCTAGAACCCTCAGTTTGTTTCTCAGAGTCCATCGTCTCTCATGGTTCATCTCCCCCTCTGATTTATTCATGTTACTTTTATTATAGTATTCTGTCATAATTGTTATACTTTATTTTTAGTTATTGTTATTAACCTCTTACTGTGCCCAATTTGTAAATTAAACTTTATCATAGGTATGTATGTATTGGAAAAGACATAGTGTGTATATACATAGTGTGTATTATGTATGTGTGTATGTATATATATACACACACACACACACATATATATGGTTTGCGACTATCCGCGGTTTCAGGCATAGGCATTTGCTGGGGATCCTGGAATGTAACCCTTGGATAATGGGGGGACTACTGAAAATGGAATTGTATGTGGTCTTTTGTGACTGGCTTCTTTTACTTAGCATAACATTTTCAAGGTTTACCCATTTTGTAGCATCAGTAGTTCATTCGTTTTTATGGCTGAATAATATTCCATCATTCAGATATATCACAATTATGAGTTAATGGACATCTGGGTTGTTTTAACTTTTTAGCTATTATGAATAACGGTGCTATGAACATTTGCATTCAGGTTTTTGTATGGACATGTCTTCATTCTCTTGGATATGATATCCCTAGAAGTGGAATTTCTGGTCAAATGATAACTCTATGTTTAACTTTTTGACAGATTGCTGCACTGTTTTCCAAAGTAGCTATACCACTTTATATTCTTGCCAGCAACAAATGAGGGTTCTGATTTCTCCGCATCCTTGCTAACACTTGTGATTGTCTGAAGTTTTTATTCTAATGGGTATGAGGTGGGTGTCACCAGTTTTTGAAGCATCTCAACTACTGGAGTGTAAAGATAACTTTTTCTAATAACTGCCCTCCAGCTGTGCTACGTTGATCTCCCCTTTCTTCCAGTTGGCAATGGCTTCCCCTCAACATCTGGACCAGATTATACAAGTTTTCAGCTATTTCCAGTTATTAGAAGTGTTTCATTCCAGTATTAAAGACTGAATCCTATTCACTTAAAAGATGCAATCTCATATCTGATTCAAGACTTTCTCGGGCCACCTGGGTGGCTCAGTCAGTTAAGCATCTGCTCAGGTCATGGTCCCAGGGTCCTGGGATGGAGTCCCACGTCAGGCTCCCTGCTCCGCGGGAAGCCGACTTCTCCCTCTGTCTGCCGCTCCCCCTGCTTGTGTGCTCTCTTGCTCTCTCTCTGACAAATAAATAAAATCAGATCTTTTTAAAAAAAAAGACTTTCTCTCCCAGAACTGTCTCTAAATTTTTTTTTAAGATTTACTTATTTATTTATTTGATAGAGAGAGCAAGAGAGCACAAGCAGGGGGAGCAGCAGAGGGAGAGGGAGAAGCAGGCTCCCTGCTGAGCAGAGAAACAAATTTGGGGCTTGATCTCAGAACACTGGGATCATGACCTGAGCCAAAGGCAGATAAGGCAGATACCCAAAGACTGAACCACCCAGGTGCCTGTCTAAATGTTTTTTGGTTTTTTTTGAGGGGAGATGAGGGAGTGGCTGTGTCATCTGTCACCTTGTCTTCTTTTCTGTCCTAAGTTCTGACTTCTCTGTTGGGGAATGGGAAGGCACCTGTCTCCTTATTTAGTGGGAAGACGCTGTTGGTCAGTGCTGCTTCTCGAGTCAACGCAGCTGGCTGTTAGTGCCCTCTGTGTGGAGAACTCCCAAAAGCAGCTTGTCTTTGGGATATTTCATTGAGTTCTTTGGGGGCCCTGTGAGACTTCCTCACCACACAAATCTCTCTGATGTTGGAGACCTGGTTCCACCTGATGTCTTCTTCCACCAACCCTGAGACCCTGCCTGGGCAGCCCCCCTCACAGACCCTTCCAGTAAAGGTCTCCAGCTTGGGATCTCTACTCTTAATGGGGTCTTAGTGGGGGAGAGGGACTCAGGGCTTGGGTGGGAATAGTGTTTCCCTGTGGTCACTGTGTGCCTCCAAAGGCTGAGGAACCCACATCTCTCATTCATTTCTTTTCTTTTCTCCCACTGACCGCAGTGGGTGGGAGTGGCAGGGGGAGGTGAGTATTGGGACAGAAACCCCTCAGAAGGCCCTATGAGGACTGCTGTTCCCAACACTGGGGACTTTCTGAACTGTGAATGTAGGGGAGTTTATTGCCTTAACCCCTGGGATTTGGACCTAAACAGTGATACCAAGAAAAAGGAAAGAATCCCACCTTCCATCATTACTTTCTGTTCTCTAGTGCACCTGGGTTGGGGGAGGAACAGCTCCTTCTCAGGAAACTCAGGCGAGGCAAATAATCGGTGACCTCCATGGTTGTAAATTCCAATGACATTCAAGTGAAAATGTACAAAAAGCACTTCTGAGGTGGAGGTCACAGTTGTGGAAGTAGATGCAGAGTAGAGGCACAGGTGATTGAGAAAGCCCTCCAGAGCAGCCCAACGTGCTCATCTTACCCCTTCCCAATACTGGCATACCCAGCCTGGATGGGGTCAGTTTGCATCTGCTGTTTCCTAGGCCATTTCTCAGGGTCCTAGCATGCCGACCAAGAGCCTCCAACTGGATTCACACTGCCTAGCTTCAAATCCCTGGCTATGAGACCTACAGAGAGTTGTTGAACATTTCTAGGCTTTGCGGTTCTCATCTGTCCAATGGGAATATTAATATTGTCTACCTCACAGGCCTGTGGGGACTGAATGCGTGTGTGTCTTAGTCCGTCAGACTGTTAGAACAAACTACCATAGACTGGGTCACTTATAAACAACAGAAATATATTTCTCACAGTTCTGAAGGCTGGAAGTGCACGATCCAGGTGTCAGTAGATTCATTGTCTAGTGAAGGCTCTCCATCTTGTTCTTGGTGACCATTTCTTGCTGTATCCTCACATGGCGGAAGAGACAAGAGAGATCTATGAGGTCTGTTTTATAAGGGCACTACTCCCATTCATGAGTGCTCCGCCCTCACAACCTAATCACCTCCCAAAGGCCCACCTCCTGATACTGTCCCAAAGAGGGCTAGGATTTAACCTTTGAATTTTGGGAGGATGCAGACATTCAGCAGCAATGTGCCTTATTTGGAGTCTGTACAAATTAAGCATTCAATTCTTCCTCCCCTGACGCCATCACAATTTGCTCTTAATGAATAATTTAATATATGAATTTAAATCATTACCTTCACCAATTGCAGAATGAAAAACTATTTCCTGGTATAGAGGAAGCTGGTCGGTAAGGGGGGAGAGAGGCTGTGTGGAGAGGTGTGGCAGCGACCCTCAGGAGCTTCTCACCCTGGCGAACTGTCTACCTCTCCCACCATCTCACCAAGGCTGCTCTCTATCCATGACCTCCACCCGATCACACGGACACAAGACAGAGTAGAGATGCAAGAAGAGGTCTCATGCTTGAAGATGCATGGTCTAGAGCTGCATTACAGAATTCAAACCCAGCCTGATTCAGGTGCTATTAACAGTAACAAGAAGTTAATAGTTTAAAAAGCTCTGCATTGTAGTTAGATCTGGAAAATAGTGGAAACACTTTTAATCTTGTTCAAATTTATTATAAACTGGGGCGCCTGGGTGGCTCAGTTGGTTAAGCGACTGCCTTTGGCTCAGGTCATGATCCTCGAGTCCCCGGATTGAGTCCCACATTGGGCTCCCTGCTCAGCAGGGAGTCTGCTTCTCCCTCTGACCCTTCCCCCTCTCATGTGCTCTCTCTCTCTCTCTCTCATTCTCGCTCTCTCAAATAAATAAATAAATAAATAAAATCTTAAAAAAATAAATTTATTATAAACTTCTTCAGGAAGGAAATCAAATTATAATTGCCCATTACAAAAAGGAAGACCTCTGGGATCGTATGAGGCAGGAAAACAATTTTAAAATGTTCATTTTGAGTTAACATCTCAATTTATGATAAGTCATAAATACCATTAATGAGCTATGAGTATCACCTACTCTTATCAAGTTTTATGACCTTATACAATTTTCTTAAACAACTTTCACACTTAGACATCTATGCAAATAATGGGATATTGTTTAGATGAGTGAAAATGAGCTCTCTAACAAGAAAATAATATGCAAAAGGGAATCTGACACCTAAATACAGAGCCAAGTATAGTTATGTCTCATCTTCCTTAGGACTTTCACCTCTGTTAATCATCCAGCTAACTAAAACCTCTTTCCTTAGTTCAGAAACTTGAATATTTAGATTTCTTATCATTTTACATCTTTATTTTAAAAGTGCTTCTGGGGGGGGGGGCCCTGGGTGGCTCAGTCGTTAAGTGTCTGCCTTTGGCTCGGACCATGGTCCCAGGGTCCTGGGATCGAGCCCCGCATCGGGCTCCCTGCTCAGCGGGAAGCTTGCTTCTCCCTCTCCCACTTCCCCTGCTTGTGTCCCCTCTCTTGCTCTCTCTCTCTCTCAAATAAATAAATAAAATATTAAAAAAAATAAAAGTGCTTCTGGGTCCAAAGAAATGGTTTCTATAGTTTCCTCTTAGTTAGATAGGGATTTTGTATCAGAGGGAGAGATAAGTTCTCATTTATTGGATCTGCCTTGTCCTGTTTCATCCCAGCAGGCCATAGCAAGCTCTCAACCACTGGCATGTGGCTTTACCCCCCTAGAATCTGGGAGAGGGCATCAGGTCAGGCTATCAAAAATTCTGGGTGCTTTTTATGTAAGGGCTAGAGTCAGTCTCTGATGCCTCAGTGATAGCACGAACAGTGTCTCCTGCATCCACACCCCTTTGTGTTATATCCAGATATCCACCTGCCTATCTTGCTTGGTAGAGCAGGCTTCTTTGTCATCTTTGTTCTACGAGAGCAGAAGGAGTTACGAATTATGCTCTGGTTATGAATTATGTTGCCCAGGGCCTGTCCTTTCTCCGATACTGCATCCTCTGAGCTTCTACTCAGGCAATGCCTGGCTCTGTCCTTATGTAGACTTAGTTCTGTTTCTTGGCAGTGTGAAATGATTTGACTTTTCCTCACACCCCACACACATACCTGCTTATAGTCTCTGAAGCCATACCACTTTACCATGATATGTTTAATTCCAGTGTCTGGCCTGGAAGGGGACAGGTTCTCCAAATGGACGATATTAATCATCATATATTTCTTGTGCTTGCTTTCTCTACATACGCACACACACACACGTGCACACACACACATTCTTAAATATAAAACATAAATGTGTGGGAAAAATATAATTATTTATTGTATCTTCTTTCTGTGTTTAACTTCCTTCATCTTTAGTAGTTTTTCCCATTTTTTTTCCAAGTTGGTTCTGAAGTGGTAAGCTCAGTCCTTATTTGTTTGAAATAATTTCACTGTGAAATACCAGTTTAGCTGAGCACAGTGTTGATAAGCATTTTGAAGCTATTTTCCCATAATCTTCTGACCTTTGATGATGGTATTGTTGATGTTGTACCAGATTAATTACCATTATTTTGTAGGAAATCTGTTTTTGAAAAGTCTATACCAGTCTAATTGCTATTATTTTGTTGGAAATTTGTTTTCTTAGCTCTCATTGCTTATAAGATTTTCTCTATGTCTTGGGTATTCTGTAATTTCACTATGTGTATAGGTTTACATTTGTTTAGATTTTCTTTTCTTCATACTCCCTATGGTTCTTAAATCTGAGAATCCATGTCTTCATCAATTCTGGAAAATTCTCAGCTATTGTATCTTACCATTTCTTCAAATATTACCTCCCTCATTCACATCTTTTCCTTCTAGAAATCCTACTAGATATAGGTGGACAATGTCATTCTATCCCCAGCTCTCTTAAATGCTCTTTCTTTCTTTTTCTTTTTTTTTAATCTCTCTTTATCTCTTTGTCCTGAGTCTGTGGAATTTCCTCAAGTTCATATTTCAGTTCACTGCTTCTCCATTCAGCTTTGTCTGGTATTATTTTGCTAAACCTGTCTCAAGTTTTTAAAACAAGGTGTTTGATGGTTGAATTTTTTAAAAAGCTGTATTGAGATGAAGGTCATATACCACAAAATTTACCCATTTAAGTGTACAGTTCAATGGTTTTTAGTATAAATGGCTGAATTTTTAATGTCCAAGAATTCCATTTGTTTATTTAAAAAACTTGCCTGCTTTTTATTTATATATTTAAAAAAATGCCTTGTTCTTCTCTTATCCCAATTTTTAAATTTTGGATTATTATTTTAAACACATTTATAAACTTGGGGTGCCTGGGTGGCTCAGTTGGTTAAGCGTCTGCCTTTGGCTCAGGTTGTGATCTCAGGGTCCTGGGATAGAGCCCGACATCGGGCTCTCCGGTCAGCAGGGAGTCAGCTTCTCCCTCTCCCTCTGCCCCACCCTCGCTTGTGCTCTCTCTCTCTCTCTCTCAAATAAAAAAAATGAAATCTTAAAAAGAAGAAACACATCTATAATCTTTATTATGTTGCTTATTATCTGAAGCTCTTGTGAATGTAAGCATTATTTTTTTCCTTTATGTTGTGTTTGTTGGGGCACCTGGGTGGCTCAGTCAGTTAAGCATCTGCTTTCAGCTCAGTTCATGATCCCAGGGTTCTGGGATAGAGCTCCGCGTCGGGCTCCCTGCTCAGCGGGGCATTTGCTTCTCCCTCTCCTTCTGCTCATGCTCTCTCTCACTCACTCTTTCTCCAATAAATAAATAAAATCTTTAAAAAAATGTGTTTGTTTGCTGAATATCACTCAAGTTGGGTTGGTTCCTCATTTGACTTGTAATTTTGAGTTTATCTTCAGTGGACATTTATCTATTAGAATCATCCATAGTGTGGGATGATATTGTGTCCTTCTATAATAGTTTTTCATTCACTTCTCTCAGGGGCCCTAGGGATATTGCCAGCTCATAACAAATTTCCATGCTAATTTATCAGCTTGTGTTTTTCTGGACTATACTGATTGTGGAAATTTTAACTCCAAAGCTATATGAGGTATGGGCCTGTGATTATAAATTCCCAGGGAAGATTTTTTTCCTACCCAGATTTCAGAGGCAGATAGGTATCCTGTTTTCTCCGTGTACTTAGGGGTAGATTTTTTTCCTAGTCTACACTATCACCAAGAGTATAGTCCTTTGATGGTCCTACCTTCATGTGGGCTTCTAAATTTCATCTCCTTACTTTCTTAGGCTAATAGTCTCATTCCACAGTGTCCTTAGATGGCACTAAAACTGAAGCCCTACATATGTCCCCCAGAAGACATACACAAGTGTTCATAGCAGCTTTATTCATAATAGTCTTGAAGTGGAAACAACCCAAATGCCTATTAACCATGGAACTGATAAGTAAATAGTGGATTATTTTTACAATGGACTGCTACACGGTAAGGAAAACAAACTGCTGGTACATGCAATAACATGGATGAATGTCATAGACATACAATATAATAAAAGAAGCCAGACAAAAAAGAATAGTCAATGTATGATTCCATTCCTATAGAATTCTAAAACAGGCAAAACTACTCTTTGGTAATGAGTCAGAATACTGCTTACACTTGAGGGGAGGTATTGACTAAAGGGGGGCTTGAGGAAGACTTCTGTGGATATATTCTTTTTTAAAATTTATTTTAGAGAGAGAGAAAGAGAGTGAGAATCAGGGGAGGGGCAGAAGGAGAGGGACAAGCAGACTCCGTGCTGAGTGTAGAGCCTGACGCAGGACTTGATCCCACAACCCTAAGATCATGACCTGAACTGAAACCAAGAGTCAAATGTTTAACTGACTGAGCCACCCAGGTGCCCCTTCTGTGGATATATTCTATATTCTGATCTGGGTGAAGGTTACATGCTTGTACACATATGTAAAAATTCATTAATCTCTATACTTAAGAATTGCACATTTTACTATTTGCTAATTATGCCTCAATAAAAAAGTAAACAAAAACTAACACCCCACCCTCCCAAGCAGCCATAAGATAGCTAACATGTTTGCCTCTCTGGTTTTGAGTTCCTTTGTATTTCTGGGCCTTGGAGATTTCCCTTTCTTTTCTGTGAATTCAGCTGAGAAGGTAAAAGAATATTTGTGATATATTCTCTAGAATGTCTGCTGTTTCTTTGAGGATGGCTCACAAGAGTCCACCATATTGCAGACCTAGAAGTCTTGGGTCTCCTTCTGTCTTAAATCACTTTTGCATGCATGAAGCAGGTACATCCAACAGAATGCAAAGTATTTTTAGCATGGGCATTTCTCTGTCTTAGGTGTTTACAACAAATCACTTAGGGGCATAATTGTGTTTAGGAAAAGCCCTGGTGTAGGCTCTTTTGGTTAGATAAGTGTAAATCTCCTGGTGATCTGGTGAAAGAATAGAATAGGGCCTGATGTGGCCTGATGGAGATGAACCCTATCAATGATTCTTGCATTCAAAGCTGATTTGGGGAGAAAAGCTTTGCAGATTTGCATAAGGGTCAAGGAATCTCCTCTGGGGGAAGACATTGAGATTCTGATTCTCCCCACTCAGAGGTTCAGCTGTACTAGACCTTCTCTAAGGGTTTGGAATGATCTAGTCTGAGGTCTTCAAGTAAAAAAACAGACATCCTCTGGGGAGTCTGGAGTGGTGACCCAGGCTCAAACTGAGGTCTAAGGGATCATGGAGGGGCCATTTCTGACACAATGTATGGCTGGGGTGGGAAGCCCTTTATGACCCAGCCTCCCTTCCGCTACAGTTAAAATTGAGAAATACTGGCTGTGCGTGTTGTGAAACTGCATGAGTGCAACAAGGGAACCAAGCATGAGAGTGTGCATGGTCTGTACAAGGAACTGGGACAATAACAGCATCACCTCTGCTGCGGACAGAGGGTCAGCCGATTGTGTGGGATGAGTTGTTTCTAGCAACGCTGCAAGGCAGAAACATACTCAGCGACAGATGAAAACTGGGGCTTCGTTGTGGACAGGTGAGACTTTCTAGTTCTCAATCCACCTGATTTTCAGAAGTAGAGCTGGCCTCATCAGGATGAATATACTCCAGTGGTGTGGTAGACTCAGGGGCTTGGTTAACCAAAAAAACATTTACAACTTCTTCCTCCCTTGCTTTTCTCTACAAAGAGGGTGATGAACTTACTCAACTTCCCAGCTTCCCTTGCAGCTTTGGTTGTATGATCTATCCAGTTCTAGCCAATAGGAGGTAGGCAGAGTTCCCATTCCAGGTGAAAAGACAAAATCTCTTTGCCCCTTACTCTTGCCTCTTCTTCCCATCCAGAGGCATAGCAGCCTTCCTGTGACCACAAGAATGAATGACAAACTAAGGATGCTGAGCCAGGAGCCTGGATCCTTGAGGACATCTTCAAGCAGTGGTTCAACGCCGGGCTGCCTAACTCTGGATTTCTTGTAATGGGAGGGAAGTACATCCCTTTTGTGTAAGGCACAACATTAACTGGGTTTCCTGATGCTTAGAGTAGAACCCGTTCTTAAGGCCTAAGAGGGCAGACACTGTATTGCTTCATAACAAGGGCTTGCAACTGCTCAAGTGATTAATTGGAAAAACAAAAGAAACATGCTCATGTTTGTAACCTCAGCTGGTTATGTGGATCATGCAGTTTTAGGCATTATCTCATCATTCCAAAAATAGCACTATGACAGAAGCAAGGCAGGCCCGATCCACGCTTGATACCCTTGGACACTAAAGCCCAGAGATATTCAATGAGGAATTTTCTAATTATAAAGTAATACAGGTTCATCGTACACTCAGTGGAAAACATAGAAAATTATATGGAGAAATTACTTGAAATCCCTCTCTGCCTCCCACAGAACATTTCCATATATTTTATTCTGGTCTTTGTCTTTTGTGCAAGCACACATCAATACACACACTTTTGGAGTTTTTGTTTTTTTCTCAAGTGACATTCCAAAGGTCACAAAAATTGCCGCTGTGGAAACCAGGATGGAAGCTGGGATTATGGTGTCAGGACTAAGAACAACCATTTGGCTTAAGAGATAGTAGACTGTGGTGTAACTTATTGGTGTTCATTCTTCAAAGAATGAGAAGAGAGAGGATCCAGAGAAGGCCAGGGAAGGCCATCCAAGGACTGTGGTGAGCAAAGCACTGTCTTGTTTCCAGTCTCGTTTGTTTCTTACTCAGAATTTTCTCTGTGGTGACCTGGCTTTAGTGGAGCACAGTGACCACTGTACAAAGGTTGTCTTGTTCTCCAGGATGAGCCAGTGGTCAAGGTCTCCTGACAGGCCTTGGGGGAATGGTTGGCAGTCAAAGTGGGGGCCCTCTGCCCCTTCCTGCCAGCTGGAGTCCTGGAGCCCCAGAAGGCTTACAGGAGAGGAAGGAGGAGGAGGAAGAAAGGGATGGTCGGAGGAGAGAAGAGGAGGGGGGAGAAAAAGGAATAACGGTCATAGAAAAGGCAGAGCTCTGTAGACCCCTGAGGGATGGGTTTCTTCCATCCCTATACTCCAGTCATGCTCTCCTGGGCCTGCATTTCTGCCCCAACATGATATTAGCAGAACACACACAGGCCTGGTTTCAACTTTTGCTTCTGCTTATTACCCGATGTGACTTTGGCAGATTCTCTAAATTCCTTGAGATTCTGTTCCCTTTTGTGTGTCATGGGATGACAGATGAGGCTACCACAGCAGTTACTGGGGGCGAGGTGGTGGGGGTGAGAACCTGACACTTGCCTCTCCCTGGGTAGGGATGCCTGGTGGGAAGCGTCAGCATGCCCTGGCTTGCCTCAGAAGTGGGCAGAGGTGGTCTGTGCTTGCAGAGTTCTTGACACAGAGTACGTAGATTCTGTCTTCTAACCTGATTGTCACAATTCATATGGGGGAGGGAAATAAGTCTCTCTACTGCTCTCATTTACATATGGTGGAGGCTGGTGGAGGAGAGAAGGCGGCCAGCATTTCAAATCCTCCCACAGATCCTGCTGCTGGAAGTCAAGAGCCAGGGAGATGGACTCAAAGAACAGGAATGTGGCTGGCCTCCAGGAACTCCAAAGCCAGTGTCTCAGACATTTGCCATCACACACACTCTCTCTCTTTCTCTTCATCTCTTCTTACTTCTACTCTGGGCTCCTTTTTGCAAGTATGATTCCTTTCTTTCTGCAAAGTGTCTTTCTTCACCTGCTAAAACATGGCACTTCCAGAGGGTTACATGTTACAGCCTCAGTGACCAGAGAGGGCCTGACCTGATTTCCTCGCTGGTCCCAATTCTAAAAATTCCAGGAAAAGGTCTCATTGGCTGAACATGGATTGGATAGCCACACTTTGACCAATCACCTAGAGTCGTGCAAAAACTCTGTAGTCCCTCAGGATCAAAATGGATGGATAAGGGGGTGGAGATTTAGATTAAGAGGTGCTAGGAGGTAATTCCATAAGTGTTCACTAGGGGAGTTCACATGTAAGGAGTGTTTTGGGAGAAAGAGGGAGTATCCAGAAAAAGCTGGAGAGTGAGAAACCCCCAGAGGCACCCAAACAAGGATATGTTTGGCAGAACAGGGAGGTCTGATAGTCAATCTTAAGCTGTTTTTTTGTTGGGATGTAAAACTACTTCAAACACACTGCAAAGCCTGCCCTATGCTTTTTAACGCCCATATGAATGATTTGGGTGAAATAATTATCTGCATCTTACACCCTGATTGGTGCCTAGTAGAAGGGAGAGATAAGTTGTAGGATGTGGGTATGGTGAGGTGAATATGCTTGGAACTAGAATTTGCTTCAAGAATGTGAACTCCCTTAAAAATAGCAATGGGTTTTCCATAGAATGAGGGGAGCTGCTTGAGCCAAATTTAGTGAAGTACCAGTGGCCTGGGGACTCAGCTGACATTTGTGTTAGTATGCAAAATGGGGGTAGACTCTATATCACAAATAAGAAATAAATGATGTAACATATACAGAATTTAGTGTTTAATAAACATGTAGTAAACAGTAGTTCCTGCCTCTCTCACCCCTCTTACTCCCAATATTTGGAGACATGATTTTATTTTATTTATTTTTTATTTTTATTTAAGATTTTATTTATTTATTTGAGAGAGAGAGAGAGAAAGAGAGAGCACGAATCGTGGGCAGAGGCGGAGGGTGAGGGAGAAGCACACTCCCCGCTGAGCAGGGAGTCCAATGTGGGGCTCGATCCCAGGACCCTGGGATCATGACCTGAGCTGAAGGTAGATGCTTAAATGACTGAGCCACCCAGGCGCCCTGGGGACATGATTTTATTTTATTTTATTTTATTTTATTTTATTTTATTTTATTTTATTTTTTAAAGATTTTATTTATTTATTTGACAGAGAGAGACAGCGAGAGAGGGAACATAAGCAGGGGGAGCGGGAGAGGGAGAAGCAGGCTTCCTGCCGAGCAGGGAGCCTGATGTGGGGCTCCATCCCAGGACATGAGCCAAAGGCAGACGCTTAACCTACTGAACCACTCAGGCGTCCTGGGACTTGATTTTAAATGCTTTCTAAGATTTACTTTTGTGTGAAAGAAAATATTTTTGGAAGGGTGAGGGTTTTGGAAGTAGACAGACCTAGATTTTCATCCATTTTTGTCTCTTACTGAGTAGTTTCTGCAATTTACATAACCTCTTAGATATCTCTCTCTGCATCTACATCATGGGGGCAATGATGCCAACTTCAGGATATGGGTGTAGCAGTTAGGTGAGAGAAAGCATGCAAAGCACTCTAGTGCCTGATGCACACATTGGTGCCCACTAAACAGTGATTCCATCCACTTCCTGTGTTTCTTTTACATTTCCTCAATTTCACTACAAGCTCCTTTAGGGCAGAAGCCATGTTTAATAATAACATGGAGTTGTTTTGTTTTTAAGCCCGTATTTCTCACATGATTCTTCTAATGGTCTTGTGAAGAATGCAGAACAGAGTCTTATTCTTCCCACTTTAAGAAGGAGCTGACTGAGGTGTGCTTAGTGTACAGCCAGCACATGTCAGATACTTAATGTTTGTTGAGTGAATGTTGAATGAATTCTACATGTGTAGGCACTCTGTGACTACTTATTGAATCCATCCACTTCTTTATTCATTCATCAAATATTTATTGAGCACCTGCTATGTGCCTATATGTGAACAACAGCAAAAACACTTGCCCTTGTGGTGCCCACTTTGTAAAGTAATAAATTAGTAAATTAATAACTAGGTGAATTGAGAAGATAAGGAAGAGTTGTTGCTTGGATTCCAACTGGTATAGACTGATGTGTGCCCTTCAGAATTTCTATTGAAACCTGGTTCCCAATGTGATAGTTTAGGAGGAAGGGACTTTGGGAGGTGATTAGGTCATGAAGGTGGAGCCCTCATGAATGGAATTAGTGCCCTTGTAAAAGAGACCCCAGGGATCTCTCTGACCCCTTCAACCATTTGAGGAACTTTCTATGAACCAGGAAGACAGCCCACACTCAACACCAAATCTGCTGGCACCTTGATCTTGGACTTTTAGCCTCCACAACTGTGAGAAAAGAATGTTTATTGTTTAAGCCACCCAGTGTATGGTAGTTTGTTATAGCAGCCTGAGTGGACTAAGACACCAGTCCTGGATATTTTATTTCTGACCTTTGAGAAAGGAATACTTGCAGAATTTTAGAATGACAGATATGGAAGGGACTTTGGGGGAACATCTAGTCCTGTCAAATATACTTTTTAAAGCCTGAGAACACTGTGTTCTAATGAGAACTTACTACAGACAGCCAATTTCTTTCCTTTTTTTAAAAAAAGATTTATTTATTTATTTATCTATTTATTTATTTATTTATTTATTTATTTATTTATAGCATGAGCCGGGGGATTGGCAGAGGGAGAGGGAGAGAGAGAATCTCCAGCAGACTGCATGCAGTCTGTCTCCTGAGATCAGGACCTGAGATGAAACTGAGTTGGACGCTCAACCTATTGAGCCACGCAGGCGCTCCTACAGCCTTTCTAAAGCAGATACAAGAAGTGCTTCCTTGTATCTAATTCCTTAAAAACATTTGTTGGCTCCCAATCTCTTTCTAGCTACCATTCCACTTCTCTACTTCTAAGACTTGAGAGGGTGTATTATATATATATATATACCGTGTCTCCATTCTCTATATTCCCACTCCCTCTCCAACGCACCCCTGTCTGGATGGCACACCTATGTTCCATCAGACCTGCTCTGGGCACAGTTGTCTTAGACCTTTGTCTGTATGGCCCTCTTCTCCCTCAAACCAGGTTTGAGAAGCTTCACTAAGTACCCACTCCTACAAGCCCATCTCTTTCCTCCTCCTAGATGTACTTCTCACTTGTCCAGTTTGTCCATTTCCACTCAGAATTAGTTACCCAAAGTGAGCTCTCCATCTCTACCATATTCAAATTGTTTAACTCCAGTTTGCCCTCTCAGTAAATGAGCTGCCCTCTCGCAAGCAGCCCCCAGCTTGGTCCCAGGGATGCCCTGTGATTCATCCTTCTCCCCCAAACCAAGCACCCACTCCTACAAGCCCATCTCTTTCCTCCTCCTAAATGTATTTCTCACTTGTCCAGTTTGTCCATTTCCACAGCCACTTCTTGCTTTCAGCCCCATCAGCTTTCTAGATCACTGCAATGAGCCCCTTATCCAATTTCTCTGTTTGAACTCTATTAAAAATACAAATAATTTCATAGTATGCTGAGGTTTAAAGATCCTTCAGTGCCCTTGCAGGGCCTCATTTTACAATCTGAACTCCTTACCAGGGTGTGGCAGTCCTTCTCTCTGGGTGAGGATCTCACTCTGTGCCCACTATACCCTAGTCACACCAACTTCTCTTGGTCTTCCACACAGGACACAGTCTTCTCTGTTTTGGGGCCACTGCACACACAGTTCCCTCCCCAAGTCTGGGACCACCTCTTCCTTACTCCCCCTGGCTAGGTCCTTTTCAGTCTTGGTCATGGCTAAGTGGTTCCTCCTCTGAGAACCTTCTCTAAACCTCCTATCTGAATAGCTGCCTAATTTTCTTTGTTACTTCACACTGTTGGTTTCCTTCATGGCACTTGTTAGAATTTGTAGTTATTTATCTGTTTACCAGTTTATCTTCTGCCTCTCTTATTAGATTGTGTGCCCACAAGGATAGAGGCCACTTCTGCTTTGGTTATTACAAAATACCTAATGCAATATATACTTGTTGAATCAATAATAATGGATGATGTCCAAGCCAGAAGGTTGGCCTTCTGGCCTCAGTTTTTGTCGCCTTCCTATCAGGGACTGTAGAGGCTACTGTTCTGGTTGCCCAGCACCTGTTCCTCTTATTTAGTCTGGAAGCATACCCAGAGGGGGAGTAAATGAAGCTTGTTGACCTGGTTGAGCCAGCAGTAGTTCTCCATGGCCTAGGAATGGGCCTGTGACCCAAGTCTGGTCAACCTGAGTCTGCCTCCAAGGTTTGACTAACTGAGGCTGGTAGGAAAAGACTTTCTTGCCTCATTAGTTGTGAGGCTGTAAGGATGTTAGCTTGGAGCTGCTGAGACAGCTGGCCTGAGAGAACAAGCCAGAGATGCAGAGACAAGAGGCAGAGAGTGAGGGAGTCCTGATGGTGTCTGTCGTGGGCAGCTCCCTGAGCATGCTCAAACCCTGGAATGACATGTACCGCTAGCTCATTACCCCTGACATTTCCCGTCCTTGACACACGCTCATGAAAACCGCGAATATTGAGAAGCAAGTTTCTTCTGGATAAGAATCAAAGCCTTTTATTTTCAATATATATATTTTTCTTTGAGCTGCTGGGAGACTTTCTTCTTCATTACCAGTGTCACACAGAAAGCTTGTATGCCACAGGCTTTGATCTAAAACTGTTGAAAGTGAAAGCAGCTGCTTTTGCTGAGCAGTCTCACCCCAGGTGCCCCCCTTCCCCCAACATCCCTGGATAATGAAATGCAAATGATTTGGCCAGGGCTCTGCTGGTGGAGGATGCCCTGCCCGCCTCAGGAAATACCGGGCTGTCTGTCCAAGCCTGTCTCTCACCACTTCTCCAAATGGTCTTTCCTACCTTCAGCCGCCCCTTCCCTGCCGTTCCAAGCATCTGAGACCTTGAATGTCCACATGAACTTGAATTTTTCCCATTGTTGTTATACACATTTAAACCTTCACTATTTCCACTCCCCTCCCAGGGGGTTGGTGCCCGGTGCCTCCCAGCCACCTGCTGATTACTGCCTGAGTAACTTACAACTTCCAGGCTCCAGCTCCTCATTCTCCCTGTCTAGTCCCTTAGTCTCAGCAGCCTTCTGTCACGTTGAAGACTACCAGATATAAGGTGAGTGTCCTTCTGCCACCTCCCCAGTTCCTTGTCCAGACTCTTTATTTCCTGCAGCACCCTGTCCTTCTGTCTTGATCCCAGGCTGTGACCTTCAGACTCACCTTGACTTTTCTCTTTAACTTGCTCTATAGATCCAGGCAGCAGCCCTGTCCTGGCGATTGTTGATTGATTGTTTCATTCAATCTAATTACCAAGGATGCTCTGTCAGGTCTTGTGTAGGTGCCAGGGAGACAGAAAATAGAGCTGCTGTCTCTCGGTCTATTGCTTGCACCGTTGAGGCAGAACAGCTGTGCCCCTAGCCGAAGGCTATATTAAAGCTCCCTAAACTGCTTTTTTTTTTTTTTTGGGTGTATTTCGCTTTTCTGGCAAAAATTCATCACAACTCTCTGTTGTCCCTAGAATGAAGTCCAACTTTAGTCTAGGGCTGTGCTGTCCAATATGGTACCCACTGGCTGCATGTAGCTATTGAGCACCTGAAATGTGTCCACTCTGAATTGAGATGTGTGGTAAGTGTACAATACATACAGAATTTCGAAGACCTAATACAAAAGGAAAAAAAGAGAATATAAAATGCCTCATTAGATTTTTAATTAATTACATGTTGAAATAATATTTTGGGTACATAGGGTTAAAGCATTATTAAAATTAATAACTTTTACTTAAACATTTTTAATGTGGCTATTACTCAATCTAAAATTAACATGTGGCTTGATTTTCATATTTCTGTTGTCAGTACAGGTACAGAATATGAGACTTCCCATAATCTGACTCCTAGTCGACTTAATATTATCTTATGTTATCCTCACAATAGGCAGACGTGGTTTATATTTTTACATTATTTTACTGGTGAAGAAAGTGAGGTTCAGAGAGGTATGAGTGACTAGATAAATGGATGTGACAGTCAGCACCAGGAACACACATCTGAAGTCCCACAAGCCTCAGGGGAGTCCTGTGTAGTATCCCATCCATGATGCCTGCATGCCGCTGTCCTGTGGCCTCCCTCCTGCCATTTTCCAGTGGGTAAGATATGAAAAAGGGGCAATAAATTCCTAAAACCCTGACTGGACAGACCTGATGCTGGAGGAGGGCTGACTGTGCATTATGTACATAGAATCACATGCTAGGTGAGCTCAGGAAGAATATCTAGTCGGCATCCATCCATTGGGGATACTACTTGTTTAGCCTTCCATCATGAGTGGCCACCATGATGTGATTAGCCACCATGATGAACAGATAAAGTGAACCTTGGTCTCAACCCAAGTTGGAGGTCTCTGGTGGCAGATTTCTGGGGCTTTGGAGGTTGCTCCTTGTTTTATTTGTATGTATGTGTGTATTTATTTATTTATTTATTTATTTTCAGTTAGCCAGCATATAGTACATCATTAGTTTTTGATGTAGTGTTCTCCTTGCTTTAGAAGTTGGTGGGTGAGCAACTGAGTTGATCAAGAGTGGCCCCAGGGCCTGCAGGAGTCAACAGGAAGCAGGGCCATGTAGCTTAAGAGGACCTCCTAATAAAAGACTTGGGGCAACCAACTAGCTGTTAGGAGGTGGAGCTGGGTACTCACCAGCATACTGCACTGCTTCCCAGAGAACACTTCTCACCTTCTGTGAACCTCTAGTACCGAGGATACTTCCATGCATATAGTGGGGCTCTGTGTGACACATCAGGGAGTTGCAATTTAACCTCAAGAAACGGGGAACCATATCAGAATTCAGAGAATTCTGAGGAGGGGAGTCAGCTGGGGAGTTTCAAAACCAGAATCTAAGTGAGAAATTATGCATGCCTAGGACATGAATTGAACAGGGCTGCCCAAAGCCCATTTGCATGATGCCTTTAGAGATTCTTGAGCAAATTTATTTGAGGGGAAAAAGGAGCCAGGCATGATGAGCTGGACTCTTGGTTTCTGGAAGCATGGAGCAATCCCTGTGCATTATGGTCTCTTTCAGTCATATCAAAGGATGTGCAATGCTTGGTACTCCTTCTTGTGTTGAATTAGCTGGCAGAAGCCCAATGATTATGGCTGGCAGGTAGGTGCCTGGTGGATGTGGGTGGGGCAGGGATGGTGTGTGCCAGTAGTCAACTGCCTCTGCTGTTGAGGAGCACACGTGATACAGCCCCTGGAAGAACCAGACCTGGTCAAGGGTAACTTTGCAGGGGGTTGGAGTTCCTTTATGAGAAGGCTGGGCATGGCAGGAGCCAGTGAAGTTTGAGGCATTATTATTCATGTGGCTCCATCTGCCTCCATAAGCTCAGGAAATTTGGAGATTCTGAGTTTTCAGTGCTTGGAGCACCCTTAATTGTATTTTGATATCCAAGGTGGGGGTGGGGGCAAGAAGGGAGCTGTGACATGGCTCAGGATTGGTGGCTAATTTCCTTGGGAGCCCATGGAGGAATTCCTGATTCTGAGAGTCTTTCAAGGCCTTTTCCTCTTTCTCTGATCACAAGACAGCTTCTCAGTTTTGACAGATATGTGTATTCAAAGAACCACCTATTCAGAATTAATCAGTTGGCCTGACCCTGCTCCGATTGCTGGCATAAGCTCTCCTTGTGGCATGCACACAGGAATGGATAAATGGACAGTCAGGGACCAATAGCTTCATAGTTAACTGAGTGTAACTTTAATTTTTTTTTTATTTTTTTGCATTTGAAACAAAAATGGAATTACACTGGCCAGTGTTAACTCAGTGACATTTACTTTTTTTATTTTTATTTTTTGCATTTGAGACGAAAATGGAGTGGTACTGGGCGGTGATAACTCAGTGTCATTTCTCTGTTCTCTTTGTTTAGGAGGCTGTCTTTCAATTTCTCACCCAGGCAACCACTCAGTCCAAACACTTTGGCTTATCTATAAGGGTCAGTAAAAAGGTAATAATGTTGATTACTCTTCTGTAGTCAGTCTTTAAATTGGGAAAATTTAGAGTAGACAGAGATCTCTGAGATTCCCTTATACCCAGATGGGGAAACTGAAGCTCAGGGAAGGATGTGATTTATATAATGGAGAGTTCCTAGCAAAGGGTGATCATTGGCTCTCTACATAGGCATTTGGCTCATGAAGGGATACCTTGGCTATTTTGGGTATCATGGAGGGATATCCTGTAACCTGCTGTAGTGAGTCCTGTTCCTACATTTCATTTGACACTTGTCACCCTGATGAGCAGGATAGTGGCATGGGAAAAGGCTCTTTGAGGCACATCAGGAGCACTGAGTTCCAGACCTCTCTCCATCTTATCAGGATGGGTGGCCTGGGGCACACTATCTGAATACAAGCTCTGTACTTTTCTTACCACTTCACTTACATTATTTTACTGGTGTAAACTTCGCTGGGTTCAGGTAAGATATTTACTGGTGTAAACTTCGCTGGGTTCAGGTAAGATGTCTCTTGAGCATGAAACACAAAAATTCCCAAATGATCCAAAGCTTGCATGAATTAACTAATACAGACTGTCAGTTTGGGCTGCTATAACAAAGTACCATTGACTGGGTGGCTTAAACAACACTTATGTCTCAGGAGTCTGGTAAATCCAAGATCAAGGTGCCAGTAGATTTTGTTCCTGGTGAAAGCCCTATTTCTGGCTTGCTGAGTTCCTGCATGGTGGAGAGAGCAAGTTCAAGTCTCTCTTCTCCTTTTGATTAATTAATTTAATTAATTAATTAATTTTAAGTAGGCTCCACAGCCAAAGTGGAGTCCGACATGGGGCTTGAACTCATGACCCTGAGATCAAGACCTGAGCTGAGATCAAGTGTTGGATGCCTAAGTGACAGAGCTACCCAGGTCACTCTCTTCTCCTTCTTATAAAGATATTAATCCCATTGTGGGGACTCCACCTTCACGACCTCATTTAAACCTAATTACCTTCCAAAGGCCCCACCTCTGAATACCATCACATGGGAGATTTGATTTCAACATACGAATTTTGGGGGGACATGAACTTTCAGTCCATAACACATGCCTTTATAAGGAGATTGTTAAGACCCAATGTGTGTTCAGCACTAGGAATATAGAAATGAAAGATGTGCTCCCTCTCCTCAGGGAGTTTCCAGGTGAACAGATGACAGCTATGGAAATAGCATCATCTAAGTTGGCCAAACAATCTTTGAGTTTCCTGAGCTTAGCCAGGGGACGAGGAAGAAGGCAGGTGCCTCTGAGTGAGATCTGAGGGGCAAGAGACATAGGCTTAGAAATCCTCTCCTGCCTGCTGGCCAAGAGGTGTGAAACACAGGCTGGGAATTCATTTCTCTGGCTATCAAAGACACCTGGGAAATTACAAATGCTGTAGGGAGGAGGCATTTTAGTTTTTTCTAGGCTTCGATATTCCGGCCAGTAGATGAACATCTAGAAGCAGCAGGTAGAAGGGAGTATTGAAGAGGGCTTGGGGTTGGGTGGGCCATAGAGAGGAGGTCAGAGACAGGAAAGTCACCATTATGCTGCTGTCTTGCGGGTAGAGGTAATGCATCTTCACCCATGTCTTTGGTCAGATGGTTTCCTCCACAGTTGTCCTCTCTTTCCTCTTTCTCATTTACAAAACTTTTCCATGGAAGGAGGTCATTTGTTGAAAAGAATCTATGGTGTGGGCTCATCCAGTTCTCCTGAGAGGTCAATAAACACCGTTATTTTTATCCTCATAGGATTTTAACTTTGCTGTTCAGTGAAAATTATAGTTCCTCTCCCCTTTGAGGATTATCTCTAGCCCGTGTTAAATCTAAGCTCATGTGATGGGCCACCTGCTGTGACAGGGTACCAAAATTATTTTAGTATTAGTTTGAGTCATGTAATTGAGAATGTAAGATTTAAAAAAAAATCACATATTCAGCATCAGGCTAAAAGTAGGTTTTTCCCCCCCCCCCCCCCCCCCACTTACCATACTCCTTTGCTAAACCTCTGTTTTGCTTATCTGCAAGCTAATGTTAACAATTCCACTATTTTCATAACATTTTGATGACTTGAAACAATTCACAAAACATCTGGAGTGGTCCCATTTAGTTGAATAATACTTCTACCATATCCCCACTTTCAAGCTTCATATTTTTTTTAAAGATTTTATTTATTTATTTGAGAGAGAGAGAGCACATGAGGGGGGGAGGGTCAGAGGGAGAAGCAGACTCCCTGCCGAGCAGGGAGCCCAATGCAGGACTTGATCCCGGGACTTCAGGATCATGACCTGAGCCGAAGGCAGTCGCCCAACCAACTGAGCCA
>NW_027397063.1:111444648-111450184 GCF_003265705.2 Callorhinus ursinus
CATCCCCTATAATTCACTCAAAGTGTACAATTCAGTGGTTTTTAGATATTCACAGATTTGTACAACCATTATCACACTAGACTTTAGAACATCTTCCTCAAAAAGAAACCCCATACCCCATTAGCTATAACTTCCCATTTCCCCCCAACCTCCTCATTCCCCAGCAACCACTAATCTACTTTCTGTCTCTATGGATTTGCCTATTCGGACATTTCATATAAATGGAGCCATACAATAAGTGGTCTTTTGTAACTGGCTTTTTTCACTTAACATAATGTTGTCAAGGTTCATCCATGTATCAGTATATGTCAGTATTTAGTATTATTTAAGTTCTTTGAATTGCCCAATACGATTTCGGTGCATGGATACACCACATTTTATTTATCCATTCATCACTTGATGGACATTTGTTGTTTCCACTCTTTGACTATTACACCTAAAGCTGTTACAAACATTTTTGTATGAGCATATGTCTTAACATGTGTTTACCTAGGAGTAGAGTTGCTGGGTCATATGGTAACTCTATGTTTAACCTTTTGAGGAATAGCCAGACTGTTTTCCAAAGCAATTGAACCATTTTGCCTTCTCTCAGTGTGAGGGTTCTGTTTTCTCCACATCCTTATCAACATTTATTATTTATCTTTTTGATTTTAGCTATCTTAGAGGGTATCAAGTAGTATCTTGTGGTTTAGATTTGAATTTCCCTCATGGCTAATGATGTTGAGCATATTTGCTTGTTTTTGTTGGCTGCTAGTATATCTCCTTTGGGGAAATATCTATTGATATTCTGTGCCTATTTAAAAAATTTTTTGGTCTTTTTGTTGTTGAATTTTACAGTATATATGCACGTATGTGTGTATAAATACGAGTCCCTTATCAGATATATGGTTTGCAAACTTTTCCTCCCCCTCTGTGGGTTATCTTTTCACTTTATTGGTAACATTCTTTGAAGCACAAAGGTTTTAAATTTTGATGATGTCCAACTTTAGCTATCTTTTCTTTGTTGCCTTGCTTTTATTCTTTTCTAAGAAACCTCTGTTCAGTCCAGGTCACAAAGATGTATGCCTTTGTTTTCTTCTAAGACTATAATAATCTTAGTTCTTACGTTTAGGTCTTTGATATATTTCACATTAGTTTTTGTATGTGATGTGAAGTAGGGGTCACAGGAACTGACTTTTGAATTCATCTTTTGGTCTGTTTTGTTCTTTTCAAAGTCAATTTCAGCTTTTTATCTTTAATCACCTCATTTTTTTGCTTTCTTTACATTTATTTTGTTTTTTTTAAAGATTTTATTTATTTATTTGAGAGAGAGAGTGAATCAGAGCGATCACAAGTGAGGAGGAGAAGGAGAAGTAGGGTCCCCGGGGGCAGGGAGTGGGGCTCCATCCCAGGACCCTTGGGATCATGACTTGAGCCGAAGGCAGATGCTTAACTGACTGAGCCATCAGCACACTCTTTATTTTGTTTTTCTTATTTTAAAATTATTTAAGTGAGATGCTTAATTCATTTATTTTGATTTTTATATTCTATTTGTAGAATAATTTAAATATTTGAATTGCTCCAAATTAATTGATTAAATTAATTTTATCCTATGGGTCCTGATGTGTAAAGATTTTACATATTTTGTTTTCTAGAAATTCTGAAAATTGTTTCATCCCTTCTTTGAACTAGCAATTAAGAATTAAAACAATTTTTTAAAAATTTATTGTTTTCTAATATTCTTGCTTTATAGTTGTATCATATTGTGATTAGGGAGTATTGTCTGTTCATTTCTATGTGTTTGAATCTAGCTCAGTTTTTTTTGTGACTTAAATTATGACTGGTTTTCATGTGTATTCTAAGAGCATTTCAGGGTATAGTGCCCAATATATATTATTCAGGTCTACTGCATATTTATATTATTTAGGTCATCTACCTACTCATTTAATATTCTTATTTACTGGACCTGTTATAGATTGAGAGGAACTAGAATCTTCCTACCGCCAATCTGTTTTTTTAAGCTATTTCTTCTTGTAAGTGCTATAATTACTATTTTTTGTTGCTTCTATGTTCCTTGTTGCATAAGTATTCATAAGTGTTAATATATTCATTGCAAGTTGTACCCATTAGCCTTGTAAACAGTGTCTTTCTTTGTATTGTTTAATGCCTTATCCTCTGAACTTAATCTTGTGTGATATTTAGGTTATGTCCTCTGCTTTTTTGTTGTTTGTTTTCATTTTCCCGTTAAAACTTTGCCCATTATTTTCTTTAAAATTTTTCTGAACCACTTTGTTTATTGTTTTATATAACTTAGGGTTTAGCTTTGCTTTGTGATAATATCCGAAATATATTTTAAATAAATAAGTTAATCCCATTTTTTACATGTTTAAGTTTTCAATTAGCAATAATTGCGCCTCGGATAAACCTCATTGGCTACGATACTGCCACTGTGCAAAGCTCCATTTCTTACATGTTTAATATGACAGCTATTTGATTTTAGTGTGGTATATTATTTTATGTTATGTTTTTATTTAACTGTTTATTAGCAAGTTTTTACATAATGAGTTTTCTTTGCCTCTTAAAATAATTGCGGTTTCAGGAGGATTTGTATTTTTGTTCTCATAGCTCCCTTTATAATTATAACTATATTTGTAAGTGCTTTATTTCTCTAGACAGTACTGATTAGTTCCTTTGTATCAATAATGACAAAATTAATGTGCTTAATTTTCCTACCTTCTCTGTTCTGTTACATCACTCAATTTTCATGATCTTAATGTTTACCATCATCATGTTAAAAATGTTTACAGGTACTCCTTGCTTGGTTTGTCACCTTTGAATCATATTTTTTTTGGCTTCCACTATTACAAATGCAATGATCTGCAAAACTACTGTACTTTTCATCTTTTCTACCCCTCCCCCTTTCCAGTTTTTAATTAATTGTATCATTATGTATTTAGGACATAGAACATTTACATTCTGTCAACTCAATCCCCAGATTTCTTTAATCTTGATTTTGTGGTTGTGGTATATAATGCACATCGTCTGTCTTTTTGCTATAGTTTGTCTCCTGTTATTTCTTGGTGGGGTGATATTTGATCTCTTGAAGATTCTTCAAGAAGAGTTCATGGGACAATATTATGTAAGCTTAAAACTTCAAAATCGTTAGTAGCTTTGTTTGCTTTTGCAAGGACATTCTTTGCTGGATATAGAATCCTCGGTTCACAAGTCTTTCTTTGGCTGTCTTGTAGATGTTAACTATATCATCTTGTTTTGAATGTTGCTTTAGAGAAATCTGAGGCATTTCAGAATTTCCTCCTATTTAATGTCTTATCTCTTTGCCTGGATGCCCAAAAGATTCTTTGCCTTCCTTAATCCTCCCTCCTCTACTTTTTCCCTGTGTTCTTTCGGCCTTCCTCTTCCCTCTTTCTCTTTCTATTTCATTCTCTCCAACCTTACAGGATATGTCTCATAGTTTTGTTTTTTTTTTAAAAGATTTTATTTATTTTTGGACAGAGAGAGACAGCAAGAGAGGGAACACAAGCAGGGGGGAGTGGGAGAGGGAGAAGCAGGCTTCCTTCCGAGGAGGGAGGCTGATGTGGGGCTCGATCCCAGGACCCTGGGATCATGACCTGAGCTGAAGGCAGACACTTAACTGACTGAGCCACCCAGGCATTCCAAGTTTTGTTTAATATATT
Organism: Callorhinus ursinus; assembly: GCF_003265705.2. NCBI lineage: Eukaryota > Metazoa > Chordata > Mammalia > Carnivora > Otariidae > Callorhinus > Callorhinus ursinus. The sequence continues at coordinate 111,448,323 of NW_027397063.1, forward strand.
CAGTTTCACAGTTTCTATTTTCTTCCTTATGGACTCTAAATAATTATGTGTATGTTGGATTGCTTTTGCCTGTTGTGGCTGTATCATTTTCTCTCTAATCCCCTTTAATTCTATCTGTGTTTCATTTAACCCTGCTTACTTTTTTGCATCTGTCCTTTATATCCTGCAACATCTTTTCTACAATGTATAGTCTGTTTTATAAACGTTCCAATTTTATCTTCATTTCTCCAGTGGCTTTTTTTTTTTTTACTTTTTGTCAGTTACTTTCTAGGATTCTGCAAGCTCACAGTTCATTTCCTCTTATTTTCTTGTTACAAGTTCCCTGAATGCTGGCATTTCTATTTTGTGATATTCTTTTAGAGGGATGGTTGGTGTATTAATTTTTTAAAAATCACAGTGAAATATTTATGTACTTTTTCTTTTGTTTCATGGCAATTTTTTTAGATTTTATTTATTTATTCATGAGAGACAGAGAGAGAGAGAGAGAGAAGCAGAGGGAGAAGGGGGCTCCCCGCTGAGCAGGGAGCCTGATGCGGGACTTGATCCCAGGACCCTGGGATCATGACCTGAGCCGCAGGCAGATGCTTAACCATCTGAGCCACCCAGGCGCCCAATTTTTTTTTTTTTTTGATGAATGAAGTTCATCTTTTGGCACATTTTGCTACTCTTTTAAATAAATTTTTACCGGGGCGCCTGGGTGGCTCAGATGGTTAAGCGTCTGCCTTCGGCTCAGGTCATGATCCCAGGGTCCTGGGATCAAGCCCCACATCGGGTTCCCTGCTCCATGGGGAGCCTGCTTCTCCCTCTCCCTTTGCCTCTCCCTCTGCTTGTGCTCTCTCTCGCTGTCTCTGTCACTATCTGTCTCTTTCTATCAAATAAATAAATAAAATCTTTTAAATAAATTTTTACCTTACAGTAATTTGGTATAGATGCTATGCCAGTTTATTTTTAAAAAATCAATCATTAAATGTGTTGAATTTTTCAGTCCAGTTATTACACAAGGTTTCTGATGCAATACTTTACAACTCAAAACATTCTCTTTCTTTGCTATTCTCAAAGAAAGACTGATTTCTGGAAATACGATTTGACTGTTATTCTTTGTGTGGATGTACCTCCTCTGTTTTTCTAAATTCCAAGGGGACTCTGTCTGTGTTTTCTGCTTTCTCAGTTCCTGCACTTTGCTGCAAATAGGGTTCTGTAGCTTACACAGTTTATGGTGAGTTCTTGCCTTCAGGAGTTTTATCTCTCTGCTGGCACTTTTGAGATCTGCCATCATTAAGTTTTCTCACAACTCAGTTTTTTTCTTTTCTCTTTCTTCCCATGTGGTTTCTGTCTGATTTCAGTTACTTTTGTCAACACTTAAAGCATATTTTGGAGTCTGCAGATTATATTTGCCTTCTAGTTTCACTGAAAATGGAGTTTGTGGATATTTTTTTCCATTCTCTTTGCTCCTTTCACATGATTTTATGGAGAGGATGGACAAATAGGCTGATACATGCAGCCATGTTACCACAGAAGCCCCTACAATGATCTATCATCATGGACTCTTCTTGTCATGAAATGCTGAAGAACTGATGTTTGAAAGTCTTTGGAAGACCTTCCCTTCAACTCCCCCAACTTAGTAATATATGAAATTATAGATTTGAACAACCTGCATGACCTTTGTTATCCAGAATGTTAAGGAATACATTCTTTGCTAAATCTGAGTTAAAACTTCAGACACTAAACTTTTCCATTTGAACCATTTTGGAAGGAAGTCTTTCTAAGCACTCACATATTTTTTGCTTTCTTGGAGCTTACAAAAACTACTCTGTGTGGATAATTGTATACTAAGGGTAATTATGACTATATTGTACTAAAAC